>NW_023458556.1:65564979-65569737 GCF_013731165.1 Rhagoletis pomonella
TATCTAAATTATTCCAATTATAAAATTGTGATGTAGCTTTATTCGAATTGTAATACGCATTTAATTTCACCTTCCGATTAAAATGGATCGATCTTTGTAAATTTTAATTGGAGTTTATTCAATATTATCAAAATCACCCTCTTCCAACTTAATTTTTACATATTTCGTCTGTTTTCCCTTAATTTGATAAAATACTTCTTCCTAGTTACGACTTAGTTATTATTACTTAGTTGCAGCTGCAGCCGAAACTAAAATTTAAGTTGGTACTTAGCCAGAAAAGTCGAAACTAAGGCGACTATGAATAGTTTAGGTGTGACTTAGAATAGTTTCGACTTAGTTGAGTACTAAATTTGACTATGAATATGCGCCAATGATTTGAAAGGTACTGGGCTGAAAAAACTGTATTCGTAATCGGAATGCAATCTCAACAAGAGTCGATATAGGAAACTCGACAGTTACTACGACAAAGAAACTGAAACGCATGTTGAAGAAAGCCGGACTAACAAGAAATAAACATGCAGATCCTGTTTTTTGCCCCTCTGAAAGAATTTTAAAAATTCTATACAAATTTCTTATGTTTGAAATGCAACCGTGGACACTAGCTGGCAGGGAAACTTGCAAATTATTAATAGTTTTTCAGTATGGCATCTGCAATGAATGCAGGTGGACATATGCATACTCAATTGTTGTAAATTTTGGATTTTTTTTCATGAAATTTGGGCACTGGTAACGTTACACAAAACACTGGTCACGTTACACGTACGGTTCGCTTGGGCAAGGTTTAAGGCTGGTACGCAGCACTCAACAAAACGGTAAAGAAAAAAATTGCCTTTATTTCGAGTGTGTGCCCAAGGAATTTCGACAACTGATACTTCACCAGCCTGTTGCCTCGCTCTTTCCTCAAGAAATAATGGAACGGGCATATATTTCTGTTGCAAGCATGGGTTGCCTTGTGCTCTTTTTTCACAAAAAAACTTTAGAAAACCGTAGTAGAAAGCGTAGCAAATTTCTTAAGAAAATTAAATAAAAATTAAATTAAAATAAGAAATAAAAAAATTTTTTTAGCCATTTCTTGTACGTCATTTTATATGGAGTTTTTGCTTTTTTTTGCTTTTCTTGAGAGCTGCATACTGGCCTTTAACCAAAAGGCTTTGCGCATAAATTTTTTCATCACATTCTTATTCTGTCATCATAAAAAAAGCTAAAATTGGAAATCTTCTATTGAAGGATTAAGAAATATAACTCGATTATCCTTAGAAATTATAACTAGGTCAAAAATGATTAGTACACTAAAATTTTTGACCGGAAAATCTTCATATTATGGTCGCAAATAATATTTATTTAACTTTACTGTAAAAACCACATATGTTTAATAACTTAAAATAGGCGTAAGTTCATCTAAAGTACCATTTATTTAAGCATAATAGTTGTCAAAATTTAGTAGTATAACGCTCAATTCGCAATTGTACACGCAAACACTTTCTTAAATATGTCTTATTAATTATTGCTAAAATGAAATGAGAATCGTTACCAAGTCATTAAAACTTTTAAATAAAAAGAAAATCACTGGCCACGTTACATTTATTTATTAGGTAATTGTACAACGAACTCAGCTAAGATTTATTTTTTCCATATGACGTCAGTAAAACATCGCCAATACTAAGAAATCATGTTAAATATCCTTTTGGAAAGGGTACTTAAGTATACGAAAAACAACTTTTTTAGTTTTTCACTGACTACGTTACACCGGAAATTTGTGGTACATTTCATTACGACTTAATAGGAGTTCTAAACAACTTTTTCGCTAACTTAGAACGTATCCTGTTAAACTAATTTATTTTCTATCGGTCAGAACTTTATCAGCCAAAATAAATCAAGGAAAGCTAATATTTTTGTATCTCTCCTGGTTGTAGTATTGAAAACTGTTTTTAGGTTCGTGAAAAATCTTTCGACAAGAGGAGTAAAATATTTAACATAACATGCTTGAAATTGATAAGAATAAGTGTCAGAAGCAGCTGCTCAGGTAGCACACTGGTGTATAACTTGGTGTAAATTCGTGAATTTTGGTGCAATTAATCAGATTTATACCGAAATTCGTAAATCTACACCAAGTTATACACCAGTGTGCTACTTGAGTGACAGACATAGTGAATACCAATAATCACCAATATGTACAATATTTGAAAGAAAGAAAAAATCGGACTGGTTTACTTTTCTGTGGAATCGACCACATGTGTACATAGTGCTTGAAAATATCAATTTTTCCCTTACCTTAAACCCCGCTACGGCCTTCTTTAGAAAAAATATATTCGTTTAAAATAAAAATAAGCGATATCGGCCCAATTTTATATAACCCTGCCTGACATGAAAATTTTCTCTGCGATAAGGGTAGTAGCCATTTCTAACAGATTTTAGATCGCTTAAACATATATATTTGAATTTTAAGAACACAAGGCAAATAACAAAATCGGCTAAAAACTGCTAATTATTTTTTACAAAACGGCTAACAAATCGGCTGCCGGCTAAATCGAAATTTCTCCGGCTGTTTGCTATCGCAACTGGCTAAATCTAGCCGGAAAATGTCTGAAATGGCAACACTGACTGAGACGTGTACGAATGCATCTATGTATGTATGTAAATAAATTATTTTCATACATACATACATAAGTACATATTTACATACATGAAAAGACGTTGAAATAGTTTATGTGCACGCATACCCAATTTGCCAAACGACTTGGAATCGAAGTCGATTCCGATGAACTCGGTCAGCAGATGAAAAGCACAGTTCGCCACATAGTGAACCGACTCCATACAAACAATGCAGAAAAATAGGAATGTTCTGAATTTGTTGAAACTTTGCTCCTAAAAGGATTATATCACAGTAATTTCAAAAACGAAATCGTTTTTTGCACCGGTTAGCAATTTTGAAAAAACCGGGTTCTTTTACTTTTTGCTGGTAAAATAAGTCATGATTATTGTTGACATGTAACACATAAAGAAAATCGAAGTATAAATAAAGAAGTAATGAGTGGTCAAATGAAAATGCGCGAAGATTTATTGTGTGAAATATCAGCATAAAAGCGTGCTACTTAGGTGTACATGGCGTATGAGTAATATTATTTCCTGCTCATTTCTCATACAAAAAATCATGCGCATTTTCATTTGGCCACTCATTACTTCTTTATTTATCCATCGATTTTCTTCATTAGTAACTTGATTTGTTTGTAACAGAACAGGCTATAGCACAACTGCAAAAATTTTACACAGAACCTGTTAGTTTTTTAACTTTTCTCCTGTTAATATTTGTTTTTTTTATTTTTTTCATAAAAAAAATCTGGAATGATTATGGTATTGGAGAACAAAAACCAAATTAAAATTAGTAAGCCAGTGTAATTTGAAAAAGCATGTTGTTCTATACTGTAATTCCGATATTATTGAATAAAAATATTGAAAAAATTAAATAAACGAATAAAGTGGATTTGGACTAGAAACGTTTACTAAGGGTTAGCGAAATAGCTCAAATTTTACTAGTTCCTTTTACTGCAGGGTATGCATGTACGTATGTAAATATGTATATGTATATCTAAGTTTCTTTGGGTTGTAGTTATGTATGTACTACGAGAGTAATAAAGGGTGAAGATGGCAAAAAAATGTATAAATGAGCTGCGCGGAAGTGAAAAAAAGTAAAAAAATTTAACTGAGACCAGTGTTGCCCGAACTTTTTGGACCAACCGGCTAAAAACGGTTAAACTGTTTTAACTAAATTTCACATGATTTATTTAAATAAATCACGAGTAGAAAGACTAGTTCTTGGAAAGAAGTTGCAAATTCAAGCTGGAAAAATTTTTCCAGCAAGAAATTGCAATTAGGGAAATCATGATTGTGGAACATGGTTGCATTTTTTGCGACGATAATTTGAACAGTTCGATAAGTTTAAAAAATTACAAACTTGAGCGAAAATGTAAGTAAGTACTTGTTTACTTAATTAATTTAGTTAATTCCAATGGCGCGTATTCATAGTCCAGCAACTAAGTCGAAACTAACAAAGTTGCAACTTAAATTTAAGTACCAACGTAAAATTTACCTCTATTCATAGTCGCATTTCAGACTTCTACTAAGTAGTTTCGACTTAGTTTACGATATAGCAAAACGAGTGAGAAAATGTATCGATTTTTCTTTACTATATTTTGGAAAAATTACATTTTTATTAAATAATATCAAGTTTGATCATCCGTTTATGTAATTTTTATTTTAATTGCATGATTATGCAAAAGAATAAGGTATCATTTTCTTGTTATTTGTGTGAAATAGCCAGAACAACCGTAGTGATGTGAAGTCGATGTTTATCGAAAGCATGCTGTGGAACATAAAATTGTATATATCTAAATGTTATGCACAAATTTACTTAAAAAGAACTAGCGTGAAACTGACTTATTTTTTGAAAATGTATCTAAATTATTCCAATTATAAAATTGTGATGTAGCTTTATTCGAATTGTAATACGCATTTAATTTCACCTTCCGATTAAAATGGATCGATCTTTGTAAATTTTAATTGGAGTTTATTCAATATTATCAAAATCACCCTCTTCCAACTTAATTTTTACATATTTCGTCTGTTTTCCCTTAATTTGATAAAATACTTCTTCCTAGTTACGACTTAGTTATTATTACTTAGTTGCAGCTGCAGCCGAAACTAAAATTTAAGTTGGTACTTAGCCAGAAAAGTCGAAACTAAGGCGACTATGAATAGTTT
>NW_023458556.1:65569837-65579425 GCF_013731165.1 Rhagoletis pomonella
CAACACAAAGCGAACAACGAGAAATAGGCAGAATGTTCGAGGAATGAAGTAGAATGTTCCACAATCAGAAACGTCAAGTGGATGAACCCTGCGAGCAGCGAGAGAAAGAGAATGCGCGATGAACTACAGAACATTCTAGAGTTGCCATGAGTGCCAGCGCAGGTATATAAGGGCCACCACACAGCTAGGAGAGTTAGTTACAAGTCAGCAAGCTACAAGTAAAGTGAGTTGCGAATAAGCAAGCTATAAGTTTAATTGTGTTAACAAGTTTTGTCAAGCGTTGTAATTGCTTTGACGAGTATTGTAAAGTGTTTTTACGGTATTAGCGAGTATTGTAAATTGTTTGTTGTACAATAAAGTTAATTGTACTACAATTTGGTCATCGTGAGCATTTGTTTAATAATCCAGCGATACGAGCCGTAGGATATTTGGGAAATCCCTCACGGTTTCGAGGATAATCGTAACAATTGGTGTCAGAAGTGGGATTGTTAAATAAATCCCGAAGGATAAACTTTTGAAAATTGCAAAAATTCAAGACCTAAAGATCGAGGAATTCAAACAGGAGTTGGAGAAGCGAAATTTAGCAACCTCCGGAAGAAAAGTGGAGTTACTATCACGGGTAAACTCGCCGATGCAGAAGGATGAGGCCGCTTGTTCGTCGAAGGATGTGCAGCAGACATCCGGGAAGGTTGAAGAACAGCAAAAGTCTCCAAGTTCATCAACAGCTATGGACACGAACACGATATTGGCTGCCATGTCACAGCTGTCGTCAGAGATGCAAACACAGCTTGAAGCACAAAGGTCGCAGTTGTCGTCAGATGTTTCATCGCAGATACAAACGCTGGAGACACGTATATCATCAGCGGTCAGATGTCATCCCAACTGGAATCACAGGATGCAAAAATTGCACAAATACAGGAAAAAATCGAAGAGAGACAGGACAAAGTCGAGGCTAAGATGGACGAGTTGGAATGTCGACTCCGAGACTTGCAGTTGAATCGTCCAGCTACTTCGACGAACGCTCCCAAGGTAAAGACTCCATCCTTTGACGGCACAATTCCTTTCCAGGTCTTTAAGCTCCAGTTCGAAAAAACGGCTGTAGCAAATCATTGGAGCATGGAGGATAAATCCGCTGCACTATTCGTTGCATTGAAAGGACCTGCAGCAGAAATCTTGCAGACTATTCCCGACTGTGAAAGTTACAACAGTTACGATGCGTTGATGAGTGCCGTGGAGAGACGTTACGGTAGCGAGCACAGGAGACAGGTTTACCAGATGGAGCTGGAGAACCGCTGCCAAAAATCCAACGAGACTCTACAGGAATTCGCTTCAGGGATCGAGAGGTTGGCTCACTTAGCTATTGGAGACGCATCTGGTTTGCACCTCGAAAGAGTAAAAATCCAGAGGTTCATCAACGGAATGCGGGACGTGTATACCAAGCGAGAGACGTACGCGAATCCAAAGCCAACATTTGCTGAAACTGTCTCGTATGCTCAGACGCGTGAAACGGCGGCGCTCCCAGGTAGACCAGCCTACAAAGCACATCGCGTGGAAGTGGAAACACCGGACGCGACAAATGAAATGCTGAAGAAGATTTTCCAACTGCTGGGCGAGAAAAAGCATGGCCCTGGCAAATGTTTTAAATGTGGAAATGCAGGCCACTTCGCCCGTGATTGCAGCGCAAGTTCCAGTGGGCTCAACAATTCAGCAGGGCTGAAGGAGACGAAGCCAACTCCAATCAGTCGTTAAACTAAAACGACCCAGCAGGAAGGGCCGCGTGCTGGCTCCAGAATTTGAAGGGCCCATAATCCCCGTCTCACAAATTGGCCGGAAAGCATGCAACCTCACTGTTGGTGGATGTGTGAATGGGCAGGAGAGAGTACTGACAGTGGATACTGGAGCGACACATTCCATTATTCGACCGGATTTGGCCATTTTTTATGTGAAGCCACTACCTTGAGCAAAGCTGCAGACTGCAACTGGTGAACGCACCCAAGTGTTAGCAGAAGTACCATGCGAGGTAATAATCGACGGTGTGGCCTCGTACACTAAGTTTATAGTGGCAGACATTGAGGATGAAGTCATCATCGGCGTGGATTTCTTACTTGGCCAAGGCATGAAGATTGACCTCCAGAGTATGATCCTGACAGATCGTGACAGGAAAGTGCCACTTAGGGTTCGTTACGACAGCCAGTACTGCAGCAGATGGTTAGTCTTAGAGGAAGTGTCGAAGATTCCACCAGAAACGGAAGCGGTTAGTTGGGCGGAGGTTGGCAGTGATGGAGACGGAGTGGTTTCGTCAGGAGAAGGAAGCGGTTCACCGATACATTAAAAGCGTGACGGTTCCGCCAGCTCAGTGAAGAAGAGGTCGCAACAAGGAAGTGGTCATGGCAAGCCAGGCAGTGTTTCCGGCAGGAGGAAAGCCGCTATACCACGTTGCAATGGTGATACGCCGGTAGCCGGAAATGGAAGCGGCTGTGGAAGCAGTAGGCGCGCTTTGAAGTCTCCCGAAAAGGGTGGTCGGCAAAGGCGAGCAGTTAAGCCGGAAGCCAAGGATGAGTTTATACATGTCCGGTCAATGAGGTTGACGCCGGCGAAAGAGCGAGATGCCGAAACACTGGGCAGGTTTCAGCGTGAGGAACCGGATTTAGCAAGATGTGCTAAAGGCAGTGCAGCACGAAGGCAGGAGCCTGGGTGTCATGGACAGAGGATGAGGCATAGATCTGGCAAAAAGGGTGCCCACGAGAGGAGACATGGTCTGGTCACCACCAGTGGCCAGCAGAAGCACGACTATGTGAGATGGTGCACCCCCGGAGATAAGCTGGAAGCAATGTCCAGTAACGCATCGAGCCGAGAGGAGCTACAGGAAGGCGATTTGGTGTTGTTGCACATGCCGCAGCCGAAGAAAGGCTTGACCTCCGAACAACATCGTAACTGGAAAGGTCCGTATAGGATTGACAAACGGCTGAAGGACGCAGTGCATCGAATCCAGACAGCTGGGAGCGGTTGGAGCGCCAAGTGTGTCTGATCGGGACGATCAGACTTAGGTGGAGGGCAGTGTGGCGAATACTGCGGCAACACAAAGCGAACAACGAGAAATAGGCAGAATGTTCGAGGAATGAAGTAGAATGTTCCACAATCAGAAACGTCAAGTGGATGAACCCTGCGAACAGCGAGAGAAAGAGAATGCGCGATGAACTTCAGAACATTCTAGAGTTGCCATGAGTGCGAGCGCAGGTATATAAGGGCTACCACACAGCTAGGAGAGTTAGTTACAAGTCAGCAAGCTACAAGTAAAGTGAGTTGCGAATAAGCAAGCTATAAGTTTAATGGTGTTAACAAGTTTTGTAAAGCATTGTAATTGCTTTGACGAGTATTGTAAAGTGTTTTTACGGTATAAGCGAGTATTGTAAATTGTTTGTTGTACAATAAAGTTAATTGTACTACAATTTGGTCATCGTGAGCATTTATTTAACAATCCAGCGATACGAGCCGTAGGATATTTGGGAAGTCCCTCAAGGCTTCGAGGATAATCGTAACAATAGTTATGCATTTTTCGACGAATGTTCGGCGATTACATTGATGAGCGAGAGTTTGGCTGCGAAACTTGGGGTGGAAGGGAAAAAGGAAAGGCTGACACTTCAATGGTTCGGCAGCAACACCGCAACAGAGATGTCTACGCGGGTGGACTTTGGAATTTCGGGTACCAGGAAAAATAGTATAATTTTCAACCTGAGGAACGTTAACACAGTGTCGGATCTACGATTGCCGATGCAGACGTTAAATATCAAGGAGCTTTCATCGAAATATCGCCACATGAAGAAGCTACCCGTATGCAACTACACCGAGGTTACTCCAGAGCTGCTGATCGGGATTGATAACGCGCATCTAGGAGTGGCACATAGGGTTGCCAGTGATGGATGGAAGGGTCCGGCGGTAAGGGCGACGCGCTGCATCAGTTAGTGGAAGAGTCCGTGGCCAGTGAAGTCCTGGGCGTCCGATGCGTCGAGACGGTCGAAAGCGAAGATGTTAAGAGATTCAAGTTTATCTAGAAAGTACGACGGTGCGTAAGGGCGAGCGTTACGAGACTGGACTTTTATGGAGACGGGAAGATCCACAGTTGCCGAATAGTCGACCAATGGCTGAAAAACGATTGATCTTGCTTCGAACGTGATAACGATCTCAAAAGAGAGTATGTGCGCGTTATGCTGAAAGTGACCGGACGTGGTATCTTCCTCACTTCGCAGTACACAACCCAAACAAACCAGGAAAATTTCGACTCGTGTTCGATGCTGCGGCGAAGGTCGATGGTTGCTCCCTTATCTGCGTTATCAAGCGGACCTGATCAGTGTCAGCCTCTACCAGCGGTCTTAATAAAATTTCGCCAGCGAGGGATCGGGGTTCGCGCGGATATCGTCGAGATGTTTCACCAGGTGAAGATGCGAGAGAGCGATTAGGCAGCGCAAAGATTCCTTTGGAGAGCTGACCCAAACGAGCGAATCAAGGAATACGCGATGGCGGTTGTGACATTTGGAGCAACTTGCTCGCCTTGCTCGGCGCAGTACGTAAAAAACAGTAACGCTCTGGAGTTCACGGAAAGATTTCCGGAAGCCGTCAGCGCCATCCTCAACAACCATTACGTCGACGACCTGGTTCATTCCTTTTCCAGTGAGTGCGATGCCCTGAGAATCCTTCCTGAAATCGTGTGGATACACAAGAGAGCCGGATTCGACCTAACACGCTTTGTTTCTAATTCCCGGCTGGTTAACCAAAGATACAACGATGACGCAGAAAAGCCTGAAGTCTTTAGTCTCGATAAGGAAGCTGGGACATTTGAAAAGGTGCTTGGTATGTGCTGCGACACTGGTAAGGATGCACTGCGTTTCGCAACAGCGATCGACAAGGTTGGCAGAAACTTATTGAATGGAACAAGATTACCAACCAAGCGAGAGGCGCTAAGTGTCTCGATGTCTATCTTCGATCCGTTCGGCCTAGCAGCAGAATGTTCCTTGGTAGCCCAGCTAATCTTGCATCTGACTTGGAGGAAGCGGGTCGAGTGGGACGACGTGATACCAGTGGATGCAGGAGTTCTTTGGAGAAAATGGGTGGCGATGATCGAAGATTTGGCCTCAGCGTTCCACGATGTTACAGCACCTCGTTCATGAGCGTTCCAGTGGAACTGCACATATTTGTAGACGCCAGTGAACTAGCTTATGCAGCGGTCGCCTACTGGAGGATTATGGAAGCATCCGGGTCGGTTCAACTAGCGTTCGTGCTAGGGAAGACGAGATGTGCTCCACTGAAACTGACCTCCATCCCTCGCTGGGAGTTACAATCGGCGCTGCTAGCTACGCGTCTACGACAACTCATAGTACAAAGCCACGACATAATACCCTCAAGAGTGGTGATGTGGAGTGACTCAAAAACAACAATATCCTGGATCCAATCAGACCACAGACGCTACAAACCTTACGTGGCCCATAGAGTGAACGAGATCTTGGAAAATAGCAAAATTGATGAGTGGCGGTGGCTTTCACGCAAACTTAATCCAGCCGACTTCGGAACGCGCATAAGACAGGCAAAAAGGGAATCGTTTTGGGTGAGCGGCCCAACATTCTTGCTTCAGAGCGAGAGTAGCTGGCCTGCACTGACGCAGACAGCTGTACACCTTGAGCTAGCCAAAGATCTATCAACCGATACGTGCTTGATGTCCATCCGTAACTTCATGAACCGGCGAGGCACTCCGGTCCGCATACGTTCAGACAACGGGAAAAATTTCGTTGGAGCAGATAGGGAATTGAAACGACAATTATCCGACTTTTCCTCAGAGAAAGTAGCTGACGCGTTGTCCAAGGTAGGCGTAGAATGGGTATTCAACTGCCCTCTTAATCCTCACGCAGGTGGTTGTTGGGAACGCCTAGTACGTAGCGTGAAGCGAGCGATGGGAGATGCATTATATAACGAGAGCCTGCAGGAGCACAGTTTATATAGCCTTATGTGTGAAACCGAGAATATTGTAAATTCGCGACCACTAACTCATATACCTCTTGATGCTCCTACCGATGAACCCCTTACCACCAACCACTTTCTTATAGGTACCGTAAATTCTGACCAGACGCCCAATCCATTCCAAGAAATGCTGCGTGCGACACGGAAACAGCGGCGAAAGGTGCAACAGCTCCAACATCGATTTTGGAAGAAGTGGCTCGCGGAATACCTTCCAGACTTGTGCCGCAGTACGAAGTGGTACCAACCGGTCGAAACATTGAAAGTTGACGATGTGGTCCTGATCTGCGATGCTAGCGTGCACCGTTCCAAGTGGTTGACTGGAAGAGTGGTGAAGGTGTATCCGGGCAAGGATTCCAAGTAAGAGTAGCTGACGTGAACACGAAGTTCGGAGTCTTCAAGCGACCGGCCTGCATCCTGGCGAAGCTAGACGTTGGTGAATCTGAGCTGGGCTAGATTCACGGAGGCTGGGATGTTGTGTGAAACCACCTAATGTCTATTTATTCCAAAACTTATATTGTGAATGTGTACTCCTGCCTCTGGATTGCGACTCTGCGTAGTTAAATGTAATAAGGGGCATAAGGCAACACTGTTGTGAAAAGCCGCCATTTGAGAAACTTAAAGAATTTTCTAGTGGCCATTTCGATTCACTTGTAAATTGCGAGTGCACCAGAGGCAGGAGAACGCACAAAAGCGTAAGTAATTGTAATCCAACTATTATTCACCAAAAAACCATTTAACAATGTAAATTTCTTCAGGAAATAAAACGCGTTAGGTTTCAATCATATTGTACAACCAAGAAAACCAGCGTTCTTATTTGCAAATCCTGCAGGTGCAACAGGTGTAATTCTTTTTAGTTCTTCTCATTTAGCATTAAATTTACAAACACATTCCTTAAACAAAAGTACAATGTAAAGTAAGATAAACCAGTTGTTAACGCTATAGAAATTTTAGTTGACATAAAGAAGTACACGTAAAGGATTTCACAAAAGTGTATTGTAATATTACTATTTTTCAAAAGTACCAGTCTGCACCTTTGTGGTAAATTGAAAAATTAAGTGCCATTTGAAGTAAAATACGGCCAAAAATGGCACGGATTGAGCGAAGTTGGCAGCCCTGTCCATGATATACAACCACTTCATGATTCAATAACTACAGGTTCTAGCAGTCGTACAAAAACAACATTTACCGTTGGTATGAACTCCTTGTGTCATCAACAGCTTCTTTATCTATTCATATTCGTATGTATACAAGAATGATAGAATACAAGATTGCGCGAATGGGAGAGGATTTTTGAGCGTAATTTTTGCGTGACGTCATCTTGGTGCTATTGCGAGAGAGAAAAGCCAAAACGCATATAAAAATTTGTAAACAATGCAGAAAAATGTGTTAATTTTAATATTACATGGCCCAATTTTGTAGGAATCAATAAATATACAAAGATTGATTAATTAGGAACACGTAGCAATAATTTTGGACATGTACCCCTTTAGGTAAGAACGATTTTTATCACATGAAAAATTTGATGTGTTAACAGTGTTTGCAATTTCATGTAGACCAAAAAGAAGGTGTAAAAAGCCATGCAGAGTGCATATTTATATTTGTGGACGGTAGCCAACCACCATAAACTCCACAGCTGTTGACTCCACAGCCTTTATTTGATGACTTTTGTACCATTTCCGAGAGGATGAATGAGTGTGGCTTCTTTGGAAACAAATATTCTATGTAAGTAAAACATAATTTAAGCTGAGCTTTTAAATGTATAATAATTTGAGCACTGTTTTGTATTAGGTACGTAACAGCGTGGTAAGATGCCGCAGGAATTAGCGCCTGGCGACCTTATCCACTGGTGCATTACCTCATACCAGCACTAAAAGAATCAGGTACTAACAAAAATATTTAGGTAGTGAAGTTCATGTATCTATTTACTGTAGAAACTGCTTTTATATATATGTATGTCTTTTTTGTTAACGTAGTGCTTAATTTGCTATATTCCAAGATGGCTTGAGAAATTGGTGAATCGGCAAGAAAACACGTTTTCTCACTGCAAATTCACAACTGTCAACTCATTGTTCTTCGCCATATTCTTTGTTTACCCGTTGCCACAAATGCCATTCTGCGGGAATGCGCAATCTTGTATTCTATCGTTCTTGGCGCAATCTCTATTTCTCTCAATCGTGGTATGTATATGTATACCCTGCATACCAGGATTTTAGAGTATTCTGAAAGGTTTCATTTTTTTTTTTAAAGAATTTTCTTTAAGAAATCGTACATAAATTTCTTGACTAGTTCTTGTAAACCGCTTCATATGTTTTTCTTTAAAGAATCGTAACGAAAATCCGATACTCTTAAAGATTTCGGGAGCATTTGTTTGCAGGATATATATTTACGTATACGTGTATGTATGCGCGGATATGTAAACAAAGCAAAACAGGCGATAATTTGACACAAGCGTGCTCATAAGAAGAAGCATGGCTTCTATCGCTATTACCTGTAGTTGATAAGCCTCATGATGCAATGATACAAGGTGGTATCAGTTGTGACAGCTCGATTTGACACTGCCTTAGCTAAGTAGAATGAGAAGAAAAACGTGATGAAATATATCCCCAAATGGGGGAAAAATATAAAATTTCACATTTTCTCCTAAACAAAATTTGCTTTTTATAGTATATTCGTAATGGAATGAAATAAAATAAGATAAAATACCTTTTCCAGAAAGCAAAATGTGTATACTGAGAAAAAATAAGAAACATTCAATTATATTATTAGGCAAAGAATTGTTAAAGAAATAACACCTAAGGCGGTCAAGATGGCGGAATTAGAGCGAGAAGTTGCCAACCGATAACACCTTGTATTATTGCATCATGGATACGCCCATGATTCAATAATACAAGGTTCGATAAACTGACAGTTGTCTCTCTCGCACCGCTCGCTTAGAAGTGGCACCGTGTTGCTTCTTTGCAAATTTACATGGAAACAGTGTAGCTTTGGTGTGAAATAGAAGTATAAGCTTTTGTGCAATATATTTGTTTGGTTTATTTGTATATGCATATGAAGCATATTTAACTGATGAAAACATAAACTGTTTTTAAATTGGATGTTTTCATCAATCTCATAGTAGTCTTATTTTAATTTTGAGTCATTTTGCAGTTTTTATACAGCTAAATAGCACATAAATTACGTAATTCACATAGATATATCAATATTACGTTCAACATTTCATATAAAATGCCATATTTCCTGCAAATACATTAGAATTTACAAAAAGAATTTTAATACTAATTGCCTACTTTGCGTACTTTTCTACTACCATTTTCGCACCAAGAGCTTTCATTCTTCCCCTTTCTACGTCCTTCGTAAATGCAACCTTTTGTAAGGGAGTGTCAAACCGCAGCTGTCAATAATTAGCTAACCTTGTATTATTGAATCATGGGATACGCCTAGCAGTTGGCCAACTGGTTGGCCGATAAATCAATACGCATGAACCAAAAAGACAAGATCACGACAGCAGAAGAGTGGCCCGTTATAATCGCATTTATGAAAAAAGTAGGGCGATTTTGACATAAGCCGTTTGTTTACATT
>NW_023458556.1:65579525-65581897 GCF_013731165.1 Rhagoletis pomonella
ATCAATGTATAGGTGAAACTGGTCAAACTGTCTCACTGCCATTATTTTGCATATAGGTACACATGTACATATATGTGTGTAAAAATGTTTTAATACCTATATTTCGTTGTATTTGCCCTCCGTAATTGGAATTCTGTGTAATTTTACTTTGAATTTATATATATGTCTAAGGAATCCTTCACAAAGTGATTTACTGTAATAATTTAGCCAATTAATAAGTATTATATTACTTCAGTGTATTTAAAAAATATTAAAACGCCTTAAAAAAATTTAATTTTGAGGCACATTCATCTTGTTTTCGGCACTATTTGTGAAGACCATTTCACTCATTTTGAAATTTTGAGATTCCATCCCTGAATATTAAAAGGCCACACACACGCATTGATTTATCGGCCAACCAGTTGGCCAACTGCTAGGCGTATCCCATGATTCAATAATACAAGGTTAGATAATTATTGACAGCTGCGGTTTGACACTCCCTTACAAAAGGTTGCATTTACGAAGGACGTAGAAAGGGGAAGAATGAAAGCTCTTGGTGCGAAAATGGTAGTAGAAAAGTACGCAAAGTAGGCAATTAGTATTGAAATTCTTTTTGTAAATTCTAATGTATTCGCAGGAAATCTGGCATTTTAAATGAAATGTTGAACGTAATATTGATATAATAGCGATAGAAGCCATGCTTCTTCTTATGAGCACGCTTGTGTCAAATTATCGCCTGTTTTGCTTTGTTTACATATCCGCGCATACATACACGTATACGTAAATACCCTGCAAACCATTTTTTCAGAGTATTCTGAATCGTAAAGAATTTTTAAAGAATTCGGAAAGATCCCATCCGATTTTTTGCGGAATTTTCTAAAATTAAATAAATTACGCACACTTCCATTCTTTTACGAAATTTCGGAAGAAAATCGGTAAAGAAATGAAAATAATGCTGCTATGTGAAGAATTTCTTGCAGACTTTTTTCAGAATTTTCTTTATTTTTCGTTCAGAAATTTCTTTACGAGTTCGTGTCAACCACTTCATATAATTTTCTTTGAAGATTCGGAAAAAAATCGTTACAGAAATCAGATACTCCTAAAAATTTCGTTAAGATTTCGGGAACTTTGGTTTGCAGGGTATATATCCTGCAAACAAATGCTCCCGAAATCTTTAAGAGTATCGGATTTTCGTTACGATTCTTTAAAGAAAAACATCTGAAGCGGTTTACAAGAACTAGTCAAGAAATTTCTGTACGATTTCGTAAAGAAAATTCTTAAAAAAAAATATGAAACCTTTCAGAATACTCTAAAATCCTGGTATGCAGGGTATACATATACATACCACGATTGAGAAAAAAAGAGATTGCGCCAAGAACGATAGAATACAAAATTGCGCATTCCCGCAGAATTACATTTGTGGCAACGGGTAAACAAAGAATATGGCGAAGAACAATGAGTTGACAGTTGTGAATTTGCAGTGAGAAAACGTGTTTTCTTGCCGATTCACCAATTTCTCAAGCCATCTTGGAATATAGCAAATTAAGCACTACGTTAACAAAAATATACAACCACTCTTGAAATGTGTTCAAAAGAATAGGTCTTATTAATTAACTATTTAGA
The DNA here is from genome assembly GCF_013731165.1 of Rhagoletis pomonella. Taxonomy (NCBI): domain Eukaryota; kingdom Metazoa; phylum Arthropoda; class Insecta; order Diptera; family Tephritidae; genus Rhagoletis; species Rhagoletis pomonella. The sequence goes on from NW_023458556.1 coordinate 65,581,128, forward strand.
ATTTTTGTGTTTGTATTGCATGTGCCGAAAAAGTGATAATATCTTGTCGCAGCGCATGTTTTCCTGCAGAAAGTGGTCGATGCTTGCTTACCTCCCATTTTAATTTGTAATTTGTGGTGTTTCAACGTTTTTGACTTAACATGTCGTGTTTAAAAGTGGTCCGCAAAGTGCTTCATGCATATTACGCTGGTGTCTAAATTGTATGGTTTCTCCTGCCGGCAGAACTCTACCCACTTTCTGGCCAAGGCGTCGTCGCGGGGAAACAAAAAAAAACTGCATTTGGGGGGCTTTACCCCTACGGCTGCTGCAATTCAACACACGACACGACATTTTTATAAAGTTTTTATTACAAATAAAACGTTTTTTACTTCAGAACGCACGAATTACTTCGATTTTTCACTTGAAAGTACACAATACGTTTGCAATACGTTTGCTTGTTTCTAAACAAAAAGTTTATTTACGTATTGCCATAAATGTCAAAGTAGGCAAAACCAAAGTAGCGGTTTCGGGAATGCGCCACCTTCAGATCATTTCACCATGAGATTGCGCCAATCGCGGTACCGCTAATCCGCTCTTTGTGATTTTGACAGAATCAGATAAGCGTAACGTCATCTTGGTGCAATTGTTGATTGTGAGCATACGAAAAAACCAAATAACAATTTTAATTGGGGTGTTCACAGTTCGTTCCAAATTGTGTCTGAAAATGTAGACGTCTACATTTTGAGACATCTTTAGCATCAAACTGTGAGCACCTCTTTCTAGCAGTCGTC
>NW_023458556.1:65581997-65588893 GCF_013731165.1 Rhagoletis pomonella
TTTTTCACTTTCTTGTTCTTACGTGATCTTGTGTCTTTCGTTCATGAAAGGGCGCGTGGGAAGTTACGTCTCCTAATGGGATTTCTAAAAAAAAAAATTGTGGTGTAATTGTTTTTATATTTTATTTGCTGTTCATTCATTGTTACATCTCTTTATTCAAACCTATATGGGACATTACAACGTGACGGGTGGGACATTTAAACTCGTTTTTCCTCAAAAGGTAAAGTAATTTCTCTTTAACCCTTAATTTGGCAAGTTCTAAACTGTTACCCTCTGAATTCAGATATTATATAATTTTATAATTATATAATTTCAACAACAAATCTTCATTTTCCCAAGAGTGCCGGGGTTGATGGATTCGTTTCTTAATTTTAGGCAAACTGTATCCAAATATATCGTGCATAGCGGCTTTCTCGAATCTATGTAATAGAATGTAAGCAGGGTCCATCTTATGCTTGATGACATTATTATATTTGAAAAAAAAAAACTTTTAGCTATGACGGGTGGGACAGTATTTTGTAATGGGTCACTATTGAGAACACATAATCCGTGAGTAAAATGAACACTACTAATTATATTAAAAGTACCTTATTTAAACAATGGGAAGCTAACGTATAGTTATGTTAAAAAAACATATCGTGCTGTGACGGGTAGGACATCCAATAGGCATTTCTATGCACGCTGACAACTTTTCCATAAAGGTAGTTTTGTAATAACTAGCCACTTTTTTAAAGTCGATGAATTTTACTTATTGGATAATTAATTTTTGCATTGTAACTTTCAATGCACAGAAAGGCCTTGTTAACGAGATAAAAAAATCTTTATCAGAGTCGCATTACGGCTGTGTTTATAGTTGTAGAGATAACCATAAGGCCATGTGCAATGAAAGAAAAGTGAAAACGGACAACTAGAACTGGCTGCTAAAAACACTTTTTTTGATACTGTTATTAAAATCTTTTAAAATTTAATATTCATAAATGAGATTTTCGTATTTTAAAATGGGATAAACAGGGCGTTTTTCAAAGCGGAATGGGGTTTTCGGTTCTTTTGAGTTAGCAACACTGCTGATAGAAGGCGGTTCAAGCCATGATGCAATAGGTTTATTCCTTATCTTTTTGGACTAAAATCTGAAAAGTGTCAAAATGCCAGAGCGTAAGCAAAATGCGCTCACTAAAAGAGAATATCAGGAAAAGTAAAGGAACGCAAAAAACCAAATTTTTAGTCCAAAGAATGGCAACAACAAAACTAACGTCAAATAAGAATGGAAATGTATGTACAAAACACATTCACACAAGCACAAGCACAATAAACACTTACTATATCAATTATTTTTTGCCTCCTTCCAATTTCAATTCACTTTTTTTACTTTTTTAGAATATTCTCAGTTTTTGGGTATTCTTTAATTTCCGTTAATTTAAATTCAGTTGAGTTTGACACTTTTCAGGATTTTGCCAGAAAAAATTCTTCTGACTAAATCTGACTACTTCGGACTAATGAGAGTCACTCTCACTTAATGTTGCTCTCTCATTTTTGCTGTCATTTCCGAGTTAAGGCACGCTTTTTGGACTAAATCTGACTACTTCGGACTTTTTCTGACTATTTCTGGGAGATAAGGAACGCTCCTAATAATACAAGGTGTTATCGGTTGGCAACTTCGCGCTCTAATTCCGCCATATTGGCTGCCTTAGCTTAACAATTCTTTGCCTAATAATATAGTTGACTTTTTTTTATTTTTTCTTAGTATACACATATTAATTTCTCGAAAAGGTATTATATCTTATTTTATTTTATTTCATTGCGAATATACTATAGAAGAGCTAATTTTGTTTAGAAGAAAATATGAAATTTTATATTTTTCCCCCAAATGGGGATTAATTTCTTCCCTTTTTTCTTCTTTCGAGCTGTCACCACTGATACCACCTTGTATTATTGCATCATGGTTCAAGGCGTATCAACCACAGGTAATAGCGATAGAAGTCATGCTTCTTCTTATGAGCACGCTTGTGTCAAATTATCGCCTGTTTTGGTTTTGTTTACATATCCGCGCATACACACTCGTATACGTAAATATATACACTGCAAACAAATGCTCCCGAAATCTTTAAGAGTATCGGAAATTCGTTACGATTTTTTAAAGAGAAACATATGAAGCGGTTTACAAGAACTAGTGAAGAAATTTCTGTACGATTTCTTAAAGAAAATTCTTTTAAAAAAATATGAAACCTTTCATATGTATACATATACATACGAATATGAATAGACCCAACAAACATTTAGTTTTGAGCTCAACTTGAGATTAAGTTGAGAACTAAGGTAATTCTCACATCTCCAACGTTGTTTCTCAACAGTACCTCAAGTGGAGGATCATAGCGTTCTCAACAAAAAGGGCATTTTTCTTTGTATGAAAAAAGGACTGTTTTTCAAATCATGCGAAAATGCTGTGGAAATGTAATTCTCCAATTGGTCTCAAACATATCTTTGAAATACTGAAGCTGAAATAATAAAATACCTTATACCTTTTTGATTGAAACGACATACATAGATGAATTTAAATATTAATTTTTCATTTTATTACTCCTTTTGTATTATGTAGTTAATCAATATCGTATTACATTCACTTCAGTATACATTCCGACAGTGATTTTGCCACTTGATTCACTTCCCGTTTTACTTTATTTCCAGATTATTTGAGGATACTTTGAAGATTATTTACTTTTTGCTGGTAATTTTCCTCTTTATATAGCTTTCGTTTTTCATTTGATGATTAAAAATTCGTTTCTCTATCACTTTTTACGTATCTGCGCGTCGGTTAGAGATGAGTTGGAGAATGATGTTGGATATCAAGTTGAGACCTATGAATTTTTCCAAGGTTGGAGAAATATTTTTTTGGTGTTTATTGGGGATAAAGAAGCTGTTGATGACACAAGGAGTTCATACCAACGGTAAATGTTGTTTTTGTACGATTGCTACAACCTGTAGTTATTGAATGGTTGTATACAAAATATATCAAACAAAGTGTGATTGATTTTGACATTGCTCTCTTAAGAAACAGGCTATAATGTCAAACTGAAATGAATTCTTAACCAATTTGATTTTTTTTTTCAAATTTTAATTTGTTTAAAAAAAGTTTACACACAAATTTTTCAAGCAACAAATTTTCTTAATAAACGGGAAATTGTTTAGAGATAAACCGCCGAGGAGAGCAAGTAAGTACATTTAAAGTTGGGTAATAAGTAAATACGTTCGACTTTTCTCAAATATTTAATGTAAGGAAACCAAGATGGAACGGATCAAAACGTTTGAACGGTGCGCTGAATGCAATAAAAGTCAGGACACGAAAATAGTGAGATGTTTTAAACCACCTAGTTGCGAATTAAGACGGCAGCGATGGGAAGAAAGCTGTGGTGTTGTACTACGTGATTCATCTCGCGTTTGTGAAAACCACTTCAAGGAAAGTGATTTCATTAGTTAGCCGTCCGAATCAAGCACTTTCAAACGAGCTCGTTTATACCCAGGCGCAGTGGTAATGCAATACGAAATAACTGATACAAGTGAGGATTTAGTACGCGATCAGGATACATTCTTTGTTGATGTCCAAACTCAAACAGGCTACTCTTTAGAATGCGCGTTGAGAACAGAAATATTTCCTCTTCTTCTTCTTCTTCTTCTTATTTTTTGGCGCTGTAACCGCTTAAGCGATTTTGGCCGAGTTCAGCAAAGCACGCCAGTCGTTTCTCCTCTGTGCCAACTGACGCCAATTGGAAACGCCAAGTGAAGCCAAGTCCTTCTCCACCTGATCTTTCCATCTCAGTGGGCACCTTCCTCTTCCTCTGCTACCACCAGCGGGTTCCGAGTTGAATACTTTCAGAGCTGGAGCGTCGGTGCCCATTCGAACGACATGACCCAGCCATAGGAGCCGCTGTATTTTAATTCGCTGCACTATGTCCATGTCGTTGTAAAGCTCATACTGCTCATCGTTCCATCGCCTGCGGTACTCGCCGTCACCAACGCGTAAAACCCGTAAATCTTCCGCAAAAGCTTTCTCTCGAATACTCCAAGAGCCGCCTCATCGGATGTTGACATTGTCCATGCTTCTGCGCCATATACCAGCATGGGTATGATGAGTGACTTATATAGCGTGGTTTTCGTACGTCGAGAGAGGACTTTACTCCTGAATTGCCTACTCAGTCCAAAGTAGCACTTGTTGGCAAGAGTGATTCTGCGTTGGATTTCAATGCTGACATTATTATCGGTGTTAATGCTGGTTCCCAAGTAAACGAAATTCTCTACTTTCTCGAAATTGTAACTGTCAACAGTGACGTGGGTGCCTAGGCGCGAATGTGCTGACTGTTTGTTTGATGACAGGAGATACTTCGTCTTGTCCTCGTTTACCACCAGACCCATTCGCTTTGCTTCCCTATCCAACTTGGAAAAGACAGAACAGACTTCGCGGTTTTTGTTACCGATGATGTCGATGTCATCGGCATAAGCCAGCAATTGCATGCTCTTGTAGTAAATTGTTCCTGAGCGGTCCAGTTCTGCAGCTCTTATTATCTTCTCCGACATCAGATTAAAGAAGTCACATGAAAGGGAGTCGCCCTGTCTGAAACCCCGTTTTGTGGCGAACGGCTCGGAGAGGTCTTTCCCAATTCGGACGGAGCTGGTGGTATTGCTCAACGTCAATTTACACAGCCATATGAGTTTTGAGGGGATGCCAAGTTCAGACATAGCGGCGTATAGGCAACTACTTTTAGTGCTGTCAAAAGCGGCTTTAAAGTCGACGAATAGGTGTGTCGATCCTTTTCTCGCGGGTCTTTTCCAAGAGTTGGCGTATTGTGAATACCTGGTCTATGGTGGATTTGCCAGGTCTAAAGCCACACTGATAAGGCCCAATCAGTTCATTGACGGTGGGCTTCAGTCTTTCGCACAATACGCTCGATAAGACCTTGTAACCTATGCTTAGAAGGCTGATCCCGCGGTAGTTGGCGTGAATGGCGGGGTCACCTTTCTTGTGGATTGCGCAGAGCACACTTAAATTCCAGTCGTCGGGCATGCGTTCATCTGGCCATATTCTGCATAAGAGTTGATGCATGCACCTTATCAACTCCTCGCCGCCGTACTTGAATAGCTCAGCTGGCAGGCTGTCAGCTCCAGCGGCTTTGTTGTTTTTCAGCCGCGTTATTGCTATACGTACCTCGTCATAGTCAGGCGGTGGAACGTCGACTCCGTCATCATCGACTGCGGATTCTTCTTCTCCACAACTTTCCGTGCGGCTACCATTTAGTACGGCGGAAAAGTGTTCCCTCCATAATTTAAGTACGCTCTGGACATCAGTTACTAGGTCGCCATTATTGTTCTTATAGGAGTACGCCCCGGTCTTTAAACCTTCCGTAAGTCGCCTAACTCTCTGGTAAAATTTTCGGGTATTCTTCCTGTCGGCCAGCATTTCAAGCTCTTCGCACTCACGTATTTCGGCCTCTCAATTTTTATTGCGGCAAATACGTCTCGCTTCCCTCTTCAGATCCCTATAGCGGTCCCACATAGCCCGCGTTGCGCCCGATCGCAGCGTGGCCCTGTAGGCGGCATCTTTTTTCTCTGCAGCTTCCTGACACTCCTCATCGTACCAGTTGTTGTTCGGGAAATCCGACTACTTCTTCGGCGGCGGTACCTAATGAGCGGGAAAGTGGTTCCACTGCTCGCATATGTCGGTTTGTTGAAGAGTGATCTCTGAGAGAAGGTGTGAGAGTCGAGTAGCGAAAGCGCTGGCTGTCTGTTGTGATTGCAGCTTTTCGACGTTAAGCTTTCCTTGCATATTTGGACGCACATTTTTTGCTGCACAGAGGCGGATGCGTATCTTCGCTGCAACAAGATAGTGGTCCGAGTCGATTTTTGGGCCTCGGAGTGTGCGTATGTTTAAAACACTGGGAGCGTGACGGGGGCAGCGCTCGTATGTGCGCTCCAAGCGCTCATAGAAGAGATCCTTGGATGCCTCATCCTTCTCTTCCGTCGGGGCATGGGCGCAGATGGGCGAGATGTTGATGAATCTCGCTTTGATGCGGATTGTGGCTAGACGCTCGTCCACCGGGGTGAACGACAGTACTCGGCGACGGAGTCTCCCTCCCACCACAAATCCAACACCGAATTTGCGCTCCTTTACGTGGCAACTGTAGTAGACGTCGCAAGGCCCCAGACATTGCTTGCCTTGCCCCGTCCAACGCATTTCTTGGATGGCGGTGATGTCAGGTTTTGTGCTTACGAGGACATCAACCACCCGGGCAGAGGCACCTTCCCCATTAAGGGTCCGGACATTCGAGGTGCATGCCCTCAAATCGTAGTATTTTAAACGTTTGCCGTGGTCGTCATCATAGGGGGGGAGGGGGGGTTCTCATCCGAGGCTTAGCCTTGCTTCTTCACTGGAAGTGGTTTTTACGTGGCGGGTCCCAAGCCCAGTGCACAACCCATTGCTGGAACGCCTTTCTCATCTCTTTGCTGTATTTCGTTAGACTAGCCGCATACTCTGCCCAGCATCCCGTGCACTTGGCCTTATTAAATAGCCTGCGCGTGTCTTTCCGAATTTATGAGAGTTCCCGAGACCACCACACTGTTTTCCCCTTTCCTTTCGTTTGGGTCTCGGGACAGCTATAGTTAAAGGTCACTATATCCGTTAGCCTATAAACTTTATGCTTTCAGGCCATACAGCTGCCTGTTTTGTGGTCGCTCTCTAACCCGGGTAGGTTGAAATGTAATGGTTTCGTATATTTTTCCCAGTTAGTGTTTCTGGGTTCCTCTTTGGAGTCCCTGCTCTGGCCTGTACCCGCAGCAGGAACCGGATAATCCTGAGGTCGGACAAGGAAAGCTCCGAAGACACCCACCATTGACCAATTAGATTATTACCC
>NW_023458556.1:65588993-65594839 GCF_013731165.1 Rhagoletis pomonella
AAACTTGATAAAACGTGTCTTCCCTATTTACATTTTCTCCACCGTGCACGCGTTTATACATACACACGCCTACCGCTTACCACAAGTACAAAAATGACACTTTTCCCAGACACTTCTCGTATTTTGCGCAGTTGCAGACAGTTGATCTGTGTGCGCTAGACCAAATATGCCATTTTAAGTTGTTAAAGTGCAGTAAAAAGTGCAATGCAAGCGCTTTTTTACTGCATTTTGCCGTCAAACGAAAGTCTACTTTCCCGTGTAAACAGCGAGAACGTCCTTTTTGCAGATTTGCAGAAATCACTTTCGCAAATAAAAATTGCAAGGTGTAACTGCAACTGAAATTACCCAAATCGCTTTCGAGAAATAATAAAATTTTATAAATGTTGCGTCACACAAAAAAAAAAATACTTGGAATTAATTCTCCTAATGTAAACTATTTAAATATTAAAGCTTTGGACATTTTGCTGATTTGTGCGTATTTTAGCATTTTTAACAAATCCCTCAGGTCAGTAATTTTGTTATAAGCATAAAAATGTCTGGTAACATAGTTGAAAGTGGTATTGTCTGCATTCGCCGTGTAAACAGACAAAAAGTGTTATCGGAAAGTTTGATTTTCTGAAATGAAAACTGCTTTCGAAAGCCACATTACATGCAAGGTGTAACTGCTCCTGCAATCTCTTTTGGTAATTTTTGAGTTTGACAGACTTTTGAAAAGGACTTCCACTTGCCACGTCTAACATCCATTTTACTTTTGAATACAATTAAGTTTTTAACAACTCCTTGTAGCTCCTTTTCCTCATTATGTATATTTTTTTATTTTTTACCAAAATCACTGGAAAAAGTTACCAAATTCAACAAAAAATTACCACACTTATTTTATGTGCAGAACTGTACAAATATACATATCGATGCCTTTCTGCATCAAAAAGAAAATTTTGAAAAAAATGTCGCTTACGTTATTTTGGCAGTTAGGGCTCGATATGTCTGTACATATGTATATCCGAGGATACCTAGCTTTTCAGGCAATCAGCGCTCCATTAACCTCAAATTTTTTTGAGAGTTTGTTGAATTTTTTAAATATTGAACAAAGTTTGAAATTTGAATTTTTTTGAGTTCTGTTAAAGAAAGAACAATATTTTTATAAAAAATAACCAAAATTAAATTACAAAAAAATAACATGTTAAAACTTATCAAAATATGGTGCGGTTATAATTTTTTCGACCACTGTATGTAAACAAGTGACAAAAAAATATATCAAAAATTCAACGCTTGAAGGAAAGCTTTCGACTCACACATAGACAGAGTGAAGTCCCCCGCTGAATGCCGTAGGTTTTTAACGAGAACGTACATATTTGAGTAGAATTCTACTGATATACAGTATATTTTGCTTTGCTGCCTCTATGCTTAAGTGCACATTTAAGATACCTACCCCAAAATGCGCATCAAAAGCATTATTTTTAACATTTATAAGGAAACTGCTCCGATAGATGCATTCAACATACCTGCACATTGGCGATACCTGCCTTAAAAATAGTGCGACTAGTATCAATTATCAATGAAAGTATTACGTTTACCTGCACTGGCCCTACAATTACCTAATTTTACAACTTTTTGATTATTTTGTTCATCTCGCAGAACAAAGAAAATGGCTATCAATTTATGTAGTTATATAGATAATTAGATAACATTCGGTAAAAATTTCGCTTGCAGTAATTTCTACATGGTAAGTGCTCCGCCAATATTTGTTTTCATAGGGATTCGGATACCTTCCTCATTGAAGTAGTAAAGAAAATTCGCTTAAGTGCCTTTTTCGTTACGTGCACAAGTTTTTCGTGCAAAGAAGGATGTGCAGCTAAGCAAAATATACTGTATATGGTTGACGGGTACACCGGAAAATTGATGGTAATTGAAAAGCTGACGAGCTGACAGGGAAAGGTAGGGCCACCCAAAACCTTCCAGGAAAGGACACGGTGGATATACTTAGCAATAGCCACTTTCAAGCGGTTTGTTAAAGAACAAACCATCCTAGTAGACAAGGAACGCGGAGCAACTTTCGCCTTGCGAAACTTTCAGGATTACCTGGTATTTCTATAAAAGGAAACGCTTACGGGCCACTTACTAATGTGGAATTAGAACCAATATTGACCTATTTGACATGTAAGACCGAATCGAAAAAGTTACCAAATTGAAAAATAAATTACCAAATTACCAAACTTCATAAATAAAGAAAAAAATTACCAATTTTGGTTAAAAATTACCAAAGCGGTAACGCTGAGTAACGTATACAAAAAGTAGACATTCAACATTAAGCATTCACTTCGTTTTCATATACAAACAAACATACATACAAATGTAAAGAATTTTTAGGATGAGTTTTGAACATTTTCTAGGATTACCTTCTTACGCAAGTTCACCAAACGGCTAATATGAGCGCTTGTCTTAATAGTCGCGGCGATGTGTTCACTTTGGCAGCTTAATTGTGTGTGATTTTGATTCTTGCTGTTGTTAGCTGGTTCCTCTTTCATACCACCATGTTTATTAGTTTCAATCATATCTGCTTTCATATGTTCCAAGCGTTTCTATTGAGCGGGGATAATATTAATTTCATAATAGTTTAATTTCATGATTTAAGGATAGGTACCTTTCTAAGCCTTTCCATTCGTTTTGATGCACTTGAGCTCTGTGGTGTGCTAATTTCGTTTGTATTGGATGTGCTGTCAGTGTTACTTTCTTCTTGTTTATGACGAGAATTTGCAGTCGACGAAGATACAGCGCTCTTGTTAGAGGTGCTGTTCTCATAATCCTCCAAAACAGTTTTTTGCTTTTATTAAACCAAAATAAATTACAAAGAAATCTTAAAGGCAGATTCATTTGCGTAAATTTACAACAATAAAATTTATAGACCTTAAAACTGACAAAATTTAACTCATGGATTTCAGACTTTAATTTACCAAGATAGTTTTGAGCAGAGCTGAGCACTTTATGATTACGATTACATTTAACTTACGATTGCTTAATTGTAATTCATTATTGTAAATCATACACGATTACGATTACTTTAATTGTAATCATAAATGTTACCATTACGATTATAATAATTGTAATCTTAAAGATTCAAGGAATAAGATTACTGTAATCGTAGTTACCAAATACATAATTACGAAAACTGTAATTGTAATCCTAAAAGTTTTAAGACTACAATTACAGTAATTGTAATCATGAAAATTACAATTACGAACACTTAGATTGTAATCTTAAAAATATTATGATTACGATTAATGTATTAGTAATTAAGAAAATGTTGATTTCCATTTAATCATATTCTGTAGAGGTTTAGTAGTTAAGTAACTTATCGGAACTTTCACCGAAAATTATGTAAAATTTAGTTAAGGTGGAAGTAGTAATATAAATCAGAATCATTTTATTGAATGTACTCCGACGACGATTCTGTGTAGAATATTCCATTATTATTATTATTATTGTATGTCTAAACTCTTTTTCTAATTACCGATTTGGGAGTTAAGCTCGAAAATGAGGATAATCCACTTTTATGTAAGCATAGTATTACTTACCATTTGTTTTTCTATGTCCGAGTCTATAGCAGTGCTCGCATTAGAGCTTAAATCTATGAGATTATTTTTCGTATGACACACGTTCTCAATGCTCAACGCCTTCTGTGTTTTGGCTACATTTGGCTCATAAGACTGTTTCTTGTTCATCTATTAAGGAAATCAATTGAAATTTTTTATGATTGATTTTTTTTTATTCAGTCAAATTTTACCTGCTTCCGCTTTTCCAGTAACCTTAATTTCCTAGACGAAATACACGTATTCATTGAAGCCATCGATTGTACCCCACTTAGGAGCTCAGCATTCTCTTGTGCTTCTTTATTTGCTAATCTTATTTCTTTTTCGGACTCAGTACTCATATCAAAATCAACACTGCTTGGCTTTGGTGGTAATTCTCTTCGGTCGTATTTATTTTTTCTTGATTTGGTCAATGCCCCTGCCATGCCAAGTTTTTGTTCATTTATTTCATCGCAGACAGACTCTACATCATCAATAAGTTTTTCCCTCAAATCAAAGTTATTTTCCGCTTCAATTAAAGGTTTATGGGATTCACCGCTTGAGTCGAAATCAAATTGTCTTAGCTTTTCTGGGCTTTCTTTCTTCGTCAGGTTTGCTTTTTTCGCTAATTCCCCGGCTTCATCGAATTCTTGTTTTCGAATTTCAAAATTAATGTTCGATACTGAATCGTCAAATGTAATACTGCCCAGTAACATATCGGCTTCGATGTCCGGCGATTCCTGAAATGTCGCTAGTTCATTTCGTGCACACCAATCCTCCACTTTTTTCTTTGCATAGTCATTTCTTTCTACGCTAACCAATTGCTGTATTTTTTTATCGTCACGATCGCTACGGGCACACAAGAAGGCTCTGTTTACACTGAATTTACTATTGCCACTATTTGTCATCCATGGCAAAATTTTTGTGGCTTTCAAATTGAGACACTTGCTGCGGAAATCTTCCTTAGCGTCCATTGCCAAACACATACCAATAAGGAAATCACGGACGTTGTATTTATCTCCCAAATGCGTAGTCACAATTACATCGCCCCATATGTGGTCCTTGGTTTTGAATTTCTCAATAAACACTACAGATTCAGACTCGTTTAGCAGTTTGTCGAATAGATCGCATGCGCGTTGGCTCCAAAGTTCTTTGGCATTTGTTACAGCAGAATTCATTCGAAAATCAAAATCCTGTTCAGCTGGAGAAAGATCACACAGTCCCCCACGTCGTATGCGATCAACTTTATTACACAACTTATCCGGTAAACGAAAGATAAAGTCCGATTTGGTTTGAAAGGGAAAACCATAATCAATTGCCCACAATATAAATTCACCTTCCTGATTATTTTTACTGAAGTTTGCAATATGTTCAACACGTGCTCGTATCATTTTTTGCCAGGCTAGGAATTTTGCAGCTACCAGCATTTTAACTTCTGGCTTGCGCACGTTCTGGGTCCACGGTTGATGAGTTTTGTAGTATTGCTCGAGTTGATCTTCCAGCTCCATAATTTGATGGAAGTCCGCATTGGGAACAGTATTTTCATGAAACCAGAACAATTGTGGGTTTATGAAATGTGTTACAGAAATGTGTTTTTCCCTATCCGAATCCATTGCGAATCGTAAGCAACCAACCTCCGGGACGCCACAAAAAAGAAAAGTTGGCGTAACGCCGGAGAAATGCTAGAAATTTGAGCACTTATTCACACACTGCTCTTTTTGTTAGAGAATATTTATTTCAAAATGCCGTTAATTAGAGTCGAAGGTAAATACACCTGATCAACAGCTTCTAAACAGCGTCAGAAAAAGAATTAAGCGATTGCTTGGGATGGTTAATCCACATATGTTTCGATAAAGACGACCTATCGATATATAGATGAATCAGTGATGGAAAGTAGGCACAATAGTTCCATTTTTGGCACTTTCTTCACAGAAGCACTTTTGGCACAATTCATCCTGTTTTGGCACAATCATAAAATACAGAAATTTGAAATAAAAGGAAACTATATAACAAAAAAGAACATACCACATTATAGATTAGGAAAATACAAAATGTGAAAATTAAAAGCACTAAAAATTAAAATAATAGCCGTGAAAAACATTTACAAACCGCTGAATTCTATTGTGAATACGCAGTACGACAAGTAAGATTCCGTAACAACAAGCTTTTAATTAGGAATTTTTAGAAAGATTCTAAGTTTGCAGTTTTATAGTCCATTAAATACCATTGCAAGATTTTTCAATATCCCGATGATTTTTGATATTTTTTTTTCTGACGGTG
>NW_023458556.1:65597839-65609683 GCF_013731165.1 Rhagoletis pomonella
CAATATAAGTTTTGGAATAAATAGACATTAGGTGGTTTCACACAACAACACCTTTTTTGGAACTTTTATTTTTCTATTTGGCACATTTTGGCACTTTTCTATCCTCAATATGACACTTCATAGCTAAGTATAGTTGGCAGCCCTGATCATTAACAAACAACACAAGATCACGCAAAAGCAAGAGAATTAAAAAAAAATTCATAGCGGGTTCTACGCCATCTATCTTGTTTCGCTGAAAAACGAAAGAAAAGTAACAAAGCAAAGAAGACAACGAAAACCAAAATTAACCAAAATTATTGTCAGCCAGCTAAACACACAATTTGGCTAAAAATGATTCATTAGAAAGCTTTAAAACGTATTGTCATGTTGAATTAACTCTTCTTTAGTTAAAGAAAGGTGTAGGATAGAGGTGCTTGTGATGTAAACAAAGGCTGAGCTGACGAACCCGCTTTCACAAACTTTTCTCCAAAAACCAGTTACAAATACAACGTCTTGCCTGATTTTGTATTTTTGGTTCATAGTTGTATATAACAGCAGCCGGATTGCAACTTTCGCTATCTCTAAAACTCCATCGCCAATTTTTAGCGATTTTTGCGATTCTCTCTTAAAAAAGCATCTCCAAAAATCATAATTTTGGTTAATTTTCTGGAAGAATTTAGCGATGAACAAAATGAAACGGATAAAGTGGGCGAACTGTTTTGCCAGCTCATATAGCTAAATTGCGATTCCAGCGTATTTTGGCTCCGCTACAAATCTCTATTTTTCGCTTAATCAGGTTAAAAATTGGCAACGACAAAAAATGGTTTCTTAAATCGATCTATGGCTATACTACTGCTTTGTGACACATTTATTTAAAAGCCTTGCCATTTAGCGCTGGTAACTTCCGGCTTATCTTGCGCTTTTTACAAAGGCTGTTCCTTAATTTTCTTGCGAGTATTACTTATTTATTACTATTACGCATTATTTGCAAATAACAATTTGCAAGATATTAAACTTTGCCGCTTAAACGCTAAGTTAACTTTTTATTTTGAAAATATCTGGGTTAAAGCATAAACAGACGGCAGCGTTGATCCGTATCAACTCGGGAATTAACTGCAGTTGATCCGGATTAAGAGTGTGTGTAAGTCCGAGTTTAAGCCGTTAAGCTGTTTAGGACTGTATACGACCGTTGCGATACCACTGGCCGAAGCCATTTGTTTCTTTCCCTCCCTTAAGCTGATGCCAGATAAAACTTTGTGGCTTTGCGTGATATTTACAACTTTCCATCAAAGCGCCAGACGCAAAAGGTATGCCACAATGAACGCCAAGAAAACAATTTTGTTCTGCTTTTTTACTCGTCAAATTGCTGTGGATTTTATATATTTAGCTTTAAAAATATCAGCAAAGTAATTAAATGATATGTTTATGCATGAAAACTCGAATTTGGGCGAAACAAAATAAATATAAAATCGGCTGATTGTCAACGCGCGCAAAAAGATGGGAGTTGGCCGTCGATTTATCTGACAGCAGCTTTAGTAATTGAGTGCGTTTTATATAGCACAAAAAGTCGAGAACGAGCTCAAATCGGCTAAACCGTCTAGAAAGTACTTGTTGAAGTATTGGTTGCGTGTGTTGGTCAGGGCGGGAAAATGGCAGAGATAGTGTTCGATGGTCTCCTCCTCTTCCTCGTCTCTGCAACTGCAACATCGTTGGTGGGATATCCTAACTGTTTTCTGTGTGTGCCCATCAGGCAGTGTTCGGTGATTACCCCGACTACTAATCTGAGAGAGGAGCGGCCCAGCCTGGTAAGAGCTATGGATCGCTTAACATCAATCTTTGGCCAAATTTGCCTGGTAGTATGGCGGGTGGTTTCCACAGCCCACCTTATATTTACCTCCTCAACGGGTTCCGCCTTTAGTTAGCACGTTATATATTTAATATTATTTCCACAGATTTGTAGGTGTAGGCAGTGCTCCCGTGACGAGCATGGCAGCCGTCTTCTGAACACGTTCCACCTTGGCTCTGGACAAGGTGTTGTTTAGCGTAGGCCACCCCGTACAAAAGGATTGGTCTTATCACAGCTGTGTACATCCAGTGTACTATATATGGGGGTTTTATTCCCAATTTTTTGCTTATAGCCGTCTTGCATACATACAGGGCAGTATTGGCCTTCATGGAGCGGTCTTCAGTGTTTCGTTTCCAGTCCAATTTCTTGTCTAGAAGAACTCCAAGGTACTTGATTTCGGTTGAGAGAGTAAATGCCACCCCGTTTAGAGGTTTAAATAAGGAAGTTTTATACTTCCTTGTGAAATGTACCATTTCTGTCTTGGCAGTATTGACACTAAGTCCACATTCCTTGGACCAGATGTTTACCAGACCGAGTGAGTTTTGCAATAACTCACTCAGGACCTGAAGATGTTTGCCCGTTGCCACAATTGCTATTTCATCGGCGTCCCTATGACTTGACCACCGGTGCTCTTTAGGCTTAGAAGTAGGGCGTTCCAGAGTAGAGGGGAGAGAACGACCCCTTGGGGAGTGCCTCTGGTCACATAGTTTGTAATGGAACCATCCCCCAGTTCTGATAAAGTAGTTCTCTTTCCGAGAAGGAGCTCAACGAAATCCACCAGACCCCGCTGCACCCCCGCTTTGAGAAGGGAGTTAACAACAGACTTCGGGTAGACATTGTTGAAAGCCGACTCGATATCAAGAAAAACTCCGAACGTGTCTTCCTTTTTCAATCGTCGATAAGATTTCGTGGAGTGCGCTTTCCACGGATTTTCCCTTGGAATATGCATGCTGATTCGAGGAGAGGTTGTCAGTTTTTATATTCCGTGGAATATAGTCGTCGATGAGCCTCTCTAGAGTTTTAAGAAAGAATGAAGTCAGGTTTATCCTTCTCCTATATTGGCAGTAAGAGCTAGTTTCACATGCGCGGCCTTGCCTCCTTTTGGTAGGAATACAACCTTTGCTTGTGTCCTTTCGTGTGGTATCTGATTTAGGGTTAGGCAGGCTGTAAACATCTGAGAAATCAGCGGGCACAGTATGTCCTTACACCCCTGTAATTGAGCGGGAAAGATTCCATCAAGGCCCGGATATTTGTAGGGCTGAAAGGAGATGTAAGCCCATTCCACCCTCTCCTCACTTACGACGTCCCTAACGGTATCACTTAGAGAAACAAGTATGTCCTAGGACCGGGCGAAAAGCCAGAGGTGTCGTCCGAGCAGCCAGGAAAGTGTGTGCTCATAAGGACCTACAGCATTGCGTTACATGATGTCGTCCAGTCACCGTTAGCCTTCTGGATACAGTTCATACTTGAAGAGGATTTCGAGAGAACTTTCCTCAGCACTTTATCTTCAGAGTTCTCTTCTATGTTGTTGCAGAAGTTTTGCTAAGATTCGCGTTTCGCCCTCTTTATGGCCTTTTTGAAAACTTGAGGGTTTCCAAAGACCTATTCGTTTAGCTTGATAGAAGAGCCTCCTGCTGAAATCTTAGGATTCCACCACTGGAGTTTCTTTTTGACCTTCGGGAGGGTGCTTGGGCAGGAGGCTTTGAAAGCAGCATTGCAGGCATTACAAAGTTCACTACTTCATCAATTTTTGACGATGAATCCAGCTCACGGAGAGAAACAACCTTCGTATTCGAGAGACTCGCTTCATCAGGTCTTAACGATAACCGGGAGTTTCCTTCACAGCTCCTTCCAGTCGTTAGGGTGGAAAAACATGGCTGTAATGGGCCATGCAGGTTGTTTCCAGCCAGATCACGCTCTCCCTCAGTTGGACGCTGATGCAGACATTGTCCTCGTCGCTGTATTGGGAGAGTAAAAAATAAGAATATACTTTTTTAATTAGAATGCAAGCTCTGATCCTACCTGCTACTGGAGCTGTTATCACCTGGTAGGCATCAGAGTTTAGTCCGAAAACCTTGCTTCTAGGCTCTTGGACTAGAATCAAGTCCTAAGCTTTACCGCTGAGGCGAAGAAGAAGGGCAGCCGAGGCTGCCTTGGAATGGTGCAGATTAATTTTTAGGATCTGCACCATCCTCAGAGTCGGTGATGTCCATTGCTTCTAGCTCCTTACGTTCGGCGGCGTCAATGACTATGACGTCATTATCCTCCTCCTCCGGTTCGGATCAAAAAGCTGGTCCTCGTCCAGTATTGCCCACCGGCTGTACACCGACCCTACGTAGACAGGTACTGAGAGCGACACGGTGTAATGAGCCCGGACACGGTGTAATGAGCCCGTGTCGCTCTCAGTACCTGACGCGGTATCGGGTACACCCGTTGGTAGGTGCCCAGGTCCACTCGTGGTGTTTCCTGTAGACCCGGCGATGCCGACTCGGAGGAACCAGGTCCGCTGTTGTCGGGAGGAGCGGGTAAGCTTGAGGCATTGCCCGTCTCCTCCCCTTGTTGGTCCGATTTCCGGTGGATTAAGGAGTAAAAGCCGTAGCTTGTTACCCCATCATAACCCTCGAGAACTGGGACGGCAGCATCGTTGATGATAAAGCCAACAAAACGCTGCTTCATCACCTTGGTCTCGCCAACTCGCACTATCCCCCACTCACTTGTGGGCAGTCCTTCGTTGCCCAGTCGGATAAAATCCAGAATCTCCCCCGGCTTTGATGGTTCAGCTGTGACCCAGGACCAGGCTCGCGTCCTGTTAGGGATTTCACCCCTATGAACAACAACTTAGTCTGTCCAGGCCAGAGCTGTCCAATCGTGAAGATCGCTTTTGTGTAGAGCTGTACATCGCGTTCATCTGCACATGCCACCAGCTTTACCCTCCCCTGATGCCACCCAGCATCACGGACGAATGGTGCAGGGCCGGGATACTTCTGGAGTGCACACGGCCATGGACGGACGGTTAGAAGGAGAGGAAGTCCCATGCCTTTAGGATCTACTCGCGGTGTCGTCCTGAGGTCGGTCTCTTGGGGCTAGGTGCTTTCGTGGGTTCGCCTTAGTGGATGGTTTAGCCTTACCGCCTTTCCCGGAGGATCGCTTGTCGCTGGCGGCGAAGACTACCATTGCCCACTTAAGGGAGGCTTTTCGGTCCTCTGTCAGCTGGTCATGTGGAATGACACCTAGTCTTCTTATGACCTTAGGGACAATCCTTCGCTGAGCCCTGACAGAGGGCGTATGCCCTGATTGTGGGAGTTTTACTCGCAGGAGTACTCCTCGGCATGTTCGTGAAGGACTTGGCTTCTACCCCCTGCGAGTTGGATGTGCCTGGGGTGGGCGTGGAGAGAGGGGCCGTCCGCAGCTTCCCCACCAGCTTCGACTTTCCCTCGAGGGTTACAGTTCTGCCGGTATGGCTGGAACTATGCTTTCCCTCTGTATGTATGCCATTTGGCTCGCGCTGATCTAACAGTCGCAATAGCCGAGTGAACAGAGCACTAGAGTGCCTCCCAAGAGGTCCGTGTTCGAGTTCTCGGGCACGACATTTTTTTTAATGATTTGTTTTTTTTTATAATTCTTTTTTAAAAAATCTGAAGATTTTAGTGTTTTAAAAACAAAACATTTTTATTCATTGAATTTTTATGATATTAAAGTACTTAGGTTTATTTCATAATGAAATTGTTGTTAAACAAATATTTCCTCGCTTCATTTTCGCGTTCTTTTAAATAAAATAGAAAACAATTGTCTTTTCCTCCATATCTTTTTTTTTGAGACTAAAACGTCAGACAGCTTACTGAATATCAGGGTACATGTCTGTCACATCGAAATAGTACCAAAATCCATAGTATGCATACCATCGTGTGCGAACCATATGTCTATTAGGGCTATTACCCTGGTATTCAGTAACCTGTCTCACGTCTCTAGTCTCAAAAAAAAAATATGGATGAAAAGACGCTTGCTTTCTATTTTATTTTAAAGAACGCGAAAATGAAGCGAGTAAATATTTGTTTAACAACAATTTCAATTAAAACAAAAAAAACAAAAAAAAAACAAAAAAACAACAAAAATCTCCTGCCCGAGGACTCCAACTCGGATCTCTCAAGTGATACTCTAGCGCTCTGATCACTCGGCCATTGCGACTGTTGGACTAGCGCGAGCAAAATGGCATACATACATGCTATAAGTTGACAGTTTGTTTTCACCACACATTTTTGGTGATATTTTTGTGACTCTCTGGCTGTGTTTCATGGTATACTCGCTTTATATCACGATAATTTTCGTAGTATAGGAATCAGCTTTAAACCACTTTGTGAGATGGTATAATTGTGGCTTACAACGACAGACATGTATGTAGTATACAATGCTAGTATAGTATGTATATAAACCATCTGTCAGGGCTATTACAATACTCGTTAAAGCAATTAGTCAGCTATCAGACACGTCAAGTCTTACTTTCAAGTCTGCTCGATCCATGACGAAGGAGGTGAAAAGAGAGGGAGCGGGACAGATACCTCTGTACCGTCAATTCGTTTCAAGTTTTCTTGTCTCTTTGGACCTTTTCGTTCCTTCCCATTTATAGAACCAAGAACTTGATTTCAATAAAAGTTGACGCGTCTGGAAGCAAATAGAAAACACAAAAGAGAATGCGAAAAAATGCTTTCAAGACTTGACGTGTCTGAAATGGGACTTACAACGCTTTACAAAACTTTCTAAAAGGCCCTACACATGCATTGATTTATTGGCCAACCAGCTGGCTAACCGCTAGAAGTTGGTGCTATAAAGGTGTTCTTACACGATATGTGTTTGCATCTGTAAATGTGTCTTTTTCAATACATATGTAATTACGTATGTCTGTCCTATTCACAGTCTTTATTTAACTATTTAAAAACACGTTCTTTGAAAACGAAATTACCTAAACTCAGATGATTGTACCTGTGTGTCAGATAAAAATAGAAACATTTCTATTTCGCATGTAGGTGCATCTGCTTTGTACAGAAACAAATCTAATTTGCCCTTACACGATATGTTGGCATTTCCATATCTAAAAAGTGGCATGTACACATGCAAATACATATCGTGTAAGAACACCTTAAATAAGCCGGGTGTAGGCACGTTTGCAAACCCTCGTCAATTGTTGATTTTTGAGGCAGAGTGGTCAACTTGTTGCTCTGTGTGTAAACATGTTGGCAAGCTAAAATGCGATTTAATTTTTTTAAAGTCGCATTCATGTTAGCACGTGATCCAACTACACAAGATCTGACAAGATGAAATAAAAGAAAAAAGTAATTTTCTGGCTGGCGTTTGTAATTTCAGGGCCATGTTATTTTTATTGAAATGTACCAAAAGTAAACAAAGAATATGAAGACGAAGCATAAAGAAAAAAATGAAAGCAATTTTTGAGCGCATGTTTGTGCTAACCAATTTAATATATTTGTACGTTTTTTCGCAACCAATTACCGCGCACTTCATTTCAGTTACATTTGAATAAAAAATTTACTGAAAATCGCTTTAAAATTACTAAAATGAACCACCACCAAAGTACACATAAAGAAAGAGATGTAAAAATAAAACAGAAATAGCAAACTTCAAAATTACGAACGTCAGACACTTTTTTCTCAAATGCTATTGCAAATGGCTGCTTCTCAACCGGTCAGATCTTTTCTAATCGGTTCATGACATGAACGAAAGACACAAGATCACGTATGAACAAGAGAATGAAAAAAGTCGTTTTTTTAGCGGGTTCTACGCCATCTTGTTTCACTGGAAATCGAGCGAAAAGTAAACAAAGCAAAGAAAACAACGAAAATGATGCAACAAAATGCTTTAAAATGTGTTGTCATGTTGAATTAACTCCTCTTTACTTGAATAAAAGTGTAAAATAGTGGTGCTTGTGATGTAAACAAACGCTCAGCTGACGAACCCGCTTTCGCAAACTTTTTTCTCAAAACCAGTTACAAATACAACGTCGCGTTCTTACGTGATCTTGTATTTTTGGTTCATGCGGTTGATGACGTTTTTCGGTTCGCTTCGCTAGTGAAAATGCGTATAATTTGTGAAAATGGTGGCAGTAGCAATAAAAAATAAATAAAAAGGAGAAGCATTCCTAGTTCAAAAACTCTTACTCAAATGAAATCGGCCAACTGATTGGTGCGTTTGTAGGGAATATCGTTAAGTAGGTTGGTCAAATGGTTGGAAAATAAATCAATGCGTGTGCTCTTTTTCTTTTTCATTGGGCGGGGTTTTAACGTGGCGGGACCCAAACCCAGCGCACGCGAAGCTTTACGCCTTCTCACTTTAGCTCGCTCCCAAACGGGTGTTTGGTTGCTACCCAGAGGATACGTAGATATAAATATCCGGACGTTGCACAGTGCCGCCTAAGTGGGCAAAAATCGAAAAATTCGTTATCTGCAATAGGAACTTGTTTGGTATTTTTGTAAAGACAATTTATCCACTAAAAAGAATTAAACAGACATTTCCCTAAAAAATTAATTATATGCCGCCAGGAATGCACCAAAGTCGACAAATTTTATACTAAGGATTTTAATAGAAACACACACAGAAAAAAATTCAAAAATATATTCTTTGAAATAAAATGTTGGCTTGACGTTTCTCGTTTCCATATAGATAGTAGAGAATTATAGGAATTAAAATTTTGTAATAAAATTAAACACAGGGTGTCCATGCGGTGTTCCAAAAAAACAATTTTTTTAACCAAAATTTAAAAAAATGCTAAATTTTAATGGAATGAATAAAAATTATATGTAAAAATATGTTATTTTTTATTTTTTTATTAAATAGAACGGGCTTTTAGCTTTCAAAAGAAGAAATAAAAACCTGCTCATTTTTTGAACTTTCTGAAGTAATGCAAATGAAGTAATCAGCACGATTCGTTCCATTTTCAAAAATGAAGTGTCAGATTAAAAAACTTGACCTGTGCACAATAGAAGGTTTATTTTTTTTAAAGAGTTGCCACCTGTTAAAAAATTAGATTGTTAAAAAATGAATTATTAAGAGATGGGTATCAATCGAGATGTGTTTGTTTAAAAAATCAAATTCCACTTGAATTAAACGAATTAGGTAATTGAAATAGATAGGTATCACCATAAGGGAGTCAGACGGAAGAGGTTTAAGAAGGTTTTAGCTGAAAAATATGACGAATAGGGTTGCCATCTGTTTGTAAAGTCGAATTTAGTTAAACTAAAATAGTAATTACGTCAAACCATAGTATTACGCCATCGTATTTGTTGTTTTATTGCAACTACATACATTGTCAATCAGTGATTTGTTCTGATTACATTCCTCTTAAATTACTGGACTCTTAAATTAAGTCAGGAACTTTTTTACTCCCACTTATTTCTTGCTAAATATGTCAAATTTTTTCATTTGTGTGATGCTCATATTGATATACATATTTCAGTTACTTTAATCCCTTAATTAAAGTCAATTTGATTTTTTAAACATGTGGCAACCCTTCTACGTGTCATTTAGAAGTAAAGAATTTTCAAAACTAGTTCAATTCATACCCATATTGTAATATCTAATTCATTTAACTTTTTAAATAATTTTAATAAAATTATGTGGAGTAATAGCTGCCGCCTCTCTTACGAGACAGTCAGCCGCCTCGTTACCCTCCACTCCCTTGTGACCAGGTACCCAGGCTAACTTGAAGTTATTGTGTATATCAAGGGATTTAAGCTTCTCAGTGCACACCAGGACCAGCGACGATTTGACCTCATGGGAAACGAGGGCCCTGAGTGCTGCCTGGCTATCACTTAGGATTATGATTCTCTGGTTTCTATTCCCTCTACTCATGATTGTATCCGCACATAGGTAGATGGTGTAAACTTCCGCTTGAAAATGCTCGAATATTTCTCCATAGGAACAGAGATCCTGGCTCTGGGTCCGAAGATTCCAGGACCTATTCCTTCTGGAGTCTTCGAGCCATCTGTGTACCATTGCCGAGTGCAATCCTGAGGAAGTGCATCGAAAGAGGAGAAACTCCAGGTTGCTTCACTGCAAAGCTCTATTTTGAATCTCTTCTCAAAGACTATGATCTTGCCTATGCCATCTCGAGGTAACAGGGCTAGTGGGAGCGAGGAGCCTAGCTTCTCCTTACTCCTAGAGAAAATAACTTTACGTTTTCCAAATCCCTCTTTCGCAATGTTAAGCAGAAGAGGCTCAAGTTCAAGGACTACTTCCAGCGCCGTCGTCGGACATGTGCGCATTTCTCCTGTTATGCATACACATGCCAGTCGTTGTAGCTTGGTGAGCGATTGTCTTACCGTGGCTAGAGTAGATCCTGACTACCAAGCTACCGCCCCATAGGTAATCATTGGCAGTACTATCATGATGTAAAGCCATCTTAGGACGCTTGCACATCATTAAAGCTTTCGCGTCCATATGTTTCTTCCATAGAAGTTTGGTGTCTAGATTATTCCCAGAAATTTACTTCGCCGGCGACGCTGACCAGTAAAATGAATTATAGCGATTTTGGCTGGATTCAAGATGAGCCCTAACTTGTCGCACCATCCCTTCGTCAATCTTTAGCCTCTCTGAATGATGTCACAGAAGGTACTCTGAAGCTTTCCCCTGGCAATTATCACTATATCATCCGCATAGCCTTGGCAGAGGATACCATTGTCGGAGAGAAGTACGCCAGAGTGTGACGTGTTGCCAAACGCTCCCTTTATATCGACAAAGGCGCAGAGAACTGATTCATTGCATTCGAGGGCACCCCGAATCTCGGTTGTCAGTTGATACAGGGCTGTGTCCGTGGACCTTCCAGCCCTGTATGCATGCTGACAGGTGTGCAGAGGTGTATTCCTCAGAATGGTAGATCTAATGTGATTATTAGAGCTCGGACATTTATGCATGTGATTATTTTTGTTTAACATCACAGAAAGTCCGGACCTGGGTGGAAACTCATTACAGGAGGAAGTGAGTTAATTTGGACCTATTATATTTTGCATATTTTCACATATTTCGAATGTTTGCATATTCGCATATCTTTGTATATATTTTGCATATTTCCTATAAATAAATTATTATAAGCATATCACATTGATACCAGCTCTTGCTAACTCCGCACGCGACATACTGACGGGCAAGCGATGCTGTAAAAATCTTTTGCAAGTTCGCCATCTAAAGCTCAACACCTTCTTTAAATACAATAGGTAGGATGCCATCCGTACCGGGCAATTTGAGACTGTCAAAAGACTGAATAGCATATCTTGGGGCATCTTCATTAGCCACATTTCTGGCAACAAACCAGTTGTACCTTGACACTGTGGTTATCGCATACCCTCCCTCACCAGTCGGGGGAGAGGAAGGCGTAACCATCACCTGATTTCCACGAAATTGAGTCTCAAGAAGAACAGAGAGTTCTCCGTTAAATATCGGAATTAGACA
Source organism: Rhagoletis pomonella (assembly GCF_013731165.1). Lineage (NCBI taxonomy): Eukaryota > Metazoa > Arthropoda > Insecta > Diptera > Tephritidae > Rhagoletis > Rhagoletis pomonella. Next base: position 65,609,118 of record NW_023458556.1, read on the forward strand.
ATGCCACACCAGTACCGTGTCACACTATGACTCCAAGAGGCATTGGGACAGCAATTGGTTCTGTCACCACATGTTTCCTTCTCTTGCCACGTTCGCAAGCAGATTTGGATGTCGATACATCCATCAAGGTTCCACTGGCTTCTGGAGTAACCTCCATAGACCAGGGCCGCTTACGGAATGCAGCGACAGGAGGAGTTCGGTCAGCCACATAAAAGGGTTTCCCCTGCTTGCGTTTCGCCCCCCGATACTTCCTCTTCTGGGCTGTGGAGAAAGAGGACCAACTACGTCATTGGAGGGTAGTTGGCAGCGAACTGGGACTCAACCTACATCACCTGCAAGAGATTGGTCCTCTTCCGACTCTGAAGAAGAGAGGATGGGCCCTTTCTCCCTACTCTCCTCCAGGATGCGCTCCTGGTCTATGACATTGGGGACTTTGGCAATACTTGGGGCCGCAAGTGCGGATGATTTCCCACAGATACTACTAAAGTAGTTTAAAGGGTTAACTAAATACAAGTTGTTGATAAATTTGAAGATAATGCGTTTAACAAAACTTGTTTAATTTTCTC
>NW_023458556.1:65612683-65613246 GCF_013731165.1 Rhagoletis pomonella
AAAATTTTTAAAATCGGAAAATAACCACGCCCACATCCCATATAACGGTAATTTAGAGAAATACGAAATCCTCGATAAATCAGTAAATATTAAAAGCTAATTTATTCAAAATTTATGGTTGCAACAATTCTTTACCAAGAAATACGTTTATGATAAAATTTTGGAAAATGGGCGTGGCACCGCCCACTTATGATCACATATATGTATCTCGCTAACCGTTCGGTATGGTTATTGTGCTTACCACATAAAAGCAAACCGTTGAAAATTGTTGAAATCGAACTAAAATTACGGCCGCTTTTCATATAACGGTAAATTTCAGAAATGCTTGAAATTTAAATATTTCGAAATTTAAGGACGCTAATTTACTTAAAATTTATACACCCCGGCTTATTTAATACTTGCGCCGGGTATTTAATGTTTGGCTCCGCCCGAACTTAGACTTTCTTACTTGTTTTTTTACTTAAGATCTTTTTTATCGGTAAAGGGTGATTTGAAATTTGATGAAATTAAAAGCATGCACTAACTGAGACCTCTCTTAACTGAAAAACGGGTTCACGGATTTA
>NW_023458556.1:65613346-65614561 GCF_013731165.1 Rhagoletis pomonella
GATAAATTTGAAGATAATGCGTTTAACAAAACTTGTTTAATTTTCTCCGAAATCTTAATAACATGGACACTAATGCAAACGACTTCGGTCTTGTTTCCCAGGTGTTATTTAAATTGTTGCATAAAGATCTTTTTTAGCATATCTAACTATGTATTTTTCTACAATTTTTTAATATATTTTACATAGTTCTTGCATATATTTTGCATATACTTTGCATATTCAATTTGCATAAAAATCCGAGCTCTAGGGATTATCTATTACATTCTCTATTGCTTTTAACGCAAAGGAGGTTAAGCTTATTGGTCTAAACGACTACGCCAGCGAGTAGTCCCTTTTACCCACCTTCGGGATAAAGATTACTCGCGCCCTCTGCCCCAACTGTGGGACATACGCTTCCGCAAGACTGCTCCTCATTATGTTCACAAGATACAGTATTACACTCTAACCGCCCTGCTGTAACATCACCGGCCGGATGCCATCTACCCCTGGAGCCTTGTAGGGCTCCAACGAGCCGAGCACCCATCTGACTGAAGCCTGAGTGAATATGCTTCTCGCCAGTCTCCAATCAGATGGGCGCGGCCTAGTTCGCTGGACCTCTAGCGAGGTCTCCTGGAAGTGTGCTGACATCAGGGCGGTTGCCCTCTCCTCCCTACCACTGCCGTAGGTGCCATCTGCAAGCTTCAGCGCAAACTCCGATTCTATAGTTCCCTTAGCTATTGCGTTATGTAACGTCGCGGCGGCCGGAGTATTCCAGATGCCTTCACATAAGGTTCTGCAGCTTTCCCTCTTCGCCTTTCTCATCTCTTTGCTGTATTTCGTTAGACTAGCCGCATACTCTGCCCAGCATCCCGTGCACTTGGCCTTATTGAATAGCATGCGCGTGTCTTTCCGAATTTATGAGATTTCCCGAGACCACCACACAGTTTTTCCTTTTCCTTTCGTTTGGGTCTTGGGACAGCTATAGTTAAAGGTCACTATATCCGTTAGCCTATAAACTTTATGCTTTAGGGCCATACAGCTGCCTGGTTTGTGGTTGCTCTCTAACCCGGGTAGGTTGAAATGTAATGGTTTCGTATAATTTTCCCAGTTAGTGTTTCTGGGTTCTTCTTTGGAGTCCCTGCTCTGGCCTGTACCCGCAGCAGGAACCGGATAATCCTGAGGTCGGACGAGGAAAGCTCCGAAGACACCCACCATTGACCAATTAGATTATTACCC
>NW_023458556.1:65614661-65615903 GCF_013731165.1 Rhagoletis pomonella
GATAAATTTGAAGATAATGCGTTTAACAAAACTTGTTTAATTTTCTCTGAAATCTTAATAACACGGACACTAATGCAAACCACTTCGATCTTGTTTCCCAGGTGTTATTTAAATTACATAAATAAATTGCATAAAGATCTTTTTTTAGCATATCTAACTATGTATTTTTCTACAATTTTTTAATATATTGTACATAGTTCTTGCATATATTTTGCATACATTTTGCATATACTTTGCATATTCAATTTGCATAAAAATCCGAGCTCTAGAGATTATCTATTACAATCTCTATTGCTTTTAACGCAAAGGAGGTTAAGCTTATTGGTCTAAACGACTACGCCAGCGAGTAGTCCCTTTTACCCACCTTCGGGATAAAGATTACTCGCGCCCTCTGCCCCAACTGTGGGACATACGCTTCCGCAAAACTGCTCCTCATTTTGTTCACAAGATACAGTATACGGATGCCATCTACCCCTGGAGCCTTGTAGGGCTCCAACGAGCCGAGCGCCCATCTGACTGAAGCCTGAGTGAATATGCTTCTCGCCAGTCTCCAATCAGATGGGCGCGGCCTAGTTCGCTGGACCTCTAGCGAGGTCTCCTGGAAGTGTGCTGACATCAGGGCAGTTGCCCTCTCCCCCCTACCACTGCCGTAGGTGCCATCTGCAAGCTTCAGCGCAAACTCCGATTCTATAGTTCCCTTAGCTATTGCGTTATGTAACGTCGCGGCGGCCGGAGTATTCCAGATGCCTTCACATAAGGTTCTGAAGCTTTCCCTCTTCGCCTTTCTCATCTCTTTGCTGTATTTCGTTAGACTAGCCGCATACTCTGCCCAGCATCCCGTGCATTTGGCCTTATTGAATAGCCTGCGCGTGTCTTTCCGAATTTATGAGAGTTCCCGAGACCACCACACTGTTTTCCCTTTTCCTTTCGTTTGGGTCTCGGGACAGCTATAATTAAAGGTCACTTTATCCGTTAGCCTATAAACTGTATGCTTTAAGGCCATACAGCTGCCTGTTTTGTGGTCGCTCTCTAACCCGGGTAGGTTGAAATGTAATGGTTTCGTATAATTTTCCCAGTTAGTGTTTCTGGGTTCTTCTTTGGAGTCCCTGCTCTGGCCTGTACCCCCAGCAGGAACCGGATAATCCTGAGGTCGGACAAGGAAAGCTCCGAAGACACCCACCATTGACTATTTAGTTTATTACCCAGATTGTTGCTGAGAGTCAGGTCAAGGACTTCCTGTGT
>NW_023458556.1:65616003-65625140 GCF_013731165.1 Rhagoletis pomonella
TTATTACCCAGATTGTTGCTGAGAGTCAGGTCAAGGACTTCCTGTGTGGCTCTAGTGACAAATGTTGGACATTGCCCAACATTGTTTATATTCAAATCTTCACTTATAATATACTCAAGTAAGGAATCACCCCGTTTGTTGGTGTCGGCGCTGCCCCACTCAACTTGGTGGGCATTTGCATCGGAACCGAGGATCAGAGGAAGTCGAGCTCTTCTGCAATGCGCCACCAGGTCTTATACCTTTGAAGGGGGAATGCTGCTTTAACCCCCCGGAAAATATGCGGCAGAAAACACAATGTTCCTGAGCCTTAAATTCACCCAAAGCGTCGCTTGAACTGCCACTAAGTCCTGGCTCAAAAACTCTGTAATGCAAAAGAAGTTAATATCATTCCTGATCACTACCCATGCTCTAGGCCTCTCAACAGAGACGTCCAATATTACCTTACTGTGTGTTCTTTTCAGGCCCCTTACCTGGCCCCTGTATGTCCATGGCTCCTGAACTAGTACTATGACCCGATCGTCCGTAGGAAACCTGCTCGCAATTACATCCGAGTCCCCAACCATATGGTGCAAGTTGATCTGGGCTACTGTCAAGGGCAGTGGGTGCCTCATAATTGCTCATGTAGGTAATTGCTTAGGCCGCTCTCGCTTCTCTGGTCGAGCTCAAGCCTTCGCAGGTGTATACCCTCGAGCAGTTCCTGCGTAGAGGGAACTTGCCCCTGTGTAAGAGTCACCGAATATCGCTCACTGGTGCCTTGTGCGTCGGAAGGTTGGGCTGGAGGTGTCGCTTCTGTAGAATGCGTGCCCTCAGCTGATGTCACTGCTTGTGCAGGCGGATTAACATCCAGCTGCATGTCTTACTCACCACCCTCCTTCTCTTCCGTTGTCTTCAGTCGCCAGGGCCGCATGGTGACAAAATTGAACCTGTAATTCAGCTTGTACCCCGCCCCCCGGACGTTGCTGAAAGAGTCCTCCTCAATGTATACATTTAGACGCAGGCCGATATCCTCTATGCTGCTCGATATGACGCGCCACGCTGGGGTATTGACGATTTGTCAGCACTTCTCGGCAGGAAGATGGTCATATTGTGCGAGGGTGGGATGTCATCTCCCCGTTTCACACACAGTAGGGCCCCCTTCCAGCTTCCTAATTTCGGCGTGACCTCCTCTAGGCATTTAGACGTACCCTCTTTGCAGTCAACCAGAAGCATACCTGGACGACAAAACACCCCGCAGAAAGCAAACGGATGCGACCACCCTTTGAACACCTCGTCCATTATGGCGTCCTGTAGGGTAGTCAATTAATCTGGACTCAGCGCCTCTGCAGGGTAGTCTCTGGGCAGCACCGCAACTCTGATGCCTCCCAGCGCATCAAAGTAGCTGGGCGTCTGCGCTTCTCCACTCCGCGAAGGAACTGGCTCCAAAAGCCTACGCCCGGGTCCCGATGTCGGAGGGGGTGGATACTCCCGCTGCTTCTTGGGGGCCGAAGTGTTAAATGTCTACTCTTCCGCATTGCGGGTGTGGTCTCCCCGAAGCTCTCTGCCTTTTTGCCTCTTATCATAGCGATAATACCCGCTCTTCCGCTTGTCAGCGGGTGCGGTCTCGCAAGTACGCCTATCGTGTCCGCCCCCCGGAGGACGATGCTGTCCGCCAACCCGATTCACAGCGGGCGCGGGTTCAAATCTCTCGCCGGTAAGCCCGCTCTTCCGCTCATCGGCGGGTGCGGTCTGTTTGCGAGATTCAGCCTGTTTGAACTGCTGCTGAACTGGTTTGAACTGGTGCGATCGAACTGCCATCGCGCTCTTGGTCCCGCTGGCTCGACCCTTATGGGGCCGCTTTAGTGAGAGCCAGCTCCCTAGCTACCTCGGGAGTTTTATCTTACTCTAGGTACCTCACATACTGTCTCGCCCCGGAGCCGCTGAGACCAAGCATCGTAGAGTCGGGCAAAGCGCCGGGTTACCCTGAGTGTGGAAGTGTTGGCCGTTTGGCCCTTCTCTCCATGTTCTCTCTCCTTCCTCATAGAGTCGCGCGATGTCGTCGAACCGGACTGACTTGGGGATCTGGTTTGCCCGCTCCCACTATGGTACCTGCTTCTGTGCCTCACACTTTCGCCGGTGGTCTCATGCCCACTCGCCTCTATTAGTGCCCTCTCGTGGAAGATGCCGCTGCTTGTCGAAGGTTCATCGTCCTCCCGTGCGTGCTCTATGAAGAGTGCCGCTTCAGCGTCCGAGGGGCCCTCCAGGAGCCTCTTCTTCCGTTCTTCTTGCCTGGTGCCTTTCACTTTTTCTTGTGCCTGCATTTTGCTATTAGCGGTCCTAGTTTTTGTTGTTACTGTTGTTGTTTGCTTGAGGTTGCTCTTTGGTTCCTTATTTCTGTTGTTGTTCTGTTCTTTAGTTGTTGTCTTCATCTGGTTCGTACGACCGCATGTCTGACTCGCCAGGCGTAGCGGTTTAAGTAATTGCTGGGGATCTCAATCGTCTGTTGCGAAAGCGCCCCTTGCCGCAGAAAGGCCACCGTTACTCCTCGAGGCGGCCCTGTGTCGAGAAGGCGCTGTTAAAATACAGCCGGTTTTCCTCCTGGCTGCAAACCGTCCAATGGGCACGGTGTCGCATTACACCCTGGATTCGGAGGTGGCAGTTCTTGGCCACTGTTTGCCTGCAGCCCTAAGCTGGAAAGAGGGTAGCGCAGAAGCTGGTGTATGGGTTCCCTGCAGTCGAGTGAGCTCGATCTGCATTGTGTGCCTCAAATTTCCTAGATATATCTTGTTTGGGACTATTGCGTTGCGCATTTGCAATATGGGGTCATCAGCGAATTTCATTAGGACCCACATGTGTCCTATTTCCGAACTTCAGGTCAGAGTTGTTTAGGATTCTTAGTGCCACGGTGGTCTTTTTATATTAAATTAAGGAAGGGAAGTATGCCAACCAAGGCGCTGAGTGCAGCAAAACAAAATAAAAATTAAACTAGCTGATGGTCAATGCGCGCAAACCGATGGGAGTTGGCCATATTTTCGCTTCGCGCTGCACCTAAAACGATCTATGTGACAAGCTTCGCGCATTTTCATGTTATCTGTCAAAGCGAAGCAAGTGTTTTATCTGGCATCAGCTTAAGATATGCTTTCGTAACGTACGAGTACAAGGAAAGAAATTACCGCGGGATACCTCGGGCTCGTGTGCAACAGCGCTAACATAGTAACGATACTTGTGCATTAACAATATAGAATTTTGAATCGCTTTGCGTTAAAAAATATGCTTGCTTTTGCTTGTCGAAGCGTATTGTGATTAGTTGGCATTAAAATCTCCCTGAAAAAATTAAGAATGCGTTTTTAAATATTGTTTTAAAATATAATATAAAAAAAGCAATAATATTGGCTTTGAGAGCGATGGAAAAGTTAATTGGCCCTTAATTTTAATTTTGGATTGTTATTTAAATACCATTTAAATATCTCAACACTGTTCCCACGAACGAATTTTTAAGGGGAGTGAAGCGATTCAGATTGAAAAGTTTGAAATTTTTATGTTAACAAATCTTGTATAATACTACGTTCAAATTGACGAGCTAAACATGTTAAATGGGCTTGAACCAGTTAAATGAATAAAACATGTTCATAAACAAGTTAAATCGCATGCAATTGTTGTTGGAAAATTGAACCAGTTAAATAATTTAACTCGTTTGAAAACCAGTTCAGCGCAGAGTTGTATCAGAAAGCTTTCTGCTCCGGCCAATCAGAAAGACCCAAAAGCTTTCATTTGCCACGCCAACGTTCAAAAAATTTATATTCTGAAAAATATTAAAAATTAAAAATTATCAAAAAATATCAAAGTTGTATGCATGTCTGCCCGCCAAAAAAGAGGCAAAGGCGGTAATTAGTTATTTCCCATGAGGTCTCATCGTACGCAGAGATAAATAGTGCATAGGATCTAAACATTTTGAAGTCTCTAAGTAATCCGTATGCGTTAATATCATGAAGCAGACATTCGCGCAAAACAAATTGAAATACAAAACAAAAACTTGATTTGAATATTTTTTTTAGAATTTTTATTGGTAATCAAACAACCGTCAAAGTTAACTCCAAATGTTCAATGTGGACGATTGTGTTTTCCACAAAAAACTATTAAAAATCAAGTTTTTGTTCTTCAATTTGTTTTATGCGAATGTCTGCTTCATGATATTAACGCATACGGATAACTTAGAGACTTCAAAATGTTTAGTTCGTATGCTCTATTTATCTCTGCGTTCGATGAGACCTCTTGGGAAATAAGTAATTACCGCTTTGGCCTCTTTTTTTGGCGGGCAGACATGCATACAATTTTGATATTTTTTGATAATTTTTAATTTTTAATATTTTTCAGAATATAAATTTTTTGAACGTTGGCGTGTCAAATGAAAGCTTTTGGGTCTTTCTGATTGGTCGGAACAGAAAGCTTTCTGATACAACTCTGCGCTGAACTGGTTTTCAAACGAGTTAAATGATTTAACTGGTTTTTTCCAACAACAATTGCATGCGATTTAACTTGTTTATGAACATGTTTTGTTCATTTAACTGGTTCAAGCCCATTTAACATGTTTAGCTCGTCAATTTGAACGTAGTATAAGATTTGCAATTTCTGGTCTACTTGGTTTTCGTTGAAGTATAACTTATATTTTTAAAATAAATTAAAAGCAATAACATATCGTAAGGCGAACTTTGCACAGTGCGTAGGCAACTGGCTGAGTAAACTGGGGTCGTTGGATCGAATCCCACCGAATAAGTTTGATGAGGAGAAATGGTGATATCCGAAATAGCCATCACTTCTCCAATTTTAATAAATTACTAGCAGAGCACCCGACGTCGTTCGGGGTAAACAAATCAAAATATAAAACAGTAATACAAATATTCAGTTCAGCACAAATTAGAGGAGGAAAACTATTCAGCTATTTACTATATATTGATCATCACTTTCTGTACTAAAAATCTTGTTCCATTACTAATATAAGGTGGATTAAGTTAACGATAGAATTTTTAAATTGAAATTAGTCTACTATGGTAGATTCCGTTAAGCTTCCTTTTCGCTTCGCTGTTTTAGCATAGCTGTACTTTTCCGGTAGAATGCTTATTTCAGGAGTAGTTTTATTCATTATACATGCACATATTTCGTTTAACAGCATCGCGAGAGCCATAAAATTATGTAATCTTTCCATTGCAAAATGGTCTAAAGACTTTAAATTTAAAAAAAACCCCAGTTCTAAATATCCGAGTGGTTTAATAGTTGAATACACATTTATCGCCCTTTTACAAACACATTTATATATACTTTATTCTAAACACCTCCCATAGATATGCCTGGATACCAAATTTAAAGTTCGTGTGAATTATTCTTTCGAATTTATAGCTGATAAAAAATTTCACGCCTATGGGATGTGCCACGCCCCCTTTTACAAACTCACTTATATAAACCTTACTATAAGCACCTACCATAGATATGTCTGGATACCGAATTTCAGGTTCCTGTGGCTTATGGTGTCGAAGTTATAGCTGATAAAAAACTCCGCGCTTATTTGATGTGCCACGCCTCCTTTTACAAACTCATTTATATATACCTTATTATTATAAGCACCCACCATAAATATGTCTGTATACTAAATTTAAAGTTCATGTGACTTATGGTTTCGAAGTTATAGCTGTACAAATATTTATTTTCAATTGGCTAAATTGCATTCTAAATATGAGCTAAATCGGCAAGTAAATGCAATTTTTATGAATACCCCGACCCCAGCGCCACCTAAAGATTAAATTTTTAGTCGAAATATTTCCCTTCAAGGTGCTGAAATATGTTCCAAATATGAACGAAATCGGTCCAGCCGTTTAGTAGTTTAGTGACATTCAATATACGGAAAACTCTATGAAATTGTGAAATCGTGACGTCTCAGCTTTCTTCGTTTTTCGGCAACAACAACAAAAAATTTCAAATTTTTTTAAATCAAAGAAGAAGAACACAGAAGGTCCAAAAATGTGCTTTTTACAAAATTGAAATCGGTTCAGCCGTTTGGTCAGGCATCGCCGTCATACGGAAAACATTTCATTTTTATATATATAGATTGTTGTTTATCCACAATAGTTTTCCATTAAAAGCCTCCTCAAGCTCAATAAATTTTTTGAATATATGTAATTGTTATAAGGCCATAAATAACAAAAATAAAATAAGGAAAAATAAATAGTCAAAAGTCATGAAGAAATAAAACCTCTAATTACATATATCGAAAGCTTATATTCAATACTCAATACAATTTTCAGGAGAGCAAAAAGAAACTATTTTTAAAACTGTTAATAATTTTAAGTACCCACGCATGTCTTAAAAATTCACGCTATATATTAAAACTAGGATTTTACTTTTAATTAATTTTATTTTAGTTTAAAGATCAGATAGAGGTTATTGCAATTCGAATTGTAACTATTTATATACAAAAGTAAAAATAAATATCGATATCAAAATCGATAAATATCGATAACAAAATCTATAAATATCGATAACAAAATCGATATATATAGATAACAAAATCGATGAATATCATAAGAACGTCGATAAATATCGATACAATAATCAATAAACAAATCGATAAATATCGATAACAAAATCGATAGCATAATCGATAACAAAATCGATAAGTATCGATAACAAAATGGATAAAAAATATCGCTAACAAAAAAGATAAAAATATCGATTACGAAATCGATAACAAATCGATGAAAATATCGATACCGAAGTCGATAAAAATATCGATTATTATATCGATAAGTTCCGAAAATATCGATAGTAATATCGATAAAAATTTCGATAACAAAATCTATAAAAATATCGATAACAAAACCGATAAAAATATCGATTATTTCATCGATAAGTCTCGAGAATCCCGGAAATTTCTAAAAGCCCAAAATGGTTCCCAGATTGAGTCTCTGTGTCTCTCTCTATATCGATTCCTCTTTAGTTACTTGCATTTTAATCTTTCTTCCCCTATCTTCGTCTTTACTTTTATCGCTATCCTCATCCTCATCTTTGTTTTACTTTTATGTTTCTGATTTTCTTCATCTACATATTCCCCTTCACCTTTGCCCTTATATACATACATATATAAGTAAAGAGTTTAAATTTACCTTGGTATTCATTTTCTTTACGCATTTTTGTTTTTGTTTTTATTTTTACCTTTGCCTTCATCCTTTTCTTTATTTATGTACGTACTCACCTTTACTTTCATTCTTGTATTGGTCTTTTTCAAAGTGTTATTCTTAAACCTTTTATTAGCAAATTTTTGTTCAATTAATACCATATGCATACACACAAGAAGCACTTGTTTCACCCCAACCATTACATCGTTCCAGACCGATTCAGTTGAATCTGGTTCAAGGACACCGTGTCATATGTGTTAATAAAAACTCTTTTCTTTTATTATTTATTATTTATTATTTATTATAAAATATCAATCTCCCTCAGGTAATGTAAATTTAACTGCATACCCATTTCTAAAATCACAATGTGCTTACCTAGTCTTATTACACTTGCATATGTAAGCATTATTTTTGAAAAAATTTATACATAGATGCACCTGAACCAATTTAATAATTCAGCTCTTTTCACAGAACGAGACCTGGAAAAACGCTTTTGGTTTTGAATTCTAGATTTTATATCTATGTATTTGCATCTTCAATGTCAGACACCTGTGCTTTTGAATAAAATTAAATTCCTTTGAATATTCAGAAGATGTGCATGAACTCATTTTTATATGTTTTCTTCGTTGCACACTATGTATGCGAGTATGGCAGGAAACTAATAATTCGTTAAAACCACGACCAACATGGCGTATGAGTAATGTTAATCTATTTTAATGTTCCCAAGCAATCAAAAGATGGCTCGCTTTGGTATGCAGTATAAATTGTTACTTTACATACATACATATATATATATGTGCCTACATGTGTACCTGTTTAAGTATGTACATATGTCTATACAGATTATGTGTTTATATTTATAAACAATTTATTTACATTGGAATTCCTGTGCTAAACACATTTGTGCGCTCACGAATACATTTATTGCGCACTGGTCTTTAATACTTATACTACGTCATTGTTGTGCATACAGAAGTAGAGAAAATTAAAATATCGTCAGCATTTAGTTAAGCACATATCATATTTCTATTACATGCATAACTCAAAATTCGCATGTACATATGTATATACATATGTCAATGATAAGTAATATTTAACACGGTGTAACAAAATTAAGAAAATTGTATTTGCATTTTATACATATTACCCAGAACAAGTCGTAGGCCTAGTAGTTTTTTTAACGCATTAGGCGCAGTCTAATGTACATACATACATAGCTTCCACTTCGTCGGAAATTTTTCGAAAATCTTTAGCCATTATTTGATAAAACATTTTTTGATCAACGAAGTTATGCAATATGCAATGGGTTTCGATCAGTAAGCTGAGAATTCGAGGGTATAAGAAACATCCTGCACATATGAGTAGTCCACTTGCAAACAGCGTTATGTGATTTTATAATAGTAAGCCATAAATTAAAAAAAAAAACGTCTACAACAACAAGTAAAATCCAAATTGTATCTTTTTTCTTTATTATCTGAAAATTTGGATAAATAAGAGCCTAATAACATTAAAAAACAAATTCGCAGTATGGTAGTTTTTGCAAATTTTATATATAAAAAATTAATATAGCAAGTTTTGAAACAGTAACTTTTACATAGCTAGCTTTTTTAGCTTTTCGCGTTCTCTCTTCCATGAAGATTGGTCTGCTTCATTTTTACGACGCCTTCCACTAGGCACCGAAACAACCACGTTTTCTTCCAGTTTTCTAAGTTCATCAGAAGATGGAGACTTTTGAACTTGTACAATAAATATTATAGCGACTTTTGCTAGAGTAGATAACATTTGATGCTGTTTTTTTCAGAATAGGATTTTGCATTGTATTGCTAGTGGACATGAAACTAATTTACGTTAACCACCAAAAATAAAAATCGAAAAAATTTTACATAGAGCACTTTGCAAGTGCTGTAGTTAATGCACATGCTAGGTCAATCAAAAAAATCATATTCATTGTTACACAGTATAAAAAATATCTAGTTGTCTTTCTATTGAAAACAA
>NW_023458556.1:65625240-65627570 GCF_013731165.1 Rhagoletis pomonella
GCACTAACTGAGACCTCTCTTAACTGAAAAACGGGTTCACGGATTTAAATGAAATATGGCACTTTGATCGTTTCCCTGCAGGAAACTTAGTCAATTTAAATGTAATTTATAAACGATTTTATTTTCAATGATAACTAATTGAAATTCTCAATATTTTACCTGCAACGAACTCATTTGTTTAACATGGCGATGTCCTAGGAAGCATTCAATTACCTTTTCCAGCATGTATTTTCAACTAATTTAAAATGTATTTGGATTAAAAAACTTTAAGGTCAGTCGTTTGCATTCGCTTTCGTTCAGCCCTTCAGCTTTTTCATAATTAACAAAACTCGAAATAAAAAATTTTAAATTAAATGTTTCGCCAAATGAGATTTGAACATGAACACTCATGGCCGCAACCAATTGTAGCAAACATTTTTGCACGCTCAGCTCCAGCCATACATGTAAATGTGTTTTCAAATGTTCAGTTTGAATTTTGTGCAAGCAGCAAATCAACTGTCCGACTCTGCATTTAATTTCAACTACTTTAAAATGAATTGCGTTTAAACAACTTCAAAGTTATTATGTTTCTTTTGAAAACGCTTGCGTTCTGCACCTCACAGATGCTTTTTCATACTTCCAAGACACAAATTGTTTGTTTGAGTAAAAAAAGTATCGAAATTCGAAACATTTACTCATTGCATTTGTTTTAAAGTTGATTTAAAAGAAAATCACTTGCTTCCGTTAGGGAATATTTGGAATATTTTTTTAGGTTTTCTAAATTTAATTTTGGGCGTTTTAACGCAATGCTGGTTCACTACTAATCTATAATATGTACGCATATTAGTGTGCTCTCTTAAGATTGTGCATGGGCACATGAGTTTGAAAGATGTCTCGGCATAAGATGCGAATAAGAATTGAAACCAATGTGGAAGCCGCTCTGGTTAACTCGTCTGCAGCCTCGTTCCTGGAATGTTGCGATGACCAGGGATCCAAACTAAATCTAGGTCGAGCTGACTACTAACTGAATTTGAAAGCTTCCTACACTCCTTTTTTAGCCTCTACCTCGTTGTAAAAGACGTCAAGGCCTTAATGGCCGCCTGACTATCTGAGAAAATGACGCTGATGATGATGAGGTCGTATTTAATCGGTAGCCAGTCTCATCTAAGGTGGCAATCGAGAAATTATACTGCTATGCCCGACCGCTCTTTCCTTTCACATGCCCAGTTCTTTTAGTCTTATATACGATAGTGATGCCGTGTGCATTATGTGAAGGCCTATAGGAAATGGGTTTGTAATAACATTGCGAACGTCTGCAGGGCAAGTTCTCATTGCCCCTGTGGTTCCGATGTATGCAGCACTCTGAACTCTACTAAGTTTCACATGATTATACTGGTTCTTTAAGAGTGTCCACCATACCAGAGAACCGTAGCATAAGATCGGACGTACAACCGCTGTGTACTTTCAGAGTGCCACTTTTGGATTTTGGTCCCATGTCTTCTCAAAACGCTGCTTACAGGAGTAATAGGCAATGCTCGCTTTCTTTACTCTCTCTCCAATATTTCGATTCCAACTTAGCTAAGGATCCAGTATGACTCCCAGATACTTCGCCTGTTTAGACAATCGTAGGTTTTGTCCATCCATTTAGCTTTGATACTTCAAAGTAAGGGACCTTATTCCTGGCCATAAATAACAATAATAATTATTATTGGGATTATAATCCCAACGGTTTCTACCCTCCATTTCCGCCCATCCGCACGAGGGGTGCAGTCCGCATGACGTACGGAACCTGTATTTTCAATTTTTGCGCCAAGTTGTTAAGTTGAGTGGTTGACAAGACCTAGTAAAGAAATTTCTGTACGATTTCTGAAAGAAAACTCTTAAAAAAATTGTGAAACCCCTCAGAATACTCTAAAATCCTGGTATGCAGGGTATAAAAATACATACGAATTTGAATATATAAAGAAGCTGTTGATGACACAAGGAGTTCATACCAACGGTAAATGTTGTTTTTGTACGATTACTACAACGTGTAGTTATTGAACCATGGTTTCACCACTCGCTAGCTGTTGGCGAATCGGTGGCGGCTTTTATTGCTTACGATTTAGGAAAAAATACTTTCGAAATTTATCCTTGCGATAAAACTCCCAACCAAAGAATTTGTATGTGGAAAATGAAGAATAATTATAACTTTTGAAATTATTTTATAAAACTTTTATTTATGCAATAAGTGATCGTTTTATGCTTAGAAATATATATAAATAGAATTATTTGTAATTGCAGCAGTTCAAAATCTTATTTTAGTATACACACATATGCGTAAATGCACTTTAAGAATACTGATTTGCTAC
>NW_023458556.1:65627670-65629958 GCF_013731165.1 Rhagoletis pomonella
GTAGCAAATCAGTATTCTTAAAGTGCATTTACGCATATGTGTGTATAGTAAAATAAGATTTTGAACTGCTGCAATTACAAATAATTCTATTTATATATATTTCTAAGCATAAAACGATCACTTATTGCATAAATAAAAGTTTTATAAAATAATTTCAAAAGTTATAATTATTCTTCATTTTCCACATACAAATTCTTTGGTTGGGAGTTATATCGCAAGGATAAATTTCGAAAGTATTTTTTCCTAAATCGTAAGCAATAAAAGCCGCCACCGATTCGCCAACAGCTAGCGAGTGGTGAAACCATGGTTCAATAACTACACGTTGTAGTAATCGTACAAAAACAACATTTACCGTTGGTATGACTCCTTGTGTCATCAACAGCTTCTTTATATATTCATATTCGTATGTATTTTTATACCCTGCATACCAGGATTTTAGCTGAGGGGTTTCACAATTTTTTTAAGAATTTTCTTTCAAAAATCGTACAGAAATTTCTTTACTAGTTCTTGTCAACCACTCAACTTAACAACTCGGCGCAAAAATTGAAAATACAGGTTCCGTACGTCATGCGGACTGCACCCCTCGTGCGGATGGGCGGAAATGGAGGGTAAAAACCGTTGGGATTATAATCCCAATAATAATTATTATTGTTATTTACGGCCAGGAATAAGGTCCCTTACTTTGAAGTATCAAAGCTAAATGGATGGACAAAACCTACGATTGTCTAAACAAGCGAAGTATCTGGGAGTCATACTGGATCCTTAGCTAAGTTGGAATCGAAGTATTGGAGAGAGAGTAAAGAAAGCGAGCATTGCCTATTACTCCTGTAAGCAGCGTTTTGAGAAGACATGGGACCAAAATCCAAAAGTGGCACTCTGAAAGTACACAGCGGTTGTACGTCCGATCTTATGCTACGGTTCTCTGGTATGGTGGACACTCTTAAAGAACCAGTATAATCATGTGAAACTTAGTAGAGTTCAGAGGGGCAATGAGAACTTGTCCTGCAGACGTTCGCAATGTTATTACAAACCCATTTCCTATAGGCCTTCACATAATGCACACGGCACCACTATCGTATATAAGACTAAAAGAACTGAGCATGTGAAAGGAAAGAGCGGTCGGGCACAGCAGTATAATTTCTCGATTGCCACCTTAGATGAGACTGGCTATCGATTATATACGACCTCATCATCATCAGCGTCATTTTCTCAGATAGTCAGGCGGCCATTAAGGCCTTGACGTCTTTTACAACGAGGTAGAGGCTAAAAAAGGAGTGTAGGAAGCTTTCAAATTCAGTTAGTAGTCAGCTCGACCTAGATTTAGTTTGGATCCCTGGTCATCGCAACATTCCAGGAACGAGGCTGCAGACGAGTTAACCAGAGCAGCTTCCACATTGGTTTCAATTCTTATTCGCATCTTATGCAGAGACATCTTTCAAACTCATGTGCCCATGCAGAACCTTAAGAGAGCACACTAATATGCGTACATATTATAGATTAGTAGTGAACCAGCATTGCGTTAAAACGCCCAAAATTAAATTTAGAAAACCTAAAAAAATATTCCAAATATTCCCTAACGGAAGCAAGTGATTTTCTTTTAAATCAACTTTAAAACAAATGCAATGAGTAAATGTTTCGAATTTCGATACTTTTTATACTCAAACAAACAATTTGTGTCTTGGAAGTATGAAAAAGCATCTGTGAGGTGCAGAACGCAAGCGTTTTCAAAAGAAACATACTAACTTTGAAGTTGTTTAAACGCAATTCATTTTAAAGTAGTTGAAATTAAATGCAGAGTCGGACAGTTGATTTGCTGCTTGCACAAAATTCAAACTGAACATTGCAAACATTGCATCAAACTGAGCGTGCAAAAATGTTTGCTACAATTGGTTGCGGCCATGAGTGTTCATGTTCAAATCTCATTTGGCGAAACATTTAATTTAAAATTTTTTATTTCGAGTTTTGTTAATTATGAAAAAGCTGAAGGGCTGAACGAAAGCGAATGCAAACGACTGACCTTAAAGTTTTTTAATCCAAATACATTTTAAATTAGTTGAAAATACATGCTGGAAAAGGTAATTGAATGCTTCCTAGGACATCGCCATGTTAAACAAATGAGTTTGTTGCAGGTAAAATATTGAGAATTTCAATTAGTTATCATTGAAAATAAAATCGTTTATAAATTACATTTAAATTGTGTAAGTTTCCTGCAGGGAAACGATCAAAGTGCCATATTTCATCTAAATCCGTGAACCCGTTTTTCAGTTAAGAGAGGTCTCAGTTAGTGC
>NW_023458556.1:65630058-65632871 GCF_013731165.1 Rhagoletis pomonella
TATACACACATATGCGTAAATGCACTTTAAGAATACTGATTTGCTACATACAACAAATATACATATACATATACATATCCAAACATACCCATGTAAATTTATGATGATTAACGAGGTGATCGTTCTTAGAAATAGGTTTAAGCCAAACTGATCCCCACGAAAGATCGTGCATAAAACAAAATATGAAATGGACGGAGATTAAGGTTAACTGAGGATAAATTTAAAATATAATTTTCGATTTTTTGTTCAAAGAGGTTTATTTATAGATTTGTATATATGTTTAGTAAATTTTTACGGGTGTATCTACAGTTGTTTGTGTTTATGAAAATAAAAATCTAAATTAATGAACAAATTAGAAATGTAGGAGATGCGCATTTGAAAGATAAACAGACAGCATTCGATAAATATATATATATATATATATATTGAAATGTTGTGTAAAATTTCAAATGTATAAAATTCCCATTTTAAATGTTTTTGGTAACATTTTTCATAGTTGCACTGACTTCCTGCCAGAGCATATTGGCACTCTCTCATTTGTGAACACGCCTGTTTGCCAACTATGGCGCTGAACCTGTACGCACAGGCGGATGAGGTAGCACTAAGGCATCCATACGTTCCAATCGATTCTTCTTTGATTCCACCACAATTTGCGAAGGTGCCGCCGCAGTGACTGCAATTGTCAGAAAATTAGTTGAAGGCTGCAGCGCCGGCGTCCGCGGACCGAACAGCTTCTCTCGAAAACTGGGACGATGACTGCCAAGCCGCTGTTGCTTTGCGACTTTCTCATTCGCTTTGCGTTGTTCATCTTCCATTTTCTTCTTCTTCTTTAGCAATTTTGCCTTTTTCGCCAACTCAATTTTGTTTCGTTCCATAACTTCTTCCAAATGTTGTTCCTACATGAAACGGAAGAAATGCTAGAGTTCTGTTGATTATATTACCAGTGTATTGGGACATACAAATAACACTTGACGCTGTTTATCACGCTTCGCCAGCAATGCTACCCATCCACCATAAGCAATCATAATTAGCAGCGGCCCCAAAATTCCAGTCAGATGGAAATCCTTTTGTGTATCGCTCAACCATGGTTTTAGATAAAAATTATAGAGAGCAATGAATATGACCAGAAATGCCAAAGCGAGCGCAACCACTCTTCCATTTGCTTTACGTTCTTCCTGTAAATATAAAAGAGAATAGTGTTGAAATAAAGCTTAATTGAATTTGAAAATCCGAAGTTTAAATTATTACGAAAGAATTATCGAACCTATTCTCTGTGAGTCTGAAATGAGTCCTAAGTATTCGGGCTCTGAAATGAGCTTATTATGAGTGTGAGCACTATGGAATAGTGCTCGTCAAAGAATCTTTTATGTCTCAATATTTGCTTTGTTACTTGATACATAAAAGTATTCTATGTTTAAGTAACAAATGACCGGAAAAAGTTTAAGTTTTGTGAATTAAAAAACATGTTTGGTTTTACACTACATACCTTTAGTCCGGGAGCTAGCGACAGTAAAAAATGTGCCGGTTTATCGTCAAAGACAACATATCGGGGACTTAATTTACTGCTGTAGATTATCAAACAACAACACATACATCGCACCGTGGGACCTTTGGTGTCAGGAGGGTGGGCGAAAAAAAATGTTTACTCAATATATATTTGACAGATTTCAATGGAAGTTGCTATTTAGGGGTTTTTCAAATATATATTAGATTGTTGGCAATTCAAAAAGGCGGATCAAATATTGTGGGCCACTTTTTTAAAATAATTATAGATTGTAATGAAACTTATACCTAAGAACTCTCGGAGCCACTGATTACGAATTTAAAATTTGATTTACAAAATTCATATAATTATATGGGAAATTCTCAGAAACTTCGAATTTTTTGTGAACAATTTTTTCTTTTAAGTCGCGAGCACGAGTCTGAAATATGCGTTCCTTGAGCTGCTAGGATACAAAATCCAATGGGGTTTAACGTTTTAAAGCAATGCACCATACGTTTTTAACGTTTTTACGTTTTTGAAGTGAAACTTCTTAGGCGGCGGTATCGCAAAAATGAAGAGTGAAATTTTTAAAACTGAAAACGACGGGTACGAGTACTAATACTAATGGGCATATGTATGTACTTATGGACAACAATGTTGTCATGTATGTACATATGTTTGAATGGTTGTATATATATTTGTACGTATGTACATATGTTTGTGTATGTACATCACAGTAGAAATCTTAAGCATACAACCTCGCTGTTGGTGGCATGAGCTTGCTGCTGTGTATACATGCCAGTATAATTGAACCTTCCCTACAAGACATTGCTGAGCACTTTAGGCAAAAATTCTCACACATTTACACTTTTGTTTTTGTAGTACGGCATAAATGAGTAGTTTGACTATTAGTACTGAGGACTTTCTGATGACAATATTGAGGGGAAAATACTCAATTTTTTCCCATGGCCTGAACGAAAATGAGGACTTTGATAAGCACTTTTGTGATTAGGGGTAATGATAATATGAGTACTCATATGATACTCAGCTGTCTTGTAGGGTTCATTTCCATTTAACACGCGTGGTTTCTCAGAGCGTATGCGTACCTTAATCATACACTTGTACTACTGCTGTATGCATATGGCTGTATTAATGTTTCAAACATACAAAAATGCATTAATGGAATAGTATTAAAGCATCCTTACAAGATCCCCATATGTAAATGCTACTTTTCTGATACATTTTAATATACGGGGACATACAAACAAGTAGCACTTACATATGCAAATGCATATCTTGTAAAAGCCCGTTTGTGCTGAAAATAGTATCG
>NW_023458556.1:65632971-65635202 GCF_013731165.1 Rhagoletis pomonella
AATAATGTCTAAATGCACAGTTTCCATATGCGCAATTTCGGTGCCCCCGCTATAAGTACTAATTTTTCAAAGCAGTCGCAGAAGAAAGTATTAAAAATGAATTACAAAAACTAAAATCGAAAAGTGCTGATAAAGTTGCAGGTTCTCCAAATTCTTAAACAACATGACATATGTATCTGGTTTGGCTTATAAGCGCTGTTTAAACAACGATCTCGCTATTATGCTAGATTCTAATAAAATACTTGAGATCCGCATTCGCATTCGCATCCGCGGATGTCTAAAATTCCACATCCGCAACATCCCTAGTATGTACATACATATGTAATTAAATGAAGGATGAATAAAAATGTCGAGCATACTTTGAATGAATGAAAATGCACAACATCATCAGCAAACATTTGACAAAAATCATCGCTACTAAACTGCACACTCAAAATCTTCCCAAGAAATCTTGATATTTTAAAAAAGTTTGTTGATATTTTTATATATTGCAGATGGTTTGAAAACTGGATTTATAGGGTATTTGAGAAAAATTTTAACTTTATTTTTGTAAAAAAAATTATTTCAATTAAATAGAAAAAAATAACTTGTCAATAAGTCATGCGTTTATAATTTTAGCATAATGAATTATTAAATCATTAGCTCTATCAATGCAGGAGTAAATGTTATTAAGTTATTGGGAAATGCAATAATAAACTGTTTCTTTAATACGAATTTACTTCTACAAATATATAAAACTCTAGATTTTCTGCAATTCACATTCACTTATGTATGTACATTAGGTTGGTAAAAAAAATGTAAAGTCGGAATTTTAGTGCTCCTACTCCTGGGATTGTTCTATGCCGAAAAATATTGGCGCAAAGTTTTCCATGTAGGATTTTTAAAAATCAATATTTTTCGATCGAAAAACTCGGTTCCTTTTCCGGATGCTTTCAATAATAATACCTAATTGTTTATTTTGCCATTTTTAATACTAATGATTTTTCATAAGCCCTATAAAAAAAGTTAAATAAAAAATTGGGTATTATTTCCAATTATAATCATGAAGAGAAACCATATATGTAATACTCCTATATTGGCAGTAAGAGCTAGTACCGTCCGAAAACACTACAGTTCAGATATATCAATAAACACGTACGAAAGAAAAGGAACGCACACGTTTATAAATAAACATGTACACAACACATATACAAAAACGGCACTCAAGTACACAATACAATGACAAAAACGGTACTAGACTGTCTCGCTTTGATTTCTGAATGCTTACACATTGAGAAGTTAGCTTACTGCCAATATAGAAGTATTACATATATGAGAGAAACAGAATTTTCCAATCAAAAAATATTCATTCCAAGAATTCTATACATTTCCTACAAAAAATAATTTTTTCCACACAAAACACATGGAAAACTTTTTTGATTTCAAAATAAACAAGTAAGAAAGTCTAAGTTCGGGCGGAGCCGAACACTAAATACCCGGCGCAAGTATTACATATGTATATGTTTTTTCACCTTTCTGAAAGCTACCGCTACATGGTAAGCCGGGGTGTATCAATTTTGAGTAAATTAGCGTCCTTAAATTTCGAAATATTGAAGTTTGAAGCATTTCTGAAATTTACCGTTATATGAAAAGCGGTCGTAATTTTAGTCCGATTTCAATAATTTTCAACATTTTGCTTTCATGTGGCGAGCACAATAACCATACCGAGTTTAGTACAAATTGGTAGAACGGTTACCGAGATACATATATGTATGTGAGCATAAGTGGGTGGTGCCACGCCTATTTTCCAAAATTTTATTATAAACGTATTTCTTGGTAAAGAATTATTGCAAGAATCAATTTTGAATAAATTAGCTTTAATATTTACTGATTTATCGAAGATTTTGTATTTCTTTAAATTACCGTTGTATGGGATGTGGTCGTGGTTAGTCCGATTTTAAAAATGTTCGGCCATTTGGTACGTTGTACCAAGGCTAAAAAGTGTGCCAAGTTTGGAAGAAATTGGTGCAGCGGTTACTAATATATACACATGTAATCATAAGTGGGCGTGGCTACGCCCATTTTCCAAAAATTTATAATATTACTATTTTTGGTCTGAAAGTTATTGTAAATGTCAATTTTGAGTGAAATATCGGCAGTAGTTACTAAAATATCGCAGTTTTCGTATTTCTGGAAATTACCGTTATATGGAAAGTGGGCGTGGTTACAGTCCGATTTCGCCCATTTTCAAT
>NW_023458556.1:65635302-65635964 GCF_013731165.1 Rhagoletis pomonella
TCGATTTCTTTTTTCATCCTGATCATTTATGTATACATTTGTCTATATCTATCTCGATTCGCTTTGGCTGTTACAAACAACCGTTATGTGAACAAAATTAATATACCCTTGTGCACAAGTGCGCCCGGGTATAAAAACACAATGAAAATGACAATGTTCGGGTCACTAAAACCTATAGCCTCCATACAACTGATTGCTAAGATATGGGGTTTTACGTTAAAACTCCTTTATTCGGACGGCTGTTTTCTAAATAATTATATGTACATAATCCAATGAGGAAATCGTCAAGATCGATGCTGTATAAGCTACATCTCCTACCACTGACTGTCCAGATACAAGTTTTTGGGATATAACTCCTTTATGTAGAAAGCTAAAATCATTAAATTAAAGCAGCTTTACATATTGATTATATACAATGAAAATTATTTAGATCGTTGCCTTATAAATATAAATATAATTTAGCTCCAAAATAACCAATTTAAAATGCAGTAATCGGTTGAAGTGAAGTTGTCTTATGTTCACGAGAGGTATGTAGCCTTCTTATTTTAAATATCAATATAATTTTCTTACTTCTTATTCCTTAATTCTAAATATGTTTTTTTCTGTAGCCTAAAATCTAAGAAACTCGTCGACTATATTTTTAATATAAGTATATGTAGTAA
>NW_023458556.1:65636064-65637337 GCF_013731165.1 Rhagoletis pomonella
AATAAAAACAGGTAGAAGCCAATTTGACGTCGAACCCAGCGTTGCCGCTTTGGTAATTTTTAACCAATATTGGTATTTTTTTTCTTTATTTATCAAATTTGGTAATTTGGTAATTTATTTTTCAATTTGGCAACTTTTTCGATTCGGTCCTACATGTCACATAGGTCAATACAGGATTTGATTCCACATTAGGAAGTGGTCCGTAAGCGTTTCCTTTTATATAAATAACGAGTAATCCCAAAAGTTTCGCAAGACGAAAAGGTGGTCCAGCGTTCCTTGGTTCTAGAATGGTGTGATCACTAACAAACTTCTTGAAAGTGGCTATTGCTATATCTACCGAGTACTATCCTGGAAGGTTGTGGGTGGTCCTACCTTTCCTTGTCAGTTCATCAGTTTTGCAATTGCCATCAATATTCTCATGTTGTCTATTGTCTTTGTTTTCACTTTCAATTTGTGTTCTTCAAACTTTTTCAATATAATTTTTAGTTCATTTATTTATGTAATTTGATTTAAACACAAACGTGCTCAGAGAGTGGATTTCAGATCTCACTTCTGAGTTGAAGACGACCGACCACTTTCAATGTCAACTTTATTATGAAATCAGTTGGCTGTACAAAGATGCTTACAAGCTTACATAGTAACCATATGAGTAGAGTTCTATGTGAATTTGTACATATCGTCGATGTTTTTGCAAAACCGCCCAACGACCAGTTGCAAAACCGCCTAATTCGCCGTTATGGCAAAAATGAGATACTAACCCTGAACTTCAGGCCTTCAAAGAAAAACCGTTTTTTCGCTCTCCTGAAAAATGTGAGTGCCGTAAGAGAGGCGATTTTGCAATTGGCCGATGGGCGGTTTTGCCAACACTTCGACGATATGTTCTCGTTCAAAAAGCTACGGTAATCAGTAGAGGACTTCACTTTGTCTATGTGTGAGTCGAAAGCTTTCAGGACTGTCTTCGACCGTTGAATTTTTGAGATATATTGGCCTTAACTCGACAAACATTTATTTTAAAGTGCTCCAAAGTTTGAGGTTTATTCGCATATATACAGTATATTTTGCTTTGCTGCCTCTATGCTTAAGTGCACATCTAAGATACCTACCCCAAAATGCACATCAGAGGCATTATTTTTAAAATTTATAAGGAAACTGCTCCGATAGATGCATTCAACATACCTGCACATTGGCGATACCTGCCTTAAGAATTGTGCACTGGCCCTATTTTCTCATCTCGCAGAACAACGAAAATGGCTATTAATTCTATAAGTGGGCG
>NW_023458556.1:65637437-65638872 GCF_013731165.1 Rhagoletis pomonella
ACGTCGTAGGGCGCTGGCAGTGCTGTGAGAGAATAGTTGTGCAGCCAGCTTCACTTTTTGCCGCCCTGCATGGTGCATAGTGAGATGGATGTCTGATAGCTTATGCGCAATCGACACATCCGAAACCGCCGTATAGGTTAACAGGTCAGCTATGCTTCGCGATGTTAACCATTCGCCTTGATGCAGGAACCCACCGTCCAAAAAATGATTCCGTAATAATTTTAATAAGTGTGGTGTGTCCGCAAACACAAACACTTTCCCCGCATTTGCTGGGTTTTGAAACCAAGTTTGTCCTAATAGACATATAATATTATAACTAAGTTTTGTGTGTACAAGTACTTTGTTAAAATAATCGCATACCATTGGAAATATTCAGCTCTTTCCACAGGGCTTGGTTACCAGCTCCCATGTCCGATACGACACCCACAACAGGATAGCCAGCTTCCTCAAGCTTTTCAATGATTCCAAACAAAATGGATTTTGTCATCCGATAATCGTATGCGGAAAATACTGGCTGTTTCCACGAGCGCTGAAGACCTCTAGCAATAACAACTTGTACATATCTGCTCGGCGTCCGAATAGTGTCCGAAAGTGTGTCATATTCGTACGCAGTCTCCACTGCCATCTCGTCAAAACAAAGAATGCACAGCTTTTCCGCCAGGGAAAAGTCGCTTGCGCTGCGCATAACGGCTATTGAAAAGTTTAACACGCCATCTTCAAACTTCAGCTTCTGACACCATTTGGCTACCGAGGACTCGCAGGGAAGAGGGAACCCGTTCTTTATTAAATGGGCGTATGCCCGTGGACCTGCTGAATGTAAAGATATGGCCCTCGACATATCTCTCCAACTCCAATGTAGTGTTTTTTCTGGATTCTCTAACTTCCGCAATTGACCTTCGGTAAAAATAGCTTTTACGTTCGATCGGAGGCTTTGCAGTTCTTCAACTTGCGTTTTCAACCTAGCTATCTCTTCTTCCAGCATTGTAACACGGTCTACTGTTTCGGATCTAAACCGGAGATTTATATTATCAAATTGGTTTTTTTTTAAATAATACACTAAAAAGTTACTGTGTCTGTGTGGAGGCGTCCACAAATTCCGGATATTCCGGCGCACTCACAGTTTCAACCAGCATTGGAAGGGCATCAGCTATTAATTTCTTTCTTTTCTGGTCTGAGCAAGACAAAAAATCTTCTGGAGAAAAGTGTAATCCGCAAATTTTTGCCCCAGGCCTTAATTCGACTCCACACGAGTCTGCCCATTTTTTTCTTTTTACTTCATCCTTAGGTACGTGAAACATGCTAATGCCTTCTTGTTTCCATGTCCTGCGACACAGAAAACAACTGGGCTTCGGCATACTGTTTGCACTAAAAACGTGAGTAAATTCTTGAATAATCTATTCAAATTCTAAATAAATACATTAACAAACTATGTACG
>NW_023458556.1:65638972-65653726 GCF_013731165.1 Rhagoletis pomonella
CATGTTTGTCATTGTGCGTGTAATTTTCTAGAGTAGTTTTTTGCTCTTGCTATCTCCTTGTATTAACTCGTCCTTCGTTGGTATACTCTGATGAACATATGTGAGGATGATAACAAGGCCAACTTATATAAGGTAGTGTTACAGGAGCAGTTGAATTTCTCGCCCGATGTTTCTTAAAGAAAGCCATAAACGTAGCGGCCGTTGGTTCAACTTGGTGTTGTTTTGCTCTAGATTGCACCGTTTGTGGGCCTGTTGAATGAATTTATGTCTTGGTTGTATGAAATATCAAAAAATTTGGATTTTCTGGCAAGTTGTACAACTTATCGCTACATTGATGGCCATGTTGTACAAACTCATTTAATTTGCGTTTATTTTGTACACTAAATAACCGAAAATGGATAACTCAGCCGAAATAGGTACGTGCTTTCGTTGAATTTTATAAATGTAAACCGAAACTATGAAATTGTAAAAATGAGATTTTACAATGAGACTGCTCGCAAAATTGCAATGTTTGTGGGCAAAACGTCCAACTTGATTGCGGATTGATTTAAACCAACGTTTTCGGCTTGCATTATGTCAAAAGGATGTGTTTGTTGTAATTCATTCTGTCATTTACTACCATTATGCGTAGGCCAATTCATGAAATCATTTCATGCGTTTGAGTAGAAACTGAATGAATGAACACCATTTCATGATATCAATTAGCTCGAAATAGAGTTTATGCACTTAGTTTTTACTCATATCGATGAAATGATTTCGTGAATTGGAGTACGCATACATATGCTTATACTTATGCTTTTAATTTATAAGGTAATTTTATGTTTTTAATCTCTTGCTACCACATGAATATATGTATGAATTCGTGATAAGAATATATGAATTCGCCTTGGAAGATAAAAAGTGAGTAAGAATAAATGCCGAACAAAGGAATTTGTATTATTTCAACTTAAATAAATGCATTTTGCAAACAAAAGTGCGTACGCTACTTGGTGCCTTGGTAATGGCGAATTCATAAGGATCTATTGATTGCATTATAAACATTTTCATTTATTTGTTAAACATACAATTACTTCCATTACAACCCGGTCCTATGGATGCTGGAAGCGCGAATTCATATAAGGTGGTGTTACCGGAAAATGAATAAATAAATTATATGTATATCAGAAAATTAATAAGATGAAATGAAATTATTGTTTGATTTCTAACCAAACGTATGTATGTATGTAACTCAATCTCCTAATGGTTTGCCGAACCGCAAACATATGTTTACGCATCCAGTTTCGTGAATAGGTACCTGGTACTGACACCTTTTTTAAGAAGTTTCACTTCTATCATGTGTACGGTGTTACACAAGCATTTTTTTTTTTTTTAAGTGGAAAGTGTGCGTAATTTTAGTCCGATTTCGGAAATTTTCAACATATAGCTTTTTTATGCCAAGGTCAATAATTGCACTGAGTTTGTTGGTACAAATTAATGTATCAGTTACCGAGATACACATACATTGAACCAAATAAAAACTGGCGCGCGACACTTTAGTAAGTTTTTCTTTAGTTAATTTAACGTTTATTATTTCTTTATGAAAATATAGCTGATTACTTAACAATCACGATATAAATTCAAATTTCAGACTTTGTGCAAAAATTATGAGAATTCTGCTAAGTTTGACCAAAATTTCTAGTTTCTTGATAAGCGTCTTTAGACAAAATTTTGGTATTAAATTTTGTAGCCTATCAAATTTTAATAAAGTACGGTGCAAATTTTAAGTATCTTGGACTTACCGTTGATTTTTGGCAATTTTTTTTGTTGAGGGTGCACCGCATTTTTTTCATATAAAAAAAATTCGAACATAAATTTCCAAAAATCAACGGTAAGTCCCGGTAAGTCCTAGCATCTAAAGCCGAATGAACGGTGCAGATTTTATGACATGGAGAAAAAATGACTTTGGGTATAATACATATATATTGTTTTTTTTTGTAATTTTTTTACTTCAAACCGCATTTACAGTGAAAGTATGAAAGTTATCCAAAAACAAATTGCATTTTTTAATTTAACGTCCTCAATTTTACTAAGAAGCCAATTTTCATGTAAAGCCCACATTTTATATAGAAGGGAAGCACTGTGCGGCGGCGACTTTGCCGATCACTTACAATAGGTTTTTTCCCGCGGATGTGATGTAAGCACATTATTTTTACATGTATAATACGTTACTCTATGTCCATGATAAATTTTAAGTGCGATGTCTTAGGTCGATTTTTGCCAAAATTTTGACATTTTTGCGCGCTTGTATGCGGTACATTGTCCCGCTAAATAAGTGTAGGTGATCAATTTTTGACATCGTCCACTGTTAATTGTTAAATTTTTTATTACACAATGATAATGCTCTAGGAAGGCGTTGTCCCGCTAACTGGGTGTAAGTGGTTGGTTTTCGTGATTTACGTGATTATATTGAAAATCTTATCTTACTTTTATCGACGATAAAATAAGTCATTAAAAACTGTCGCTAGCTCCAGGACTATTTTGCTGTTTTCCATTTAATAATCTACAAAATACTTCAAATGATTTCTCATCAGAGATAGAAATTCCAAATACACTCCGCTTCACTTGTGTAAGCGCATTTCTTTTTATACAAAAACCATGATGGACATAAACTTGTAGCAGCTTCTAAAACAAAACGGAGCTTATACATTTCTGGATAAAAGCCCGGAAGAAAAAGGAATACGCCTAATTCAACTTTTTTTAATGAACTTTTTATAAAATTTCTCTCGCAGATAACTCGTAGTCTATCTCTAACGATAATTGATCTGATAGTATGATAGTATGAGTTGTAGATGACATGTGCGTACGCAGGTACGGGCGGGGGCTTTCTTTTGTTAGTCTGATAAACAGTCATTTACTTAAAAAAAAGGTAAGATAATTATTATCTATCAATATTTTCTCTTAGTTTTTACTTTAATTTAGGTTTAGGTACGCTTAGCGTTCACAGAGGTTTTATAGAAAAAACAAAAATGAAATCATCACTAAAACAATTTATCGATTTGAAGAAGATATTCCAAGACTATTGTTTAAATAAAAAATTATTTTTTTAGCAAAAAAGGGAACCGACTTCAATTCTCATGTAAAACTTTAAGACTACCGTTAATTTCTTCATGATCCAATAATCGGATCTAAACCAAATTAGGATTGGACCTCCCCTGAGGCACCCGAAAAAGAATTATCGAAATCTGTTATGCGGTAACATATGTACAAAAAAAAAGTATTCCAAAAAAAAGTATTCACCTCCTCCTTTTTTGAAATCGGTAAAAAATAATGAAAAAATATGATTTAGGTTTAAAAATTTTGCATGCAATTAAGGTAATTAACAAATTTTTATTTTAACTCTTCAATAAGTTCATAATAAACTTGATGCATTATAAATTCCTCTGTAAGGCTCGGTACAAATCAATTGTTACAATAACAAGTAATTTTTAAGCAAAAAACACAACCGACTTAAATTCTCATATAATAATTTAGAAGTACCGTTGATTTCTTCATGATCCAATTATCGGTTCTAAACCAAATTAGTATGGGACCTCCTCTGAGGCACCAGAAAAAGAATTATCGAAATCAGCTAATGTGGTCCAAAGTTATGCAGTAAAATACATAAAAAAATATTCCGCTGAATTGAAGTCGGTTAAAAAGAGAACAATTAATGAGGGAAATGATTATAAATTTTTTATAGCTATCTTTTAACGTTTCTAATAAAATTTGTATTAAAAAAATTTCGGCCCCGGCCCCCCCTAAATGATGGTAGAAGATTAAATTGAAAATAGCAGAAGTAGGTAAAAACCAGGCTTTATTTTAAATTCATAAATCTTAGACATGTTAAGGATTATTAAGAGCATTTTGAAATTTCTCTAATACAATTTTTTGCTGGGTTTTAGACCATAATAATTCGAGCCTTTATCTTTAGAGAAGCTGGGTATTCACTGTTAAGATGATATCAGCTGATTGAACATACACTTTATCATTTCGTTTGTTGAATGATTTTCCAGGGACAAAAACTTTCTCATCAGTAAAAAAAGCTGCGCGAACCCTCTGAGTGTACTTACAAAGCAATTGTGGCTTACTTTTCTGCTTAAAAGCTTCTGTAAGAAATGTCAGCTGTGAGGTGATTTTGGAAAACACTTGTAAGTACACACAAGTAAGTAAGCCTATGAATGCCTGCTTTGGTTTCACCATCTACTATCTATATATTAATACGCTAACGAAATCTCATACAAATCTATTCCTCCCTACTGCTGCTATGAATTTTAAAATTATTTAACAGAATGTATATTACTT
Organism: Rhagoletis pomonella; assembly: GCF_013731165.1. Taxonomy (NCBI): domain Eukaryota; kingdom Metazoa; phylum Arthropoda; class Insecta; order Diptera; family Tephritidae; genus Rhagoletis; species Rhagoletis pomonella. Next base: position 65,643,293 of record NW_023458556.1, read on the forward strand.
TACCAAACAATATAAGTGACCTAGACGATCAACAGTTGCTGATGGACATAAAAACTTCCCAAGCAAATTAAAAAATTGTGTAAAAAAGTGAGGTGGGGGAATCTCGACAACGGGGCGGTACTAGTTTGTTTTAAAGCCTGTTCTGTTACAAAAAAATCCGGCTACTAGTGGAGAAAATCAATGAATAAAGAAAGAAGAAATTAGTGTTAAAATGGAAATGCCCAATCATTTTTTGTATGATGAGTAGGAAAGCTTGTTACTCATACGCCAGGTACACCTGAGCAAGAGTGAAGCCGTTCCGCGGTTTTTAAATTGATGTAGCTATGTATATGAACACAGTTGCCTTCAACACGAATAGGTTTTTAGAAAATGTCCCAGGATTCCAAATTTTCAAGTCCGAAAATTGTAGCAGATCCTTTTTTCGAAATGAACGTATGTATATATATTAAGGTGGACCCGTTTTCTATTAAGCTAAGATACAATCTCCTTTTTAATTGGGACACCATCTTAAAACGCGGTTGGAAAACTATGAACTATAAAATTTTAGTCCGATTGGTGGTTATTTAGAACTTTTGCACTGAGATTATTAGACAAACAGGGTGCAAGATAAAAACAAGATATCGTGAACATATAAGGGACTACAACAAAAAAATGCTAAAACCTTCTACTACCCCGGAATCGAACTTCGCAAACCATATGGCACAAAACCATTGTACGCCAATGAAAATAGGAAAGACAGCCAAAATTCTCCATGTACAGCACAAAGGACAACGCCTAAACGTATTAGAGAATATGGAGATATACAAACAAAAGACGTTCGTCGGAAAAATAAAAAATGAGCAAATAAACACCGCATCTGATATATTACTCGAACCACTCAGGCTACTATACGCAAAACAAAACAGAAACCCTGCAACTACCATAAACAATGAAATGCAGGTCCGAACTACAGAAACAAAGAGAAAGAAAATAACTCATTTTTACCTACCTGCGAATCCATGCAACAATTAATCAAAAAAGAGGTGAACAGCTAATTTCTACCCGAGGATGTACACACAGAACTGAAACTACTGGTTGAACGAAAGGATGTAATCCGCTGAGACGTACCTAACTATGAACCAACGACGATTTAACACGGCTATAAATAGTGACGGACAAACATAAACTATACTGAACGAAAAATTACACTGAAGATGGCACAACGCCGAAACCGGTTTGTCTCCAAACCAAATTTGACAAGGGATGACGGAAAATCGTTCCACATTACATCACACTCCTACCCTGTCGGAAACACCAACAACGAAAATGAGAATATATATATCTATATATTTCATGATCCAATGAGCGAATCTAAACCAAATTAGTATGGGACCACCTCTGAGACACTACCTTTCCGTTGCAAAAAAGAATTATTGACATCGGTTGACGTGGTGCAAAGTTATGCGGTAACATACATAAAAAAAATATATATATATATATATATATATTCCGACGAACTGATAACCTCCTCCTTTTTTGGAAGTCGGTTAAAAACTTAGTGTTTTTTTACAATCACCATGTAGGGAATTTAACTACTCGTGAAAGTGCAGCATTGGTTATAAATATTTGGAATCCAAGGACAATTTCCAACAAATATGCATTAGCACCAACTGTGCGCCATACTCAAAAGAGGCACAGCTCAAAAATCAGAAACGAAAATATAACTGCTTATGGATGGTACAGATTCAACACAATTAATACAAAAACCGATATTACAGTAGTTTTCTCGTTAGAGATTAAAATCTTAAAAAAATATATGCATTAATTGGAGATAAATCCTACGAATTGATTTATGCAAAAAATCGACCAAATTATTATTTGTTTAAGAGTTGTGGCCCTTTCGAAGATGGTGTGTGATATGTATGCACATTGGGGTGGTCCAAAAACAGTAAGGTCGGAATTGTAATGCTCTCACCCCCTAGGATTGTCGTATATTGTCACTAGAGACGAATAAAGGCGCGCTAGTGTTTCGACGGCGAAAAAAGACGCTTAATAAAAGCTTCGGCGGAGAAAGACGCGTAACCTAGTTGACGGCGTAGAAAGACGCGTAATCATAGATTTATACTTGGCCAAGGACTGTCACTTCAGCATTATTCGCCAAAAACTCTTTACGGAATGTACATACTATTACAACCGCAAACATAGTTGACCGCGAAAATAAGTTTACGCGTCCTTCTTCGCCGTCAAATATTTTAACGCTTCTTTCTTCGCCGTCAACTATGGTAAGAGTCTTTCTTCGTTGAAGTTTTTTTTATGCGCCTTTTTCGCGGTCAACTTTTGAGCTCAGCCTTTATTCGTGTCTAATGACGATATCGAAAAAAGGTATATTCCAATTTTTTTTATTTTGTAATCAAAAACTATTTATAGGTCGCTCAAAGTTTTCCATGTTATAAAAACAATTTTTCGTAGAAATGGTATAAAATTCTTGAAAATCAATATTTTTCGATCGGAAAACTCTGAATCTCTTCAGGAGACTTCAATAATAATACCCAATTGTTTATGTAACCATTTTTTAATACTAACGATTTTTTATTTTTGTGGCGGAGCTATAAATTATAGTCGCGATGAAAAGATGGTTAAATACACAACTGGGTATTATTATTGGGAATTTCCTGCAGATAAACAGAGTCTTCCGATAGAAAAATATTGATTTTTAAGAATTCCAAACCATTTCTACGTAAAGTTGTTTTCCCCATATAAAATACATGGAAAATTTTCGGCGCTTTGAGCGACCTCTCAATAGTTTTTGATTTCAAAATAAAAAAATAGGGGTATATTTTTTCGCTATAGAACAATCCTAGGGGGTGAGAGCATAAAAATTCCGACTTTACTTTTTCACATGAATTTTTGCACCACCCTAATGTACATATATATGAACATGAAAATGTAAATACCATTTTACAAATGGACATTTTACTAAATACATAGAAATGTACGTAGTATGTACGACCATACAAAAATGGAATTGCTTCGAAAGCAGACTCTCCGTGCTGGATTTATATTCTTTCTTTGCAAAATACCATAAAATTGCTTATTTTTATGGTTCGCTTTGATTATCAAAAACCGTTGGTTTATTATTTAAATTGGAATCACTACCCTGACGGAAGCAAGTGATTTTTTTTTGTTAAATCAACTAATTGAAAGACTGCTTTAAAACAAATGCAATGAGTAAATGTTTCGAATTTCGATACTTTCTTTACTCAAAGAAACAATTTGTGTCCTAGAAGTATGAAAAAGCATCTGTGAGGTGCATAACGCAAGCGTTTTCAAAAGAATCATACTGACTTTGAAGTTTTTTAAACCAAATTCACTTTAAAGTGGTTGAAATTAAATGCAGAGTCGGACAGTCGACTTGCTGCTTGCACACAATCCAAACTGAACATTTGAAAGCACATATACATGGCTGTATCTGAGCATGCAGAGATGGTTGATGTTGCTTGTTAGATTGTAGAAGGTCCGGTTTCGAGTCACAACAGAGGCAACATGTGAAAATTATATTTTTTTATGTATTTTAAATATGAAAAAGCATCTATGAAGTTCAGAACGAAATGCGTTTTAAAGTAGTTGAAAAACATGCAGGAAAAGGCAATTAACTGTTTCCTAATTAAATTTCTTGCAGGGTGTGCTTTTTCCACATACACTCGTACACACACACACATATATGTATGTACATACCTATGTATATCTCTACAACAGAAGTAAAAAGAATTTTACCGATTTTATGGACGTACTGCTGGCTAGTGGCTGGAAAAATTCATTGAAAAATAATTCAATTCAGTCTGACAGCATGGATTTTCCATCATTTTTGACGGGCTCATCAATTTAAAATTCTTCAGACTTGTGAGTGGTATTTGTTTACTGGATGGGATGAAATGTGCAAGCGCAATTCGCTAGCATTTCCATATGTTGTACATTTAATTGTTTATAGGGTCTTAGGGCTTATAGGGCCTGTATGTATTTGTTATGTATTCTAAGTAAATGTGCCGATTTGACCTTTGAAAAATGTTCTTAACTATACAAATGTATGTAAGTAATTACATATATCATGAAAAATTTGTGGGAAAATAATTTTTAATACACACGTATATACGTACAAATCGCTAGCTTAGAGTGAAAAGTTGCTAAGTCCAATTTTTAAGAAAACTCATATTTTGATACAGGAGGCTAAAAAAATTTAAAATGGATTGTTTCGAAAAGGATAATGGTGCTTTGTTATATTTATTCTCGTTTATATTCAATGAAAAGCAAACTTGCTAACAAGCACCGAAAGTCCGATAAGGTCGAAATAGTAGTAAAATGTTCTTTTAGGTAAATACTGCATATTTGGCAACTTTCGTAGAAATTTTTTAAATCAGCGATGGTCAAAATTAAAAAAATATTAAGAAAATTAGGGGCTTATAAAAATTTAAGTTAAATTATTTAACCTCCCTACCTTTAAAACTCCCAACAAGCTAAGTCTAACGATATACTGCTGTACATAGGGCTGCCAACTGGTTTTGTACCAAACCGGTGTTTGAACGGAACCGTCGTTTTTTTCTGGTTTTTAACCGAACCCTGAACCGAACCGTTTTCATTTTGAAATACCAAAAACCGAACCGAAAACCACCCCAAAAAAATGGTTCGGGTCGGTTCAAAATGAAATTCCATTAAATAATTTTTCAAGTTTTGTAACTCACAACTTTGTCTAAAAATGCAAAGCGTATGGTAAAAATACAAAAATTTTTTTGTTTGATGGCAACTCCGTGAGTTGTAATTTAGTCCATATAAAGATTGCTGCAAATTTTTTTCATATGGGACAAAATGCTTACCAATGCAAAAAAAAACTCGGATTTTTTTCGTTATGATTAAAAAGTTTGAAACTTTGATGCAATTTGGTTGAAGTTTTATACTTTTTGTACAAAGTTTGAAATTTGGATTTAAATGCTTGTTGTTATATAACCAGCTATACATTTATAAAAAATTAATGAACATTTAATTAACAAAAGAAAAATTGTCGAATGTCGCACCCATATTATTTTGACCAAAGGTATACTTGTACATATGAAGTTAAGGCCTAGTGTAAGCTCCAACCTACCGAAATAAGAGTTTCAAAATTAAGTCAAGATTTTGAGGGTCAATTTAAAATTTTGAGGATGCTGTTTTAAAAAGTTTATTCAAATTTTTATAATTTCGCCTTGATCGCGTTGATTTTAAATATTTTTTTTTTCTAATGCTATTACATATTTTGAATGGAAGAAAATCCGTGAGATATTGCCAAAACTCAACTTAAAACTGAAAAGTTGTCCTCAAAAATTCTTATTAAAAAGTTTTTGCAAAAAGTTGGACTAGGATTTATATGGTTTAAAAAAATAAGCATTAAATAAACAAAAGAAAAATAGCCAAAACTTGCCAAAATGTCGCTCCCCTATTTATTTTTCCACCACTATTCATGTGAATATTTGAAATTGATCTCAGTAACAAAGCATTTAATTTTTATATTTTTGTAATATTTGTATCCTTTAGCATAAAGAAATTGAGCCATTTGAACCGATCCGAGCCGCGGTTCAGGGATACTCGTGAACTGGTGCAAACTTTTTCTAAGTGGTTCGAACCACTAAACTGAACCGGTTACACATCATTTCAAAGGTTTAAATATAAAATAGTCGAGCTGATAAAAGACAAGTGCATCAAGTACGAACATAACGGTTGTTTTTAAATAAATGAAAAATGGAGGGTTCAGGAACTATACGGAACCTATTTTGATGTTGTAATCGGCCATAGCTACAATCTACACTAGGTTCTGTTTCGGGTGTATTTCGTGACTTTTTTTTTAGCACCGTGTTATTAGCGGTGGTTTCTTTGGGCTATGAAATAGATTAAGATAAGTTTCGTGCTTTTGCAAAAAACACTGCCAGTTACTTTGCGCAGTGTTATTCATGGTATAACATGACTCCAACTTTACACAACACACAATGGTGTTCTACACCATGGTAAGGGTAAAGTCATAATTGACACATATCGTTGGCTTAGTTCGCAATCGTGCTAAGTCCATTTTTTTTTTCAGGAGGGACAAAAAACCGTCTAACTTTTTTTGTTGTCAATATTTTTCTAATCTGTAAATGCAGTTTTATTCCTTAGTTCGTCTTGTTTTATTACCAATAATCGGCCAATTTCAAAATAAAGCTGTTGCAGACTTATAGGCTCTTTTAGGACTTACCACATTTTCTCTTTAAGATTTTGTTCTTTTAATGTGGACTTGGCACATTTTCTATCAATCGTTTTTCCATTATTTTTTATTGTTAAAAGATTCAATTGTTTATTTTAAATATATTTTATTGTTTTAAAATTAATTATAACCTAATACAGTTTTTTCATTGCTATTAACGAAAATAACTATTTTAAGTCGTAAATTTATGTACCATTTATAAAAGAAAATAATTAAAAGCAAGTAAAGAGGTATAAGTTTGGGCGAAACCGAACTTTATCTACCCGGCGCAGGTATCAAATACTGTCGTAAGCAGGGGCTTTTTCCCGATTTCAAACGTTTTCGATAATATCCTGAGTTAAACTCAATGAAATAATTGAACCACGTTTAGTAGAAATCGCTAAAGTGACTACCGAAATACACCTTGTAGTCATAAAGTGGGCGGTGTCACGCAGTCTTATTTATTGTTAACCCTGGAAGTGCTTCGCTCTTTTGACCCTGTTTGCGGGCTTGTTAGTCGAAACGACTAACACCAACTTAGAATTGAAATAACAAACATAAAAGAATTAAAAACGAAAATACATTTTTCAATTTTAGTTCTTTATAGTTTTTCAAACACATAAACAAAATATTAAATACATTACATTATTTTCTCTGTTACATATTATAAAAATGGTAAATGACTTCTGAGAGAGGTACGAAGCGAAACACGATTTTTGTTAGTCGAATCGACTAACGAAGCACGTCCAGGGTTAAGAGATTGTTGTAAGTATTAACTTGGAGTAAATTAGCGTCTTCAGTTATTGAAATATCAGAGTTTCCGTATTTCTGAAATTTACCGTTAGATATACGATTTGAATAATTTTCAACGAATTGCTTTTCCGTACCAGGCTTATTAAGTGCACCGAATTTGGTAGAAATTGATAAATCGGTTACCGAGTTACACATTTGTGGTCATAATCTAATTTTCTGCTGAGTGGTTATCGCGACCATCGATTTTAAGTGAATTAGATTTTCAACAGATTTCTTAGCTAGACCCTAAATAAGGCTCGTACCGAGTTTCGTGAATGGGCTACTGAGATACAGCATTTTTTAATAGGTGGGCGGGGTCACGCCCATTTTCCAAAAATTGCACAATAATATTTTTTACAAAAATTCTACTTCACATACTAATTTTGAACAATTTGCATGCAATATTTACTGAAAGATCGTAGTTTTTGCATCTTTAGAAAATACCTTTATAACGGAAGTGGGCGTGGTTACATTCCGATTCGCCCATTTTTAATACCAACTTACCTTGGATAAAGGGCAACCTACATACCAAATTTCGTTGAGATATCTCGAGTTATCGTGTACACGGACAGACGTGTATATATATTTTTTTGATTTTTTTGGACTTAGCACATTTGCGTACCAATGCATACCAACAAGTAAAAACGACATTACGGTAATTTTCTTTTTTGGTAAAGATGTATTTTCAGTTATGCAATCTTACTGCATCAAAATCTCAATTTACATAAAAAGTGGACTTAGCACGTTTGCTAACTAAGCCAACGATATGTGTCCTGGCTGTTACTATCCGTTTTTATACCCGAGCACACTTGTACACAAGGGAATTCACATAACGCTTGTTTTATCAGGCCAAACGATTCGAGATAGATATAGACAAATACTTCTTTTCACCGTTGGACGGATGGTATTGAAAATGCGCAAAATCGGATGATAACCAGGCCTACCTCTTATATAACGGTAGTTTTCAGAAATACGAAACCTTCGATATTTTAGTAACTACTTAAGCTTATTCACTCAAAATTGATATTTACAATCATGAAAATGAGAATATTATAAATTATATATTTTTGGAAAATGGAAAATGTTACAGTTGTTGGCCAAACGGCTGAAAAAAAAACGGACAATAACCACGCCCACATCCCATATAATGGTAATGTAGACAAAAACGAAAGCTTCGATAAATTAGTAAATACTGAAGCTAATTTATTAAAAATTAATGTTTGCAATATTTCTTTAGCAAAAAATACGCTTATAATAAAATTTTGGAAAATGGGCGTGACCCCGCCCACTTATGACCACATATCTGTATCTCGGTAACCGTTCGATCAATTTGTACCACTCCGTACGATTATTGTGCTTGCCACACAAAGGAAATACGTTGAAATTTTGAAATCTTACTAAAATTACGCCCACTTTTCTATAACGGTAAATTTCAGAAATGCTTGAAACTTCGATATTCCGAAATTTAAGGACGCTAATTTTACCAATAATTGATACTAACAACAATCGCTTGAAAAGAAGTAACAATATTACTTGCACTTTACTATACTAAAATTGAATGGGCTAAAAAACTGCATTTTCTAGAGAGCGTAAATAAAAAGTGCAATATTTGAATGAAATTTTTCCGAATTTTCTTTAATTTTGCACAATGTTTGGAACTCTGATTTTTGGGGCTTTTGTTGTAGAATTAACCATATTTTTATAAAAAATGATCGAAAAATAAAATATATAAAAATAGTTGCCCGTATTGTAGAAAATTCGCTGTAGCTAAACTTTATTGACTGACTGTATGATTTCTCAAAGTTTAGTAATTTTCCAAAATCACACTTTCTGTGTTCGAAATGCACATTGGATTCTATGAAAAAAACTTACGTGATTTTTGTGTTCCAGTAACTCCTTCAGATTCTCCTCTATTATCTCCTCATCAGTCATTGATTCAAGACTTCTTTTCGTCTGTGTGCTGTTGCTACTTGGGGCGTCTGTGGTAGAGATCGTTTCACTTTTAAGCGTCGATTTGGAATCCACTTTCTGTAGTGTTCTATTCAAACTGTTACCTTTCACAGTGTCGCTTGATTCTCGTCTGGGCAATGTGCCAGAGAGTGATTTCAAATCACTTTTTGATTCGACACTACGCAATGTTGATTTTGAGTCTGACTTTATTAAAATTTTATGATCGCTCCTCAAAGAGCTTTTAGATTCGGCTTTCGAAAGCGTCGCATGTGTGGATGGATGCTTTGAATCACTTCTTCGTTTATGCTTCGTGTCATTTTTAATTTGTATGACAAAATCGTTTTTTGTGTCATTAACTGTTAAAAGTTTTGATATATTTTTGGGATTTTCTTTTAAATTTATTACTGTATTTTTTGGCACAATTTTGTGTGAATTATGTGTTGGCACTTCAATTGCGTGAGAGTTATTTTTGAAACGAACGCGATCGTGTTTTAAATTATCAGTTATTTCAAAGCGCACATCGTGTTTTGCATTATTATGTGATTTCACTGGAATTTTGTGAGCTTTTTCATTGGTCACTTCGAATTTAATGTTCTCAGACATATTTTTCAAAATAATTATGCATATGTATGTATGTACATATATATTTGTGTGTATGTTTTTAAATGCTCCGCCAAATCACTTCACAAACATCTGCTATATAAAACCTAATCTAAATTGGCGGAGAAAACTTTAAACATATGTATGTATATACTTCAATACGTGTGTTTTGTACGCGCCGCCTTCTAAAATACTACTGAATTTGTTTTAAGATTTCCATGCAAGTGCTTGCGTGCCGATCATTCGACATTTTCCACACTTTACCGAGAACTTCGGCACCTTCCGCGATCTTTCGGCTTTATTACTCTCTGTTTAACATTTCCAGAGCTCCGAATGCCCGTAAATGAAATTTATATATGTACATATATGTATCTATATGTAGACCCATTAAGGTGGAAAAAAACTCGTTTTTCGTTAGTAGATGTCGTTCGGATTTAAAAAAAAAAATCAGTTGATAACTGCAAAATATTTACGGGTACATCTTGAAATTTTTTTGATCGAATTTCTTAGATCCACTTCAAGCGTAGACTGGACCCGCAAGCCGTTTACGTATGCCTTTGGCACCGCAATAAACATTTTTCTACCCGAAAAGTTAACAGTTTTTTCGCTCTCCACATTAATTTACATACACATGAAAACAACCATACAAAATTTTTACAATGAAACTCTTGCGAATGGCGAATGCGAGAAAATGCAAATTAAAAGCACTGAATTTTTTTAAGAAAATATCAGAAGTATTCGCAAATACACCGTGCTATGTAATGAAGTCCATGAAATCTGCTTGTTTGTTTACTATATCATAAATTAGCTGCGGAGAGATCGGTTGAGATCAGCGATCAGTGCAGATCAGCGTGCAATGGAAAACATTG
>NW_023458556.1:65653736-65661529 GCF_013731165.1 Rhagoletis pomonella
AAAAATCGGTGTGATGTACAATAACAATATGGGTACCAAATAAGAGAGACAATTCTTCAGAATTCAAAATAATAAAGTTTTTTGGTTTACAAGGACGAATAGGTATTTAAAATGCGCTTTTAATAAATTTTATCTTTTTAAGTTAATAAAGTTTGCAGGACAAAATTCGATGATGAGGTCGTGCGTATATTAGTCCTCAAACAATAACTTTTTCAAAAAAACAATATTGCAAATTGTTAACGATATTTAAGAAAAAAAATTGTAGAGGACATTTTCCATATCCATTCGTCCTTATGCACCAACAAATTTATTCTGTTATAATTCTACAGAATTTTTTCTTTTATATAGGCACTTTCTGCGGCCAAAAATCAACCGATGCAGGAAGTAGCTTAAAATCGTGAACACATGCTTCTTAGAACCTTAGAAGACTTTGGTTTGAAAACCAGCGAAAGCGGCCAGTATTTACATCCAACGCCCACATACCCGTCCAGCCTTTCTAAAACGGAGGAAAATGTTTTTATTGGAAAACGGAAAAATATAACCTACCAAGTCGGGGAAGCTCTATCTTTTGGTCGTATTACCGACTTCCGGCTTTGACCGGAAGTAGGTTAAACAGACCGAAAGTCCATTATTTTTACCGGAAGTCCATTTCGGAGAAACATTTCTGACAAAAGTTACGTATTTTTGTCCGCAGAATCCGAATCTTTGGCAAAAGCATGTATGTCTAATGTGACCAACCGTACTTCTTTCGGAAGTACAGTACTTCTTTTGGAGCCATTGTACTTCGTACTTCGAAGTACAGCCAAATGTACTTCTTTGCAATGTTTTGTCCTACCCAAAGCACATTGAACAGGTAGTACCAGTAGAGCGGCGGATTTGATTTTTTTTCCAAGTTGTTCGGTCTCTAAAATGTCAAATATTTTTAATTTCTTCTCGCAAAAAATATAAATTGTCAAATCATTTTGCATGTGAAACCTTTTCCCATACAAAACAAGCGATTAAAAAGCAACATTTGGAACGTTCACCGAACTCCGCAGCACAAACGCTGATTACTGAGCCTTGAATATGATGGATCAATGCAATGATGGATCGAGAAGCAAACAAAATTTAATTTTTAATTTTTACTCAAAATCAGAACAGCTTTTGACACTCTAGATAAGCAACAACAAAATACACATTAATGTACTTTTTGCTCTAATACCTGTTTGATAAGCCTTGTAAGATAATACCTTTTAAGTAGAAATTTCTTTAACTGTTTCAAAAAATTTCAAAATGTTAGTGATCTCAGTTAGGAAAGGTACTCATAGATCGACACTTAAATCATGTCTTGCAATCACTTCACTTCTCTAGCTGAAAAAGAAAAATTAAAAGGTGTTAGGGAGTTTAAAAATTATGTGGCGAATCTTACTTGCTCCTGTGGATATTCAGAAACGACAGTATCGATGCCATAGTAAACATTTTCTTATCCGGGCAACATATTAACCATTTTCTTATTAACTATCGTACATTGCTCATTTTTTGGAAACGAAATTGCTCAATCCTTCAAATATGGATATAGAAAATAGACTCTCAGTGTACTTATCTTAATTTTTGAGTAAGGGGAGAGATCTCGACCTTCTCTAACTTGCAAAAGAAATTTGAAATAATCTCACATTTATTTAGAACAATTTGTCGGAATTGATTTTTTTTTTAATTTGCCAGGATTTTAAAATCATATATGCAAAATTTAAAAAAAAAATTTAGTTTTTCAAAAATATTGTTCCCAGTATACCAGCGGAGTCCGTTAATAGACCGAAAAGGTGGCTTTACGGTTTTTCAAAATTTTCTTAATTTTGTTTATAATTAATAAGTATTAAAGTGTTTTCATAATTTCTTTTTATTGAAAAAATGCTAAATTACAGATTTACATATTATTCAGTAAAATACATATAAAAATGGAAAAATCCTGAAGTAAATCAAAAAATATTTTTTATCTTGTTTAAAATACGTTCCTTTTAGGTTTGGAACCACTTTTCGCCCGCTATATGGAATATCTTTGCTAGATTCAGCATATTTTTTATTAAATACATCTGCAAAGTTCCAAAGTAAGACAAAAATTAATTTTTTATGCATTATTGTTACCTCTAAATATATTTGAAACTGCCGCAACGACAACAGCTTTTTTGCGATGTCTCTTTTCAGAAATATTCGCAAACGACGATCAGTTTCTTCTTATTTGAAAATTTATTTTTCAATTCACAGACTAGATAAAAAAAAACAGGAAAACAAAAAACACTTTTTGACTCCCTTCTCACTCCATACTCGGAACGCTCCGAAAACGCTCATTCGAGGTGTTAACGTGGGAGTCCCTTTTCACTCCATATTTGGAGTGCTCTGAAAACGCTCTTTCAAGGAGTTGCTATGGGCGTCCTTTTTTACTCCATATTCAGCGCGCTCCGCAGTTGCTGCCTATTGAAATGAACGTAGTAATGCTTTGTTCAATGTACAATTTGAAAAATTTTTCCATGCAAATATATTAAAAGTGGTCCAAATCTGAAATGTTCGTGCAAAGTTTCAGATCGAGCACTAAAATTCCATACATGACTTGTCCCTGTACGATTAGTAGATCGCTGGGAATAAGCAGCTTATCTTAGAATAATAAATAGTATAGATTTTTAATTATTGAAATTTATTTGTTGAATTGGTATGCTGCTACCGTTTTGTTATATTCTGCTTTTACCATTTTCTCATTACTTTCATAGTATTTTCGGTTTTAAGTTTCTGTACTTCTTTGAGCTAAGAAATAGTTGGTCACATTATGTATGTCCCATTTAAAAAAATAGACTTCCGGTCCATCCACATGTTGGATATTTGTTAATTTTGGACTTTGATGACGTCTGAAGATAGTAATTTTATCAAACAGCAGCAAGATGCAGCGGACAATCCATATATCAAATGAAAGTAGATACAATACCCTCTATGAGATATATACGTATATGATACCGGACGAGATCGGATAGAATAACTTACACTCCACGAAACAATAATAATAGTAATAATAATAATAATAGATTGGCGCTTACACATATGTTAGTGTTTGGCCGAGCTTCTCCTCCGATTTGTGGCGTGCGTCTTGGTGTTGTCACACAAAGCGGAGGGACCTACAGTTTTGCGCCGACTCCGAACGGCGATTGTATTTTTATAAGAAGCTGTTTTTCATGGCAGAAATTCACTCGGAGGTTTGCCATTGCCTGCCGAGGGACGACCGCTGTTAAGAAAAAGCTTTTTTCTGCATTTTTGCGATGTTGCTTTGACCAGGGTTTGAACCCAGGTGCTGCGGAGTGGAAGCGCGCACTGCTTACCACTACACCACAGCGGCCGACGAAACAATAGTATGTTTAAATTAGTTGGGGTATTCACAACGGTGTCGTAAGTGTCGTATTGTTGTATGTAGTTAACTTTAAACGCCTAAAAAATATATTAAGGGGGTTCGCAAAGTACCGTCAAAGTAATATTATGAATTTTCGCAGTGTTAAAAAATTGTTGGTTGTGGTTTCAAGTTCTCTAGACATTTATTTAAGCTTTTAAAGTTTACGACATACAACAATACGACACTTACGACACCGTTGTGAATCCCTCAATTATAATCTTGACATGCACTTTGAAACAGTGAATTTTTCAAAAACACAAATGTTATTTAAAACCACGATTGTTACAGTCAATAGTACATATGTATCATTAGTATTATTTTCCATTGCTTAATTAATCACACTTCAAACTTCTTATATACGTTAAACACATCCTCTTTGCACTGCAGTTCAGTATAATAAAGTTCGAGCACAAACTGGAACCAAAAGGGACCAGGGTTACCTTGCGGTCATAATTTTCTAATTTCTTTTCTAATTAGAGAATCTAGAATAAACTCCGCCTGTTAAAAATTTGTTAAGCAAAAGTTGAAAACAGCACTTTTGGTCGAAGAAAGTGCTTATTTCATCCATAGTGCATTGCACGGATTATATTTTTATTTTTTTTGAAATAATCATATTTTTTTAAATTTAAAAGGCCTTTAAAAAAAATCCTGTCGTCAGAGAGAAAAACCAAGTATGCAGTTGTACTATGAGTTACCAATAGTTTCACTAATAAATTAATTTTTTTGTGTATAAAATTTGCTGTCGCACGGCTGTGTCAGATTTCAGTTAAGTGCAAATAAATATATTTCTTATAAAAGAAATGCATAAGAAAAAAATTTATACTATAAAAGCGTTTTTACTTTTTATTTTAAATAAAATACTATATTAGTTTAAAGGGTACTATATCTTTTCAGATTTTGAAAAAGTTCTATAAATGTCTTGGAAAAAGATGGCAACCCTGGGCATAGCGGTCATACGGATACATTTCATTTTTATTACCTCGCTTTTGTTAGCTTGGGATGTAACTATATAATATTGATGCGCCTAAAAGATGCAGCGATTTCCATTCTCAAGTTGCATACCTGATGACAGTACGATTTGAAATTGCTTTAAATTTCCATTCTTAACCCCACGTCTCCCCTTCTACAGATTCTGTTAAAAAGACTGTGCTGTGAAGACAGAAATGTCAGGTGGATACCGCAAATTTCCACTGTTAAACCATATGTGTCTTGCCGAATTTCTTACCATCGCTGTCTTAACATCAGCTGTCATTTCGTAGTTTGACAACTGAGTTTTTATTTTACCGCGCCATCTACGTTGGATTAAGATCGGTCGGATTGGCTTGATGCCGTTTTGAAAGTGATATGTTGAGAGAGTAAGTTACCCACATGAGAAAACGGGTATAAGGTAAAACAGAGATGTGACAGATATTAAGACACATTTAATAGAAGGTGGATACGTGGGGTAAAGTAACCTGATGACAGTACGAATGGAAATTATAAAGCGAGTTTTTAGTTTTTTAAACTATATTTTTTTATTATATGTATAGATATCTAAGCTTCTCCCAGTATATAAAAATGTTACGAATATTCCGGCCCACAGTGTGTCTTGTAGAACAAGCTAGGTGGACAGTTTTATTTACGGGTCGTTTTGGGGTATATTTAAGATACTGATTTGTGATATGCTATCTGTGTTTTTAGGATTGGTTCTTGTGCGTGAATTATTGCGAATTTAGCAAAATTTTTGGTTGCTGAAATTTATTTATGCAATCGAGTATGGAAGCTTCGCACTCGCGCAAATGGGAGAAACATTGTGTGGTATACTTTCGTTTACGCCTACTGCGTAAAAGTATATACACAATACAATATCAGAAATAGTCCACAGTTTATTTTAGTAAAGTGGATGTAATAAATACCACTAGAAATATGATCTATTATTAAAAATTTACACAAAATCACACAGGTGTGCGATATGTTCTAATTGTCAGCCAAATAAACGCAGTTTTAGAAATATCTCTACTCCAGCGCTACCTAGCGAGTAAATTTTTAGTCGAAATATTTATTTTTAAGGTTCTAGCCGTTTAGTAGTTCAGCTTTCTTAATTGTTTTGAAACAACAACAAAAAGTTTTTATTTTTTTTAATTGAAAAACCTTCCACACAAAAATTACAAAAAAGTACCTTACATAATCGAAATCAGTTCAGCCGTTTGGTCGGGCAAAGCGGACATCCGAAAAACATTTTGTTTATATTTATATTAGAAGTCAGTGGGGTAAAAGTATGTACAATTGTATTTTTTATATAATTTGAAAGTACATTGGGTACATATAGACCATTTTCGGTACATTTTCAACTTAGCCAAATAAGTTTTCCAGCAATTTTTTCCTCTTTTCAGTTATACCTATCAAGGGCAGATATATCCATCTGGGGTTTTCTCGAATGCACTCGAACTCATCTCTTCTTTATCAGACATCGTCTACGTAGCTCTGTCTTATGAGCAGACAAGAATGATCATAGATTTGTTAAGGTTGTTTTCTATTCGTTTAGAAGCCCGTCTTCTTCTTCTTCTAACTAACTGACGCCAATTGGAAATGCCAAGTGAGGCCAAGTCCTTCTCAACCTGGTCTTTCCAACGCAGAGGAGGCCTTCCTCTTCCTCTGTTACCATCATCGCGGCCCGCTTTGAATACTTTCAGAGCAGAAGCGTTGCTATCCATTCGAACGACATGGCCAAGCCAGCGGAGCCGCTGAATTTTAATTCGCTGCACTATGTCTATATCGTTGTAAAGCTCATACAGCTTATCGCTAAATCGTCTGCGATATTCGTCATCACCAACGCGTAAAGGTCCGCAAATTTTTCGCAGAATCTTTCTCTCGAAAACTCCAAGAGCCGGCTCATCAGATGCTTTCATTGTCCATGCCTCCGCGCCATACACCAGCACAGGCATGATGAGTGACTTATAGAGTGTGATCTTTGTACGACGAGAGAGGACCTTACTTCTCAATTGCCTACTCAGTCCAAGGTAGCACTGGCAAGAGTGATTCTCCGTTGGATTTCAAGGCTGACATTATTATTGGTGTTAATGCTGGTTCCCAAATCGTCTACTTTTTCAAACTGTCAACCGTGACGTGGGTGCCAAGACGCGTATGCTCTGACTGTTTGTGTGATGACAGGAGATACTTCGTTTTGTCCTCGTTCACCACCAGACCCATTCACTTTGCTTCTCTATCCAATCCCGAGAAGGCATACCAGGCGTATCCCTTGTTTCTACCGATAATATCGATGTCGTCGGCGTACGCTCTTGTAAAGTATTGTGCCTGAGCGGTTCAGTTATGCGGCTCTTATTATCTTATCCAACAAGAAACAACAAAACTTTCGATTCGATAAATAGACAAATTTCAGTAAATCAATAAATATCGATAACTCGATAGATTGAAAGAACTACATGCGTTACAATAACTCGATAAATTTCGGTAACTCTATAAATAATAATAATTCAATAAGTTTAGATAACTTGATAAATTTCATTAAGTTGACAAATTTCGATAATCCCATAAATTTGTACAGCTCGGTGCTACCCGCACATTTGGACTACTAGTTTTCTGTGTCTATAAATTTTGACAACTCAATAAACATTGATAAATTAAATTATTCGATACGTTTCGATAATTCAATAAACATGGACAACTCGATTAATTTCGGTAACTATAAACTTTGATAATTCGATAAATTTCGGTAGCTTGATAACTTTCTGGACCTACTTTTTTAAGATTGAATTTATTTCGATTCCTATCGAAAAGTTTCAATTAATAATCATACCCTAAATCTTATGTATTTCTCATTGTGTTCATTTGCAAATTTATCTTAAATTTTGCTTTCACTTTTTATCTGAATGGTTATCATTTATTTCATCATCACATTTAGTTTTATTGCAAAGTTTTATTTGAAGCAAAACAACGACGCATGATATGAATGTTGTTGCATCCGAAAATTGGCGCTAACTGGTTAAAGAATCTCCCTCCTGATCTAGGAAAATCGAATACTGATTCTTAAGGTACGACTCAAAGTTAGGTTTGTGTATTTCGGCGTTTTTTGTGTCATTTCAAGATGTGAGGTATACCTTACTGTGTAATTTGATAATTATTGAGTTGATACTCAGTTTTTAATAATTAATATTTTTGCTTTATGTATAGTACATTCGTGTTATTATTTTCTTGAAGTTGGGTCGTTTTTTAAATTTTAGTAGCACAAAGTGAAACACTTCAAATCAAGGAATGAAACCGAAACCCAAACCGAAACCGTAACCGTTTAAAACCGTTTCGTTTTTCAAAACCGAAACCGAAACCGTAACCGTTATCTTAACCTGAAAAGGAACGATACCGAAATCATTTCAATCACAGGTTTCAA
>NW_023458556.1:65661539-65672465 GCF_013731165.1 Rhagoletis pomonella
AATGAGATTTTAAAAATTTGTATATCTACAAAAACTTTAATTTCAAAGATATTAGCCCGCAGTTATAGTCAAAATAAAGTCGACTCTAAAGTTAAAAGCCGCTTTTTTTGACAGAAATCCCATTGAAAGTTATGTCAAAAAGCTGCTTTTAACTTTAGGAGTCGACTTTATTTTGACCATAGCTACGGGCCGTTGAGTTTTATCAAATATGGTAAATACATAACAAAGGGTTAATTTCTTTGATTATATTTTTTGACATTACAGTCAGCTATGAGAGAGCTCGACTGAATTGTCACTTCTACCTTGTTGAATATGCCCATGATGCAACAACAACGTCCTGATTTAATCGGTATGTTAGGATGTAGTGTAAACCATACACTTCCCTAACATACCAATATAAATCCTTTAGTGAGTTGTTAGTTAGTAAAACGCCCTTTTGGAAGGGCAACAGAGAATGTTTGCCGAAAGCACGCATATGCTGTATACAGTGGTCCATCTTAGATATGATTTCTAGCTGCTCCGAAAGACTCATCCCAAAAGGTTTTTTTGAAGGCAGATTTTGAAAAGTTGTAAAGTTTGTGTTACATAGGTCGTACCAATTGTTGACAATTTCGAAAAAGTCGGCAGTTTCACAGGCTTTATATATATTCAGCCCCAACGAAAAGCAACGCCGTAGGGCGCTGGCAGTGCTGTGAGAGAATAGTTGTGCAGCCAACTTCACTTTTTGCCGCCCTACGTGGTGCACAGTGAGATGGATGTCTGATAGCTTATGCGCAACCGACACATCCGAAACCGCCGTATGGGTTAACAGTTCAGCTATGCTTCGCGATGTTAACCAGTCGCCTTGATGCAGAAACCCACCGTCCAAAAAATGATTCCTTAATAATTTTAACAAGTGTGGTGCGTCCGCAAACACAAACCCTTTCCCGGCATTTGCTGGGTTTTGAAACCAAGTTTGTCCTAATAGACATATAATATTATAACTAAGTTATGTGTGTACAAGTACTTTGTTAAAATAATCGCATACCATTCGAAATATTCAGCTCTTTGCACAGGGCTTCATTACCAGCTCCCATGTCCGATACGACACCCACAACAGGATAGCCAAACAAAATGGATTTTGTCATCCGACAATCGTATGCGGAAAATACTGGCTGTTTCCACGAGCGCTGAAGACCTCTAGCAATGACAACTTGTACGTATCTGCTCGGCGTCCGAATACTGTCCGAAAGTGTGTCATATTCATACGCAGTCTCCACTGCCATCTCGTCAAAACAAAGAATGCACAGCTTCTCCGCCAGGGAAAAGTCGCTTGCGCTGCGCATAACGGCTATTGAAAAGTTTAACACGTCATCTTCAAACTTCAGCTTCTGACAACATTTGGATACCGAAGACTCGCAGGGAAGAGGGAACCCGTTCTCTATTAAATGGGCGTATGCCCGTGGACCTGCTGAATGTAAAGATATGGCCCTCGACATATCTCTCCAACTCCAATGTAGTGTTTTTTCTGGATTCTCTAACTTCCGCAATTGACCTTCGGTAAAAATAGCTTTTACGTTCGATCGGAGGCTTTGCAGTTCTTCAACTTGCATTTTCAACCTAGCTATCTCTTCTTCCAGCATTATAACACGGTCATCTGTTTCGGATCTAAACCGGAGATTTATATTATCAAAATAATACACTAAAAACTTACTGTGTCTGTGTAGTGGCGTCCACAAATTCCGGATATTCCGGCGCACTCACAGTTTCAACCAGCATTGGGAGGGCATCAGCTATTAATTTCTTTCTTTTCTGGTCTGAGCAAGACAAAAAATCTTCTGGAGAAAAGTGTAAGCGGCAAATTTTTGCCCCAGGCCTTAGTTCGACTCCACACAAGTCTGCTTCGGCATACTGTTTGCACTAAAAACGTAAATAAATTGTTAAATAATCTATTCAAATTCTAAATAAATACATTAACAAACTATGTACGTATGTGTTTATTAAAAGAATAATCCGAAGAAAGAAATTAAAATTTAATCAATAATTTTGTTGAAAATATTAAAAAAAAACACAATGAAAATGACAATGACCGGGTCACTAAAACCTATAGCCTCCATACAACTGATTGCTAATATATGGGGCTTTACGTTAAAACTCCTTTATTTGGACGGCTGTTTTCTAAATAATTATATGTACATAATCCAATGAGGAAATCGTCAAGATCGATGCTGTATAAGCTACATCTCCTATACCACTGACTGTCCAGATACAAGTTTTTGGGATATAACTCCTTTATGTAGAAAGCTAAAATCAATAAATTAAAGCCGCTTTACATATTGATCATACACAATGAAAATTATTTAGATCGTTGCCTTATAAATATAAATATAATTTAGCTCCAAAATAACCAATTTAAAATGCAGTAATCGGTTGAAGTGAAATTGTCTTATGTTCACCAGAGGTATGTAGCCTTCTTATTTTAAATATCAATATAATTTTCTTACTTCTTATTCCTTAATTCTAAATATGTTTTTTTCTGTAGCTTAAAATCTAAGAAACTCGTCGACTATATTTTTAATATAAGTATATGTAGTAAATCCAAATATCCGCGCCATGAAACCTGAATGCTAACTTTGGTTCTGTGTGTATGCATGTGTAATTTAACGTACTTACAAATGAAACCGAGCGGGATGGGCACACACTAATACGCAGATGGGGCAGGAACGCAGCACTGCAGAATCGTACACAAAATCTGCGAATAAATGGTTTTTTTACTATTAAAAACCTGGTTGCAACTTACCTCAACTTGACTAAAAAGGACAACGCACACACTAATGCCGCGGAGCGCAACACTCTAAAACGCGGGCGGAGCAACACACAGTAGCAGGAGCAGGAACAGTAACGCAGCACAGCAGAATCGTACACAAAACCTGCGAATAAATGGTTTATTAGATTTTGAAATAACTATGAGCTGGTTACAATTTACTTCAACGTATGTATCTGCAGGATGATGCACACAATACAATTCGGCCGCAGCTGTAGTTCACCAGAGAATGCTGCAAATGAAAGGGTTCATCAATAAAGTCAAAATAATATGTTGGAACTTACATGTATTAGCACTTAATCACAATACCAGCACAGGTCAGCCAGGAAAACACTAAGGAAATTACCTAATAAATCCAAAATTATAATTTATTTGTAAAAGAATTGCGTTTTATTACAATAATTACTCAATTTCACACAATTAGAAAACAAATATCAGCGAATAAGAAAAAAACGAACGACGAAAATTGAATCAGTGTAGCTTGTTTAGAATTTTTTTCTATTATTTTGGGAAATGTTCAGTGAAATTAGCAAAGAAACAACACAGTTTCTCCTAAGGTAGTTCAATATGGAGGATTAGAGCGAGAAGTTGCCAACGTATAACACCTTTCATTATTGCATCATGGAATATGCCTTGGTCAAACCCAAAATGTATTCAACAAAGTGTGATTGATTTTGACATTGCTCTCATAAGAAACAGGCTATAATGTCAAATTGAATTGAATTGTTAACCCATTTGAAATTTTTTTTTTCAAATTTGAATTTGTTTTAAAAAAATTTACACAAAAATTTTTCAAGCAACAAATTTTCTTAATAAACGTGAAATTGTTAAGAGATAAACCGACGAGGAGAGCAAGTAAGCACATTTAAAGTTTGGTAACAAGTAAATACGTTCGACTTTGCTTAAATATTTAATGTAAGGAAACCAAGATGAAACGGAGCAAAACTTTTGAACGGTGCGCTGTATGCAATAGAAGTCAGAACACGAAAATAGTGCGATGTTTTAAACCACCTAGTTGCTAGTTAAGACGGCAGCGATGTAGTGTTGTACTACGTGATTCATCTCGCTTTGTGAAAACCACTTCAAGGAAAGTGATTTCATTTGTTGTCCGTCCGAGTCAAGCACTTTCAAACGAGCTCGTTTATACCCAAACTATTTCGCATGAAAAAAAATTTAATTTCAAAATTGTTAGAGTTGAGCTCTCATTTAAAATTGGAAACAAATGTAAAATCATACTTTTATAAGTGTCGAATAATGTTTAGGATAAACAATTTAAATACAAAAATAAACGCACAAAAGCATAAAACTCGGGCAATTAAAAACAAGAAAATTGCTAAAACGATTTTATAAACAATTTGTTTTATTTTATTGAAAAAATATATATTCCAGGTAATATAAGTAAAACAAAACTATAATCAAAATAAAAGCCTTGGGTATCAGTGCTGACAAGATACATGCATCACTAAGGGTTAATTCGTTTGTTTATACTTTTTGACATTATAGTACCTTAAAAGAGAGCCGCACTGAGTTGTCAATCACACCTTGTTTAATACACCTTGGTCAAACATACAAAAGTCTAAGTTTTCGGGAGAGTAAACAATAAAAATGAGCGTATGAGTTGGGGGATCGAGCATGATGGACAAATATCGCGGAAAGTCATTTGCATACGAATTTCTGCGAAATTCTATTCAGTTAATTTGAATTATGACATCGACAGGGGTGCTTTGAAACGTATTGTTTGAGCAAAAAAAAATCGAGCAAAAGATGTACAATTTTAAGAAAGAGCAATTGCCTAGTTTTTATTCATACGGTCAAGGATGCATTGTAAATTTTAGCGTTTATCAAAAAAGATCAATCATTTATTTTTAAGCGCTTCAGTTTTTAGCGTTTAGGTAATTATCAAAATAATTCTATTTTGGTCTTAACGGAAAGAAATTCAATCGGTAATGCTGAAGCTGTAATGCATATAGGTATTAGGTGTTAACAGTAAGCTCGCAATGGCATACCACAACAACTCTTCGTTGATTTATTTTGTTTCAACGTTAACGATTGAGTTTTGTTTCGTTAATTTAGCTCTGAAACGTAACGAAGTTATTTTGATAAGTTATTTTTACGGATCAACAAAACGAAATAGGTTTGTTGAGCATCTCTGCGTACGGCCCATTACTTTAGAAATAAACAAGTAAAAAACTTTAAGTTCGGGCGGAGCCGAACATTAAATATCCTGCGCAAAACTACCATTACGTGGTAAACAGGGGTGGGTTTACATCTATTTTGGCCCCATTGTTCATCGGCATTTTAGCCGCTTGGTGGCTAGATTTAGCTACCACATACGTTTTTTGACCACATAAATTTAAAATTGCCCCTAGATCATGAAAAAGTAGTATATGCTGCATTTGATCTCGCTTTCTTTTTCATTTATGTAACAGATAAATTTTTAAACTAAGAAAGACTTTGATAAATATACGCATACTAAACAATAGAAAATTTCGAAAAGTGATAAACATGAAAATGGATAGGTACACTCAAAGTTATGTTAAAATATTACACCCAAAATGGATTTGACAAAAGCGATTGAATTTGACATTGCTCGTGGAAGAACCATCCTATAAAGTCAAATTGAAAAATATTTTTTGATATAATAATACCTTAAAAGAGAGTCCCACTGATTACACCCAAGTTCATAAAAAATAAAGAAGACTGTAACTCGGTTCTCGATGGTGAAAAATTCTTTTTTAATATTGCCTGATTATAAAAACGCAATAATATGACCATCGAAAAAGAAAATAAAGTTAAAAACGGCAACGTCTAGATTATAAAAAGGCAATAAGATGACCATCGAAAAAGAAAATAAACCTAATAACGGCGGCGTCTTGCGCTTATTTGCAAATAGTACCACTAATCAATACTTATTTGCGTGATTTAGTTATTTGCAAATAAAAAATTAACTCAGCGTTTATACGGCAAAGTTTACCATTTTGCAAATTGATATGTATTTGCAAATAATACGTGCGTATAAACGTAGTAACAGAGAGCAGCTCTTTCTTATTTATCAATTACTGAATTTTCTTGCTTGGTATGCAAAAAATCCGGGTTTTCGACAGAAAATCCCATTCTCCCTTTTTAACCATAAAATCCCGAAAAAAGGACGAAATCCCGCAAACTGGCAACACTGATGTATACGCGAATACGACGCGCAGTCGCCCGCCGGGCAGACGCTGCCCAGCTGTGTAGTAAACCTTTTAGTGTAGGCAACAATGATGTTTTTCAAATAAGGCAGATCGGAATATGTGCTCTCTGGGAAGACAATACCGGTAATTATTGTTACATGAATTACATCACCAAAAATGCCATAGATACTAAATTTATGTGCAGCGGTTAGACGAAGCAACATTTAGTTAACCCAAAACTTATCATTTCCATGGTTAGAAAATCATAATTGCGATTTTCCGATTCAAAAAAGTTTTTAGCCTTGAAAGAATGATTGTTAAACGCTCTTAAAATGTCTGGCTGGGAAAAGCAGCTCTCTTTACATATTAATGTATGTATGTACTTATGTAAACACGTATTGAGTTAACTTATTTTAATTACCTTCCGTTGCTACTTTTATCCATGTTTAAGAATGGATATTTGCTGTTAATGTTGAAAGCTGTTTGGGTGGAAGATTCCGCTTTTTTGGCGCTTCAAAGTCTGCGGCACGCCTTTGTTTCCATATTCGTATATAATTTACGATGTTAATAAAAAGGGCTATAAAATAAGAAAACTTGCACAACTTGTGCAATTTTTTTGTAGCAATTATTTCCTCTGAATTCAAAACAAAAGTAAAGCGGAAAAGCGGAGGAGATTTTGTGGTTACCAAATATTAAATCAGAATTGTTTATCGAAATTTTGTACAACAGTGTATGTATGTATGTTTGTAAAAAATCTTTTCCTGCCGTTTTAATAGAATGCATTAATAGTACTAATATACATACATACATGCAATTTACCAATTCTGAAGATTTTCGGTAAAAATTATGGTAAGCAATGTTGCCAGATTCACAGTTTTGACTGTATGTTATAGCTTTTTAGACAAGCTTACAGTTGTTTAAAATAACTCCCAGTGCAAATTACATTGTTTTTTTTAAATTACCGATTTAAACAAATACGTTAAAATTTCTCTTTCGGTTTTTTTTGTAAGTAAATTTTTAATACAAAGGGGGGCGGTGAACATCGTACATGTTTCCAGAGCATGATGAAAGCCCTGCTCTTCAAGAATTATCACTTGATCTCCGTGCTGACATATTGGTAGCGGTAGTGCTGGATACTATGCAGACAGACAAAGTTCTTCATCGAAGTTATAGTTGTTAGCAGTGACTAGTGTTGCCAGATTTTTTTTTCCAGCCATACGAGACAAATGCATAATTTGTCTCAAAAATACGGGATTTACAAAAATATAACGGGACAAATGAGAACTAAAGGATTTCCTTTAAAAGCCCAACTACGAATCATAAATTAACAATGGTTCCATTTCAACGAAATAATTAACACATACACACACATACGTACCTAACATATCTCCTCGACATATTTGATTCAATGATCGGTCCACTGCATTCCTGGTGAAGGAAATGCCTGCATGGATGCAGGCGGACCACGGCTTTCCTCCGCATATCGATTCTACAAATCGCACAATTGTCTTTGAGTTCCATTGCTGGATATATTCGTTTAAAATTATGCACAGACAAACGATACTATGTAGACGACTCGAATGCTAACTCCAAATGTGTATTTTTTTACATAGATGTTTGAATCCATGCCCATTTTTATCTTTAATTCAAAACTGTGTACTTAATTGTAAGATTATTTATGTAAAGTGTAAGAAAACAGTTTGGAAATCTACAACTGGATTTTTCTGAAATACATTTTGCCTTTTCTGAATTTTATTTGAGTTTTTCTGAAATATATTTGGGGTTTTCTGAAATACATTTGGAGTTTTCTGAAATTCATTTGGCCTTTTCTGAATTTCAATTGAGGTTTTCTGAATATAATTTGAGGTTTTCTGAAACACATTTGGCCTTTTCTGAAAATTAATTGAGTTTTTCTGAAAATCATTTGAAGTTTTCGGAAATACATTTGTGTAAACAAACTTTGTACTGCATGAAAGCGCGAAAATAATCAATGCATTTGCTGAAACATATGCTAAGTTTGAACGCTCACAGCTGGGCAAATATTGGAAGCAAAACTAAAACAAAAAACATTAAATCCGTTGGTTTGTTAGTTGTCAAAAAACAAAGAAATTTGGCGGAATTCGAAATTTTAAATTTTCACTAAAACGCCGCCAATAGTGACTAACAGTTGGCTGCTTAAAATTAAATAATATTTTTGTGTTAAAAATAATTGTGTTATTGAAAATGCCATAAATCCAAATAAAATAAATATATGTAGGTAAAGGTAGGAAAAAAAGCAGATTTGCTTTGGTGAATACCCCGTTTCTTTAAATATTTTTGTGCAGCAAAAATCGCAATAAATCCCAAAATCAAAATAAAAGTTGAAATTTGTTTTCACTAAATGCAGTTTTTAAGAATTTTTAAATTTTGAATAGAGCGTAAACACTTTCATTATAATTAAAAATCTTTTCATATCAGATAGAGTTTTAACGGTGTTTTTTTATAGATTTTTTAATTTAGCAAAAAACTACTTAGCAAACTGTATGCAACTAACTGCAAAACGAACTGTAAGCAACTAAATATTTACATTCAAACTGTTAAACTGCATCATTTCCTATAAGAACTGTGTGTTCCGTTTACATGCATCATTGGAAACGCTATACAAATATTTTTATGAGAGTAAGTGAATTCCATTTCGTTCCGCTCCATATTGAAAAAGTGCCTTTTAGTTCGAGAATGCTATCAGCCGTTATTTGAGATTCTTTTGAGAAATAACCTTTGAGATTTTAAAAAAGGGCTGATTCTCAAATGTATCTCAAATTGAGATTTAATAAAAATGTTTATTGGGTACTTTCTTGGAGTTCCTAGAATTAAGCCAATACCTAAGTTTAAGTGAATCTGTCTTTAATGTATTCTTGGAACTAAGTTAATAAGTGTATCTCTAAATCTGGAGATAGAAAAAATTAATATTAAAGTTCAGTATCTAGAATCGAGAAGCCAACAAGCTTACATAGTTGACTTATTTCCGGCAAAGGACCCGTTTGAAATCTGAGGAATTGGACTAGCTTAGGATTACGCACTAGGACTTACTCAAGCTGTACGTTTAAGTTGTGCGCAACGTTACTTGCATTAGTTTGGTAGGTGTTCTAAATTTATAATAATGGGTCGATTTGCTTATCAAGGGTTTGAACAGTGAAAATCGGTTGAATGGTATATTTGCCAGGTTTAAATTCAGAAGCATAAGGTACAATCGGTTGGTTCATGAAGGACTGCAGTTTTTCACACGGCAAACGGAATAGGATCTTATATATTATGTTGCGAATATTCCGTTGGAAATGATCTATGTACCATCTTGCGGATAGGGCAAATTACACTAAGATTCCTATCTTTTGCTTATGTATATGCACCCAACCAGCGCTTCTAAACAAAGCAAAAGCAGCAATTATTGTTTTTGAGCCGCATTATTATTTCGGTTCTCACGAAGTTTTTGGTAGATATTGTTCCCTCAATATACAAATATACCGCAATCTGGAAGTTTGATTGCTGCCTTATTTACTGATAAAACTTTTGATTCAATATATATATGTAGCTATAAGCAGAGAACGTTTATAAATAACATATATAAATATACAAATATAAATAATATAAACGTTCTCTGGTTTCACTTTGTTATTGTAGAAATGATTTATAGATGGCGCTGTACTGTGCTTAAAATATTCCATGCGTATAGGAGAGCCTAAATGTATGCTACGGTCTTGGGGATTCTTTGTTTATACACAAAAAAACGAACATAGAATTTAGTACCATGAAATATTGATAAGTTCATCGGTGTCGACTGCTACACCATTATAAATATACTTGAGACAAATTAAGAAAGTTTTCAGAAGTTTTTCACACATGGCTTTAATTTGTAAACCAATGGGCGCACTGATTGAAAAATTATATTCAGCTCTTTAAGAAGATACAGTGAGTATTTAACGAAATTAAGGTATATAAAGTATAAGGTTCATCCAAGGTTTTCAGAATAATTCCTGTCGTCAAAAGTCTGCATCATCACATGCAGGAACGTATCGATTCATATTGTTCTAAGTCTCGTTCAACCCCGACGTCTTATGGTGGGTCTCAAAAACTTTTTGAATTCCAACGCTGAAGCATCCTTGAAATTCATTTAGCTTTTCTTGATGAACATAACCTCTACTCTCTCTTTCGTAGCAAATCTGCGATAAGCAATTTCAAGCATGCTTTGGAAGCAACAAGATGAGATGTGTAGCACGAGCACTTTATTGTTACGATATTTGACTTTTCCTGAACGCCAGTACTTGGCGACCGAAACTACGTCGCCACCACGAGTTCAACACCGAATTTGCGCTACTTTACGTAGCAATTGTACTAGACGTCGCAAGGCTAGGGACACGAATTTCGATACGATACGATACCATATCGATACTTTTGGCATTCGATACCGATATTTTCTACTCGATAGTTTTAAAACGATATTTTTTGGAATCGAGTACCAGAACCCTAGTATCGTATCGAATGTCATATAGCGTTTTCTTTTCTCAAAAAAAGTTCTGCCCTTTTATGTGGGAACTCTTACTTTGCGTTGCCCTGAAACCTCAGAAAATGTTGCGTTTTTTATATGAGAATGAAACAGAAATTATACTACTCCATTACAATTTATTTATAGAACTTAATAAAGCTGAATTATTCACATGGCCTGTAAGTCTTTAGTAATTTTAAAGCAAATACTTATTTCTGATACGGAAAATAATTGTAATTTTACAAGCGTAAATTAAAAATCAACCGAGCAACTCTCACACTCACGTTTATTTGAGGGCTGAATAGGCAGCACTTTTGCCGGATCAGAGCGCAACCTGCTGAGAAAAGAACACGACGCCTTGTGAAAGGACTGAGAAAAGAACATGAAAATTTGACAACGCTAACTCAAGGCAGAATAAGTGCAGCCTTTTTTCG
>NW_023458556.1:65677465-65681653 GCF_013731165.1 Rhagoletis pomonella
CGGCGATTGTACTTTATGGGAAGCTGTTTTTCATTTTCAAGGTTTGCGCACTTCTAACCACTACACCCCAGCGGCCTATATGCGAGACCTATATTCAGATAATTTTTTTGGTTTTTGGTATCGATATTTGGAATATCGAGTATTTTTATTCCGATATTAATGAGTACCCGATATTTTTAAAGCGATACTTTAAATGAGTACCATATCGATACTTTCGGTTCGATATCGTGTCCCTACGCAAGGCCGTCTATCGCATTTCTTGGTTGGCGGTGATGTCAGCCTTTGTCTTCCAGAGGACATCAACCGCCAGGCAGAGGCACCTGCCCCCTTAAGGGTCCGGATATTCCAGGTGCAAATCATAGTCTCAAATCATTTTTTTATATGGAGAATATGAGCAACACCTTCAACAAAAAAAAAATTCCAAAAAACCTTTTTGTTTTACTAAAACTGAATGGGCAACAAAACTGCATACTCAATATCTTTCTAAGAAACCTAATTTTTCAAATATTGCACATTTTTGACAAAGAACAAACGACATTTTTATGAAAAAGTAATTAAGATTAAATAATAATAAAATAAATAGTCAAAACTTGTCGATATGTGGGTGTCGCATAATTATGATACGGATTGTTTTTATTAAAGAATTAGCTGTTCTATAAAATTATTTTAAAATGTATTTGTTATTGGGAACTGAAAATAAAAATAAAAATATAAAGCGAAATATTTTTAACAAATTTTTAATCGTTTTAAGTACAAACAAAAAATTTTCATATGTTAAGATTTTTAAAATATTTCGCTTGCCATGTTGGCGTTTTGAATTTTTGGTAAATGACTTTAGATATGTAATCAGCGACCCAGAAAACCCCCAGATACCCAGTTTCATAGAAATCTACCGATTTTTTTAAATTTTCGTCCGCCATATTGGATCCGCCATTTTTAATTTTTGATAAGTGACTTCAGATTCATAATCAGCGACCCAAAAATTCCCTAGGTAAGAAGTAGTGTAAAGATCCATCCACGAGTATTTGTTTAAATAGTTTCGTCCAGCTAGATTTGCGATCCGAACCACTGTGCAACGGGCTCAAATGGGCATAGATGAAGAGTCGTTCGTTAGCATCAAGAGGACTGGCTTTAATCTGAGTTATAAGGTTTGTTACGGTGAGGCCGTGGCAAGAAAAGGCGACAGCTAGCAAGGAGTCGGAGTCACAGGAGACTCAAATCGACGCTGCCGCCGGCTCCTCCGCTGCCCAGACGACCGATTCGACCGCGAGCTTACCGGCGGAACAGTGACCCTTGTACAGCCACCTCTGAGACAGGCACCAGCTCCCGCAAGCCCGTCTGAGCCAGCCATCACCACCATCTCAGCGGAAGACGTGCCTTCCATGCAGGAGTTGCTATCAGGCATCGACATCAGGCGACTTGAGCTCGACATGAGAAACGAGAGCGAACTACGGATCTCCGATCTCGACAAGCACCAGCCATGATTACGCAGCACTTGGAAGATGCCCAGGTCAACCTGCATCACGCGGTGGCTGCTTCGGTGGTCACCTCCAGCAGGTTCGCCACGGATGACCTGGGCATTCTACTGATGCAAGAGCTGTGGACCTACAGAGGGCAGGTTAGGGGCCTCAATCACATCAATAACAAGGTAATTTGGGACCTCTCCTGCGAAAGGCCTAAAGCATGTGTAGTGCTTAAGAAGAAAATTGACTACTTTTGCATTACAGAGCTTTTAACACAGGACTTGGTCGCAGTGCAGACGACGCTTTCGATAAGCGGCAGAAGCTTAGAGGTGGTGTTTGCCTCGGCTTACTTACCGCGGGACAGCAAACACGCACTAGAGGTACAGAAGCCAGTGGAGTTTTGCAGAAGTAGACGACTGCACCTCTTCATGGGGGCGATGCGAATGCCCACAATGTCAAGTGGGGCAGCATGGATACGAACCGCAGAGATGAGTGTTTCCTAGAGTACATTTTAAGTGAAGAACTCAGCATGCACAATGTTGGCCAAACACCGACATTTGTTACGAGGGCTAGGGAGGAGGTACTAGACATCATGCTTAGCAACAGATTAGATAGTCCCCTGGTTATCCACTGGGGGTCTCGTCGGAGTGCTCACCGTCAGACCATAGGATTATCCAATTTTCACTCGGAGTAGAAGTCAAAACAAAGCAGGCAAACAGGTACCCTAAGAAAACCGACTTTGAAAAGTACAACGAGACGAGTCAAACCTAACTGGAATTCACTCTAGCTGCCCGGAGACAAAACCAAGAGGGAAGGTGCAGCACAACTGGTGATCTCGGGAGCTATCGGTGCTCAGAATGGAGGTACGCAAATTACACTAAGTAACAAAAAAAAAAATTTCTCAGTCCTTGGGATGTAATTGTTATTTCCTAGTCTGTTATGCCTTAAAAGTATGGAAACCACCTAATATTCCTCGGAAACTTTGCTTTTGTGACCAGGACAATGTGATTCATTAAAATATGCTAAAATTATGAAAAAAACGTGTTTGAGTCTTTCACTACAGAGAAAATCATACAGAACAGCACATATAAATCAAAACTAAATTTTATTAAAACTTCAGAAAACCAAAAACATAAAAGTAAATCAGAAGCGGGTGGTTTTTCGACATTTGCGTTTAAACTGCGAGTCACTTTCTCTAAAAAAAAAAAAAGCAAAAGCAAAGTTATCTTGCGACAATAGCTGTTTTCTATACTTTTGGGACCTAACTGACTAGGAAATAACAATTACAACCCAGGGACAAAAACCTTGTTACATAGTGTTATTCAGTAGAGCAAAGCGTACAGGGAACTGGGCTGAATATTTAACCAGTCTAACCAACCGCAGCAAAGATTTGAATATACCTCCATAAATGGACTTTTTTATGAATAGAAGTAGTTTCTTAAAGAGGGACTCAAATGACAAAACGGTTGAAGCTTAAAAAATTTGCATACAAATATTTTCAATGGAATCGTACTAATGAGATTTTTTCCTTTTTTCAAAGATTGATTTACGAAAAATTTAAATAATTGGACCAAAATTATTATGATTTGGACTTATGGGATCTCGGTATAAAGGTATTTTCCCACTATTTGTATTTATGTGCAAAAAAGTCATTCCTGTCCCAACTTTTTTGGAGCTTTCTAGCAAAGAAATAAAAAAAGTGAAAAATTACCTTTCCAATGATACCTCACAGGTCTAAATCGGAAGGGTTTAGATTTAGTTCTGCAAGTTTTTCTTATACCAGTCTTTGAAAAAAGCAAAACAGCATCAAAAATCATATTATTACGATTCCGTTCAAAATTTTTTTAAAATATTTTTATGTGAATTAAGCCGTTTTGTTATTTGAGGGTAAAAAAATCTTTAAGAAACTATTTTTATTCATAACAAATTTCATTTTTGGAGGTATTTTCAAATCAGACCAGATCGCTTAAATCTTAATATTTTTCCTAAATATTTTGGTGGACGTCTTAAAATATAATAGATTTTATAATTGCAATGGAAAAACACTACCGATTTTTTTTTTATATGGAGGGTGATGCAGTCCTCTCTCGTCGTACAAAGATCACACTCTATAAGCCACTCATCATGCCTGTGCTGGTGTATGGCGCGGAGGCATGGACAATGAAAGCATCTGATGAGGCGGCTCTTGGAGTTTTCGAGAGGAAGATTCTGCGAAAGATTTGCGGACCCTTACGCGTTGGTGATGGTGAATATCGCAGACTATTTAACGATGAGCTGTATGAG
This sequence comes from Rhagoletis pomonella, assembly GCF_013731165.1. Taxonomy (NCBI): domain Eukaryota; kingdom Metazoa; phylum Arthropoda; class Insecta; order Diptera; family Tephritidae; genus Rhagoletis; species Rhagoletis pomonella. Next base: position 65,681,212 of record NW_023458556.1, read on the forward strand.
CCTTACGACGATATAGACATAGTGCAGCGAATTAAGATTCAGCGGCTCCGCTGGCTTGGCCATGTCGTTCGAACGGACAGAAACGCTCCTGCTCTGAAAATATTCAACGCGGGCCGCGATGCTGGTAACAGCGTTGGAAAGACCAGGTAGAGAAGGACTTGGCTTCACTTGGCATTTCTAATTGGCGTCAGTTAGCACAGAAGAGAAATGACTGGCGTGCTGTTTTGGACTCGGCCAAAATCTCTTAGGCGGTTTCAACGCCAATAAAGAAGACGAAGAAGATGCAGTCTAATGTACATACATATGTTTTAAAATTATATTTTTTAAATATAAATTTTTTTATTCTTGTTACTGACAGAATTGACATATATAGAGTTAACCTTCGAAAATTTCTGGGCTAATTATCTTATGATTTAAATCTTATTTTAGGTTAGGTTAGGTT
>NW_023458556.1:65681663-65702454 GCF_013731165.1 Rhagoletis pomonella
TTGACTGTACTACCAAAATCTTATATACATCCATTAATTTATCTTGTGGAGATAGTGGTAAAAAAATAATCTCATATATATCGTCTTGGGTTTCGGAGCATTGACCTTTTTTTCAAAGAGTTTTATGCGAAAATACCTAATTTTGCGCCGGAATTCGAGCTTTGACACTAAAATTTAACATTTTTTAAAAAGCGGAGTTCAACAATATGTGCATTTAATATACAGTTTTCATGGAACTTATGTCGGACATAACTTCCATGAATCAGATATGTAGAAGTAATGTCAGATTTTACTGCCATGGACCAAATATCAATCGATGGTAGTAATTTCAGACATAACTTCCATGGAACTTATGTCATGGTTCGGTGGAAGTTATATCGAAACCCCTAATTTTTTAGTAGGGTTAGAATTAATGTAAAAGTGTTAGCTGACTGTGTATGGCTAACAATAACTGCTACGGGGCGTATACGTTACGTACACAAATCCGGGTATATGGGAAAATCTCAAGAGTTGTTAATTTTAATTTTTTTTAGTACTAGCCGGCCTCGCAAGCATAAGTATGTACTTATACGCATTCTGAGAGAACAGGAAGGGATAACTAAAATAATTAAACAATCGATTAATTAATCACATGATTAATCACAAGCCAAAAGAAGTAATTGCAATTAATTGCATTTATTGAGAAATAATCGATTAATCAGATTTTTAAAGGCATTTTTTAAAGTGAGTACATATTCATAAAAACATTTTTCCATACAAAAATTCTAATTCTTTTGTTAATTAGCCTTAAATAAAATAAAACGAGTATTTTTATCGCCGTTAATTATTTATTATTTAACCATTTTTGCAAAAACAAAAGTTTTGGTAAGCGTTTGGTTGTTAAGCGGTTGCGTTTCTTGGTGGCTGTAGCACCAGCTTTTGAAAAAAGGCGCTCAGCAAGCACCAAGGTACCAACTAGATGACAGTATTTTTTCGAAAGTCCATAAAGTTTTGGGTAAACAGTTTTCATTTCTTCAACGTAGACCAACTTCCCTACATACGGATTATTCATAACCAACTTCTTGTATTTGACCAACTGGTTCGCCGATAAATCAATAAGTGTGCAGGGCCTTTAACGTTGCCACACATATGGTGTTTATTTTCTCAAAAAAAAAGTTTGCCCCTTTTATAAGGGGACTCTTGCTTTGTGTTGCCCTGAAACCTGAGAAAATGTTGCGTTCTTTATTTGAGAATGAAACAGAAAATATGCTACTCCATCGCAAGTTTATTCATAGAACTTAATAAAACTGAATTATTCACTTGCACTGTAAGTCTTTAATTAATTTCATAGGAAAACACTTATTTCTGATACAGAAAATAATTTTATTTTTAAAAGCGTAAATTAAAAATCAAATGTGCAATTCTCACCCTAACGTTTATTTGAGGGCAGAAAGGGCAGCACTTTTGCCGGATCAGAGCTCAACCTGCTGAGAAAAGAACGCGACGACCTGTGAAATAAAATTAGCTGGGGCGAGCATATTTGTCGTGAAAAGTCGAACTAAAATGAGTTATTCGCAAGCTATATGAAAAATTTAAATATATCCCCGACGGAGCTTAACCACGTATAGCTGTTGACTTGGTTATCCCGATAACCCACTTAATTTAGCGTGGTTTCGTCATATACAAATAACAGCCTCAACCATTTCAATAAGATGGTAAAATACATACAAATACTTCATGCATCTAATAACTTTCCCCTAAATAGGCAGTGTACTTAGCTAATTGAAGCTATCACTAAATTATATTAAAATTTAATGGGCTATAAAACTGCGCACACAAAATTCCAATTAATTTTAAAAATTAAAACCCGATTAAAAGCAAACTGCAAAAAAAAGCTCGTAAATGCATCACCAAACATTTTTCAATAACTGCAAAAAAGAAGTTCGGAAATGCAGCACGAAAAAAAAGCTTTCGAATAACGAAAAAAAAATTAATCATTAGGTGCACCCTGCGAATTTGCAACTCTGTGAATGCGTTTCTTTCTCAACCCAAGTCAAAAACCTCTGTTTTCCCGCCATCTGTGGGTGACTGGCGTTAAAATGTAAAAAATGCATTCACTACCAGTGTTCGGATTCCACTCCAATAACACTTGATTTACATTGTCTTTTGAAAAATTTGTTACTCTACTGCTTGACTCACATTTTTTTTCAAACCAACTCCAAACCACGTCGAAAGTGTGATACAACCCTGTGTTTTCCCGCTATCCATGGCTAATTTGCGTTTGATTAAAAAAAAAATCGTTCCCTGCCAATGTTCTTTACGTCAACTCCGATCAGAGTAGGTTTACTCCAGGTTTGAAAATTTTTTAAAACTACACGTTTTTTCTCTTATACCCTGCCTCTGTTGGGCCCGTTTTTTGAGTGTTCACTCCAGGATTTAAGTAAAAATTGAAAGTTAAGCAAAATCGCGCTGATAAATAGAAACTCGTTCATAAAACTGAGTTAATAAAATAACATCGTTATTTTTTGATATATGTATGGAGTAGAATTTAGCGGATGCAGAACTTTACTTCAGTTTTTAAAAAAATATATGTAGAAAGAAATGTATATAAAGTAGAAAGGTTTAGGTCCTATTGCTCTTTAAAAAAGGGTCTGTTAGACATATTATTCTTTATAGAAAATACCAAAAACTACCTAAAAAAGTAACATACTATCCTCGCGGTCCTATTTTTGCATGAATAGAAAATATGTCATACATACATATGTATATCTGATGACAAGAAGCTTTTCAGGCAATCAGCGCTCCTTTAAGCTATAATTTTTATCTGCGTGAGCACTGAAAGCTACAACACCAGAAATGGTTGGTAAGGATTTCAAACCTAAGTGTGGCCGAGGAAACAAATTTGTCGTTCTAGGAGCGCACAGTGGTTCGGATAGCACATCTAGCTGGACGAAAGTCAAAATTTTTTTGTTTTTAAAATACTTAATGTACTTGGAATACATTCCTGACAATACATTCAAATAGAAATTGCATTTATTAAAGCATTAACATATGAAAACAAACAAAAAAAGGTAAGTCATCGCCGCCTATTTGAGAACTCTATTTTAAAAGCTGAAATTTAACTTAAAACATTGCTAATTGCACTCACAGATATTTGCATAATTGCAAATTGACTTTATAAGCAAATAATTACACTTATTCCGATATAGATTCAGAGGTCATAACGCAATTTATGTCCACATTGGTATAAGCAAATTTATTCTGAAAACTCGTCGTTTTGATTAATTAAAAATCTAAATTAAAGAGAAGGAAAAGTAAAGGCCGCCGAAGGCCGTTATAAAACCACTTTCATATTATTCTCTACACCTTCGCAAATGCAGAGGGTAAGTTCGATAACCAAGTCTAACCAATTGGCTTAGATATTTACATTTTAGTGACGGTATGTCAAATCTCAAAATTCAAAGTAATTATTAACAGGAATGTATCTGAATATAAATATAAGATCAGTGGCGGATCCACGGGGGAGAGGCGGGGTAGGGGTTGTGTGTTAAAACAGGAAAATACTTGGAGTTATAAAAATTTTGGTTATGTAAGAGTTAAAAAAAATAGTAACTCGCAAATTTTCTGCTTTCTGAAATTAAAAAATTATACAACAGGCATGCAAATCTTTAAGCGCTGTTATAAAGTTTTTCTGAAATTTATTTGTGTTTCTTGCTGTGATCTTAAATTTTGGTCATGGTAAATAAAATCTTAAGAAGTGAGTTGTTTGACATTTGGAGAAGTGTTGCTGAAACTTCTAACTAAAAGACAACAAGGTGTCCGTGATTATGTGATTAGTAAATTGAAAAAAATATCTGATGAAAATGCTCGTTCCGAAGTAAATAAAGTAAATGACTTTAGATTCGTAATCAGCAACCCAGAGAACCCCCAGATACCCAGTTACATAGAAATCTACCGATTTTTTTAAATTTTCGTCCGCCATATTGGATCCGCCATTTTGAATTTTTGGTAAATGACTTTAGATTCGTAATCAGCGACCCAGAAAACCCCCATATACCCAGTTTCATAGAAATCTACCGATTTTTTTTGAATTTTCGTCCGCCATATTGGATCCGCCATTTTGAATTTTTGATAAATGACTTCAGATTCGGAATCAGCTACTCAAAAATCCCCTAGGTAAGAAGTGGTGTAAAGATCCATCAACGAGTATTTGTTTAAATAGTTTCGTCCAGCTAGATTTGCGATCCAAACCACCGTGGAGCGTGGCTCAGAATATTATATTTTTCATTTGGATATACATACATCCCCATCCATACAAAAATCAGGCCACAAAACAACTGAAGGCATATGATCATTCGCAGTGTCATGGATACCGTTCATGGCAGCAGAGGATTATCAGGCGCATAATTTTCCGTATATTGGATATCATTTGGCCACTAAGATCATCCCACTTGGCATCATTGGACTTTTTTAAGTATGAGACTACTCGGATGGTGGTACTTTAAACTAAATGTTTGTCCAGTTATGGCCAATATATCTCAAAAATTCAATGGTCGACGGCAGTCCTGACAGCTTTCGATCGGATTTTCTTTGAAGGCCTGAAGTTCAGGGTTAACAAATCTCATTTTTGCTATAACGGCGAATTAGGCGGTTTTGCAAAAAATCGACGATATGGGCAAATTCGCATAGAACTCTACTCATATGGTTGCAGGGTTACATGGGAATATTGATAGCAATTGCAAAACTGATGAACTGACAAGGAAAGGTTGGACCACCCACACCCTTCCAGGTAGGCCCGTAGCCAGGATTTTTTTTCGGGGGTGGGGGGTGCTTCTGGCAAATTTTTTTTTTAGTTTCACTTTTATTTCAACATATTTTGATTAAAATAAAAATACTGATAAAAATAAAATATTTCACACAAACAACAAAAACTATAATCGATAATTGCATGAGGCTATTGCCTGAAAATTTTAAAATGCGCTTAGTGGCATTGTACTATAATAGCACGGCCGAGTAATCATAGTAAACTTATGTACAGTAATTTTTTTTTAGTTTATTAGTCGAACAAATTATAGCCGCACCAAATTTTCACAAGTTTTAAAATATTATTTTGCTGTTATTTAATTTTGGTTAGATTTTTTTTTTATTATCCATTCTTTAAAAACATTCGTATAAATAAAAGTTTAACACCCAAAGTATTTTTCTTTATCCCAATCACGAAAATGAATTTGTTGAAATTTTTCAATAGAACATCGCGCTGTAATGTACCAATCTTTTGACTACAAAAAAAAATTCCCTTTTTTTACCAATAGCCCAATATAAAAATGTACAAATCCATACAAAGGTACCAATCGAGTGACACTGCCCTAAAAATTTATGCAATTTAAAAAAAAAATCTAGTAGAATAAAGTACAAGTTTCATATGGCTAAAAATTTCGATTGATTTTTTAGAATTTTTAAAAAGTTCGAAATTTGTTCGAAAGTTTGTTGAATTTTTTTTTTAATATGGCACAATTTTGGAAACTTGGATTTACACGGGTTTTGTTAAAGAAAGAACTATATTTTTATAAAAAAAAATAACAAAAGTTCAGCAACAACAAAAAATAATACTTTAGAACTTGGCAAAAAGTGTTTCGGCTACAATTTTTTACCACCGTATGTATGAATTGCAGCGGTACCATATATGGCAAAAGAACGATGCTGCTGGCGTATGCAGATGATATCGATATCGTAGGTCTGAAATAAACGGACGTAACCGCAGCATTTTCCAGTTTAGAAAAAGAAGCTAAAGAGGTTGGTCTAGCGGTGAACGAGGGCAAGACGAAGAACCTCCTGGCAACATATAAAGAGTCCACGCGATCCGGGACACATGTCACTGTTGGCAGATATAGCTTTGAAGTAGTGAAGGACTCTGTCTACCTAGGATCCCGCATAAACACCACAAACAACGTCAGCCTGGAGATCAAGCGAAGAATAACTCTTGCCAACAGGTGCTACTTTGGGCTCGGTAGGCAATTGAAAAGCAGAGCCCTCTCTCGACGAACGAAAATCTACATCATGCCCGTCCTTTTTTATGGCGCAGAAACTTGGACGATGTCGAACAAAGATGAAAAGGTTTTCGGGGGCTTTCGAGATAACTATTCTGCGCAAGATCTACGGCCCTGTTTTCGTGGATGACGGGTATCGGAGAAGATGGAATGACGAACTGTATGAGCTTTTTAACGACATGGACATAATTAAGCGCATAAAAATACGGCGATTGCGCTGGCTTGGACATGTTGTACGCATGGATGTTGATGCTCCGGTAAAAAGATCCTTCGACTCCGCACCCATGGGTGAACAACGAAAGCAAGGGCGCCCACGAACGAAATGAAAGAACCAAGTGCAGAAGTAGCTGTCTGCGCTCGGGATAACCAACTGGCGCAAATTCGCACAGGAGAGAGGCAATTGGAAAAGCTTTTTGGTCTCGGCCCAAACTGACAAACGGTTGTAGTGCCAAATTAGAAGAAGATATAGATAAGAACACCTAAATACGGCCTTGCTTCCAGGATAGTACTCGGTAGCAATAGCCACTTTCAAGAAGTTTATTAGAGATCACACCATTCTAGAACCAAGGAACGCTGGACCAACTTTTCGCCTTGCGAAAGTTTCGGGATTACTCGTTATTTATATAAAAGGAAACGCTTATGAACCACTTCCTAATGTGGAATCAAATCCTGTATTGACCTATGTTACATGTAGGACCGAATCGAAAAAGTTACCAAATTGAAAAATAAATTACCAAATTTGTTAAATAAAGAAAAAAATTACCAATTTACCAAAGCGGCAACGCTACTCCTGAATCGAGTTTCGGCAGTTCGAACACCGTTGTCTATGTTTGTACTGTTTTATAAACCACAAACCACAGTATGGTTCGACTAGAGATGGTTAACTTTACGTGAGTACATGTATTAAACGAAAAATGGTACAGAAACCTTTAGTCAAATTAAATGAATTGCTAAACTATGGATATCAATAGAAATGGTGTTAGAAAAGCTTTATTTCTGAACTACGTGCATGAAGGTTGTCACATGTTTGAAAAATTTGGAAAATGTATCATAATATGGGTGTCAGATAGAAGAGGTTTAATAAGGTCGTAGTTTGAAAATATTTTAAACAGGGCTGCCTATTTCAAAAGTCTAATTTAATTGAATTATGAAATTTTTAGTTTTAATATGTACATTTTTTTCATTAAAATTCTTAAATAAGTTAAATGCTTTACTACAATAATGGTATTAACCGAAATGGTCATGCAAGGCTTTATTACTAATCAACAAGTAGCACGGTTACCAACTGTTTGAAAATTCAAGTTCGACGTGAATTAAAGGATGTATGTATAGCAATATGGGTATCGGACGAAGTGGTTTAAGAAGGTTGCCACCTCTTTAAAAAGTTAAATTGATAAATTCAATGAATCATTACAATACTAGTGAACCCGCATGGCGGTAAAACCTAATTTCAAAAACTTAAAAAATATTCCAAATGTTAGTTACAGTTATAACAGATCCGAGTGCCGGTGAATAGCAGTCTGGCATAGTAAATGTTTTTAGTTTCATCAAATTTCAAATCACCTTATACCGATGAAAAGTTCTTAATTAAAAAAAAAAATACTTTACCTGACATCTGCAGGTAATTAACTAATGAATTAAGTGGAATTTGATTTTCTAAACATGTGGAAAAATCGCTAAGTACAGTTCAGAAATAAAAGTTTTTCAAATCCCCTTCGACTGATACCCATATTTTTATAATTAATTAAACTTATTAAATAATTTGAATTTCACTTCTTAAAAAAGTGGCAACCCTCTTTCAACACCTGAAAAATATTCTTAACGTCCAAACTCAAGAGTTTTTAACACTCCTTCGTTTGACATCCATATTTTGATGTTTCATATAACTTGGGTATAAGTAAACTAAATTCGACATTTCAAGCAGGTGGATACCCTCTTCAAAATAGTTTCAAACTACTACTTTCTGAAACCCCTTTCATTTGGTGCCCATATCTACATATTTTTCTTTCGGGATTTATTGCAAAACAAAAAAGTTATGTACTTTTTTTTAAAGTAGTATTATAGATTTTTAGACGAGCAACACGATTCCGCTGTTTAAGATTGGAAAGAATTTTAACATCTTAATTTAAAAAATGCATTATTTATTGCATTGTTTCTATTTGCATGCAGCTATGCATCCTTCACTCAATTTTTCAATTTTATATCCGTCGAGCAGTGGCGTAGCCAGGGGGGGATCTGGGGGGATAGACCCCCCCCCCCCCCCTCGTCATTGAACTACAATTATTTACGTTTGAATTAATAACACAATACTATTTTATCCTTCTGATTTAACATTTTTTTATTTCAGACGGATGACAAATTATCTTTTAATTAATATATGAGTAGTCCACTTGCAAACAGTGTTATGTGATTTTATAAAAGTAAACCATAAATTAAAAAAAAAAAAACGTCTACGACAACAAGTAACATCCGAACTGTATCTTTTTTTATTACCTGAAAATTTTTTATAAATAAGAGCCTAATACCATTAAAAAAATAAAATTGCAGTATGGTAGATTTGCAAATTTTATATTTAAAAAATTTAATATTGCAAGTTTTGAAACAGTAACTTTTACATAGCTAGCTTTTTTTAGCTTTTCGCGTTCTCTCCTCTAGGAAGATTGGTTTGCTTCTTTTTTGCGACCTCTTCCACTAGGCACCGAAACTACCACGTTCTCTTGCAGTTTTCTAAGTTCATACGAAGAGGAGACATTTGAAAGTGTATAAATAAGTATTATAGCGACTTTTGCAAGAGTAGTTAACATTTCATGCTATTTTTTTCAGAATATAGAAAAATTTTTCACTCTGCTGTTAGTGGACATAAAACCCACTAAAAACTAAAAATCTAAAAAAAAATTACATAGCGCACTTTGCAAGTGGACTACTCAATTGTTGAACATGCTATCTTATTTGTCCCTTCTTTTTATACAATTAAGGAGCGGCTGAATGATTTAACGATGTTAGCGGTACATAATGATGTGCCGATTACAACACAAGAAGTAATTGAAAAAATGTGTGTTAAGCAACGAAGATTAAAAATCGCTTTATAAGTAATAAGATTTTGCAGACTTGTACATAAATAAATGTAAATAGATACGCGTAAATATATAAATATGCAGATATATTCAATGTGTAAAAACTGAAGTGTATACTAACGAAACTTCTACAAAACAAAACTGGACCACACACTAATTAATTAAAATGGTGTAGTAATTTAATTTTTTAAATTTAAATAAAGCATGAATTCCCCATGGAATAACCGAGTAGACAAAAAATATATAACGGTAGAAATGGCACATACATACATATATGAAAGAATGCCCACAGGCGACGCACTATAGGCAAAACACGAGTTTTTGTTTTCAAAATCGTAGATCTTCGCTTAGAAAGGAGAAATGGAAGAAATAAAGGAAAAAGGTTCTCAATATGCTTTTGAACGTGCTTTTTCTCATGTTGACGTAGATATTAATCGTAGAAAATTTTTCCATAGTAAAATAATAATAAAAAAATAAATAAAAAAAAATAAAATAAAAAAATAAAAATATTAAAAATAAAATTAAAAATAAATAAAAAATAAAAATATATAAAAAGTACGTTGAAAACATATGGAGAACCATTTTGCCTCTGCCTTGAAAGGGTTAAAAAGCGTTTCATATATGACAGACTCTGCATTAAAGGGTTAAATGCTGCACTTTCGTAAAGATATCGACCAGTATAACAATGTTTGTTATATAAATTTTTTTGTGAAAGCTGATAGTTTACGAGTTATTAGAGTTTAAAGGTAGCTTTTCTTTTTCCAATCTGGCCACTCGGGTACAGCATCCAATGTCCCAAGAATCGAGTCTTAAGATAAAATAAAGAGAAATCTTTCAGAAGCAGTGCTAATGGTGTATTAAATATAGTGTTTTCTAGTGGAATGGGGGCCAAAATCCAAAATTAAAAAAAGTGACATTTTGAACGGTATTTTGAGGGTTAAGTTATTGTTGTTGTAACTTCTCTATATTATATGATCATTTATCTTCACGATAAAAAAAATTTCATTCCATTATCTCTTTTCTAAGCGAAGATCTACGATTTTGAAAAAAAAAACTCGTGTTTTGCCTATAGTGCGACGCCTCTAGCCATTGTGTATCACAACTTTAAGTTATCGATGCAAATTTTTTTTAATGCCCCCCCTTCGCCAAATCCTGGCTACGCCACTGCCGTCGAGCAATAAGTGCACTTCAAGACCTTTAATTTTAGGGCCTCTAGGCCCTCTGAGAGCCAAGTTATAACAATTTTAAACCAAACTTCGAAACTGAAACTTTTTTTCGTTTTTTAGTCAGTGGAATCGCGGTTCTCGTCTCAAAATCTATAATATTAGTAAAATATAAAATACAATTTTTTTTAATATATCCGTTGGATTTTGCATTTTTTTTTCGAAGAACACTACTAGTAGCATGAACTTAGTAGAATTGCGGTTTGACATGTAATCAGAAGAAATAAAGAACATGATAATTATGAAGACAGCTGTAGGCTCTTTCAGAACTAATGTTCTGCGTAGAATTCGAGCTCAAGCTTACGACTGCGCTAAGATATTGAGGTTTTTCGCGGTTAAGTACACGAAAAACGGCTTTAATGACCACTTGTGTTTGCTTTATGCTATTTAGTGCTATTCTTACCCTTCAAAATACGCCTTCGAGTGATGCTTTAAGATTTTTTCTTCAGAAATTATGGCCATTGGAAGATGACGTAATAAGTTAGAAAGCATATGCCTGGTTTGGCCATGTTAGATTCGAGGACACGGCAACTTAAGTGGCTGTGACTCTTAAAGGAAAAATCTTATAGCACCATTCGAGAGTGCATTTTGAAGGATAATAATAGTACTAGAAAAATACTTGAAACAATTCCAATAGATTTTTATTATTCCTTAAATATAAACCAATTTCATGTTGTGCCTTTTTAATTTTCATTAATTTAAATGAGTCTCAGGATTAAGTGAATTTTCATGTTTGAGAGAAAGGGGTTCGTGTTAATATTTATATTGTCTGATACCTCAGAATAAGTATGACCCAGATATAATAAAAAATCTGCGAAACCTCAGAAAAAGAGGACCAGTCCAGCGCCTTCGTCTTGACCTGGAGCCGTGTCGGTGCCACAGCCGCTAAACTTAAACGTAGAATACATTCAAGTTAAAAACGGTACATGAAATATTCATTTTGATTGTATTGAATTGAATTTAGTAAATCAGTATGAATTGCAAAATATTAATAATTAGCAATAGAGAAGCAGATCCACATTAACTTCAATCATATGTACCATCAGCTTATAAATAGACATACATATGCCATGACTGTACCACTACTTGGACTCATTTTTATTTCCTTTCATAGTGTAGAAATTTGTATTACATTTTATATTAGCCTAGGACCGCGTATTAGTATTCTTCTTCGTGTTCGTGCTCGTGCATTATCGTCGTCTTCAAATTTGTGCATAAGTTAGCTAAGACTTCTGAAACAGCTGGCAACCCTCCTAATTATAGTTAAGAAAAAAAAATCTCGGGCGTCTGATATTGTGGTACCTAAAAATTTTATATGTCTGATGAATAAAGTTAAATTTGCTGTTTTAAATACGTGACAACGCTCCTAAATAGAGTTCAGAAATAAAGCCTTTTTAAGCCCATTTCATTTCATACCCATATTTTTAATAATTGCTTTAACTTATTAAATTTGAGTTTAGGTTTTTAAATAGGTGGCAACCCTCTTTAATATTCTATATATTCAAACTAAGGATATTTTACCATATTTACTTTAATTAAATTCAAATTTTAAAACATATGCCAACCCTATTCAAAATATTTGAAAAGCTTGTTAAACCTTTTTCAACTTACACACATATTGCGATACAAATTTGAATTGTATATATAAATCCCTTAATTCAAGTTGAATTAAATTTCTAAAACATATGGCAACCCTCTTAAATAAAGTTCAGAAGAAAATATTTTTAACCCATCCCAATTTATACCCATCCTTTAATAATTCATTTGACTTATTAAATTATTTGAGTTTAACTTTTTAAACAGGTGGAAACCCTTTTTAATTTATATTTCTTATTACTCCCTTGTTTGAGACGACCATCTTTCAAAATTTCAAAGAAATGGCAATCATGTGCAAATTATTTTTAAACCAAAACCTCGTTAAACATTTTTCGTCTGACACTTATAATGTGATACATATTTAAATTATCTAATATTCTTAATTCAAATTGAGTTTAATTATAAGATCAGGTGGCAACCCTCCTATATGCAGTTTGGAAATAAAGTTTCTTCAAAGCAATTTTGATTTATGTTCAGGTTGAAATAATTTATTTAACCTATTGCTTATATTGAATGTAACTTTGTAACAAGGTGGCAACCCTCTGCAAAATATTTTCAATCAGCATATACATTACAATTTTCCTGCCTTTATTTAAGTCGAACTTGCTTTTTGAAACAGGTGGCAACCCTACTACATATAATTAAGAAATAAAGCCTTTTCAAAACCATTTCGATCGATACTCTATTATGAGTGTAATAATTGATTCAACTTATAAATAATTTGAATTTAATTTTTTTATCAGGTGGCAACTCTTATTGAAAAAGTAAGAAGTTATTGCACATCCAGAGGACGAGTCTTTTAATTTGATACCTCATTTTGTAAAATCGAACGAACGGTACAGATCTGATATGACGAATAAGTTTTCGCGTTTTATGCATTCATATGTACTACATATCTACATATGTATGTACATACCTAGATTACTAAAAGAAAAACAGATCCTCATTAACTGCAATCAACATATGTATGTATTATGTACATACATACATACCAGGGATGGAATTTCAAAATTTCAAAATGTTCCAAATGGTTTTCAAAAATAGTGCCGAAAACAAGATTAAAGTGCGACAAAGTTAAATTTGTTTAAGGCGTTTTAAGAACAATATATTTTTAGAAATAATATTTTTAAATACACTGAAGTAATATAATAGTTAGATATTAGTTAGCTAAATTATTAAATAAATCACTTTTATAAAGTCTTAAAACATATACATAAATTCATATTCAAATTACACAGAATTCCAATTACGGAGTGAAAATACACCGAAATGTAGGTATTATGGCATTTTTACACACATATATGTGCATATGGACCTGTATGCGAAATAATATGCGCGTTCCTTATCTCCCAGAAATAGTCAGAAAAAGTCCGAAGTAGTCAGATTTAGTCCAAAAAGCGTTCCTTAACTCGGAAATGACAGCAAAAATGAGAGTGCAACAGTCAGTGAGAGCGACTCTCATCAGTCCGAAGTAGTCAGATTTACCGCCCTATTCCCACACCACTGACAAAACTCAGCGGCTGACTATTGCCTTGACTACTGCGCCTAATACTATGCCGCAAATTTATTATAAGCTGTCGTATGACAATTGTCAGTTTTATTGTTATGACTTACTGAGTAAGTGACAACGGCGAAACAATGTTTATATTGTGTTTTAGGCGCAGTAATTGTGACAATAGTCATATGATGAAATTTGTCAGTGTTGTGGGAATAGGGCGGTTAGTCAGAAGAATTTTTTCTGGCAAAATCCTGAAAAGTGTCAAACTCTACTGAATTTAAATTAACGGAAATTAAAGAATACGCAAAAAGTGAGAATAATCTAAAAAGTAAAAGAAATGAATTGAAATTGGAAGGAGGCAAAAAATAATTGATATAGCAAGTGTTTATTGTGCTTGTGCTTGTGTGAATGTGTTTTGTACATACATTTCTGTTCTTATTTGACGTTAGTTTTGTTGTTGCCATTCTTTGGACTAAAAATTTGGTTTTTTGCGTTCCTTTACTTTTCCTGTTACTCTCTTTTAGTGAGCGCATTTTGCTTACGCTCTGGCATTTTGACACTTTTCAGATTTTAGTCCAAAAAGATAAGGAATGAACCTAATGGCACTGAGACATTTTGACCAGTTTCGCCTATTCTGTTCATTGATTATTTTCCGAATGATTTTATATAAAAGTCGAATCCATAATTTAATAAACATATGTATGTACAAAAATCGACATTTCAATCTTTGCACAAAAATTATACAAATTCATCGGGTTTTCCCAACAACAAACTTCGAATTCAGAATTTTTAGGGAGATTCCAAGTCTTCAATTTCATGCATTTTTTCCAATATAAAGTGTGTTCGAAAATTTTTTAATGGATGAAAATGTATGACACCGCCAGAAAATAAATATCAAAAATTATCGGGATATTGCAGAAACTTCTATTTAATGGACTATAAAACTGGAAACTTAGAATATTTCTAAAAATTCTGAAAATAAAAGCTTTCTGTTGCGAAAATTTACTTTTCGTATTGCGTATTCACAATAGAATTCAGCGGTTTGTAAATATTTCCCACGGCTCTTGTTTTAATTTTTAGTGCTTTTAATTTTCACATTTTGTGTTTTCCTAAATTTTAATTCAAATTTCTGTATTTTATGATTGTGCCAAAACAGGATGAATTGTGCGAAAAGTGCTTCTGTGAATGAAAGTGCCTAAAACGGCACTATTGTGCCTACTTTTCCATCACTGATACATACATACGCTGCGATTAGGTTATAAATTTTGCGCCATCTGTTACTCAAAATCCGAAATACCTACACACACATACTTTTTGCCTCCTTCTCTCACCTCCAACACATGCACGTGTTTGCAAAATAATGACGAAGTGATTTTGTACTGAAAGCTCATTTATGCCCATATATTTAAAAGAAGAAACATACTTATAAGATATCAACCAATACTTCCCATATACCAAATGAAAGGAAAAAACTTGAGTTTTTGATTCAAGAAAACAAAATCATTCGAGCGGTTTCCGAGCATTTTGGTAATAAAAAAATTTGCAAATTTGTTCAACAATTTTTGAAGTGAAACTTCTTTAGCGGCGCGCGGTTGGGAGTAAATTGACAAATTCAACGGAAATTGCACACGGAAATGGTGCAACGGAAATGGTTGGGGCTGAAACAAGTGCTTCCTGTGCGTATGCATATGGTATTAATTTAACAAAAATTTGCTAATAAAAGGTTAAGTAATAACACTAAGAAAAAGACTAATACAAGAATGAAAGTAAAGGTGAGTACGTACATAGATAAAGAAAAGGATAAAGGCAAAAGTAAAAATAAAACAAAAACAAAGATGCGTAAAGATAAAGGCAACAATGAAGACCAAGATGAATTTAAACACTTTACTTATATATATAAGGGCAAAGGTGAAGGGGAATATGTAGATGAAGAAAATGATAAACATAAAAGTAAAGTCAAAGATGACGACGAGGATACCGATAAAAGTAAAGACAAAGATAGGGGAAGAAGGATTAAAATAAAGGTAATTAAAGAGGAAAGGATATAGAGAGAGACATAGGGACTCAATCTGGGAACTATTTTGGGAGTTTAGAAATTTTTGGGATTCTCGAGACTTATCGATAAAATAATCGATATTTTTATCGGTTTGGTTATCGATATTTTTACCGATTTTGTTATCGAAATTTTTATCGATATTCCATCAATTTTGCTATCGATATTTTCAGAACTTATCGATATAATAATCGATATTTTTATCAATTTTACTGTCGATATTTTTATCGATTTTGTAATCGATATTTTTAACTATTTTGTTAGCGATATTTTTTACCGTTTTTGTATCGAAACTTATCGATTTTGTTATCGACATTTATCGATTTTGTTATCGATTTTGGTATCGGTATTTAACGATTTTGTTATCGATATTTATTGATTTTGTTATCGATTTCGTTATCGATATTTGTTGATTTTGTTATCGATATTTGTCGATTTTGCTATCGATATTTATCGATTTTGTTATCGATATTTATCGGTTTTGTTATCGATATGTATCGATTTTTTTAACGATATTTATCGATTTTGTTATCGATTTTTTAAACGATTTTGCTACCAGTGGAATTATCGATGTTGCTGTCGAAATTTGTATCGCATTTGTTTTCGAATTTGTGATCGATATTTTTATCGGTTTTTTTATCAATGTTTTGTTCGTTATTACTATCGATTTTGTTATCGATAGAGTATAAAGACGCAAATTAAGATAAAGGAAAACAGAATAACATTAAATGTAATTGACACGAACAGGGGTAGAGGCAGGGATCTAGGTAGAAAAAGACAAAAAATATAACTTTAAGCAAAAGCAGATGTATGCATGTAGATATGTATGAATATTTCTTATGAGACAAAAGAGATACATATCGTCGTTTAAAGTACAAAACCGCGTATCGTGATTCTGCAAAACCGCGTAACTGTCATTGGCTGCCAAAAATTGGATTTGCTCACACAAGCTCTTGGCTCAATCCTTATCCATTCGACCTGAAATATACTAGGCAGATATGCGATTGCTTTATAAAAAAGATAACCATTTTGAAATATGAGTGTTTTTACGCTCTAGAAAATAATTTCTACAACTTCACATACGCGGTTTTGCATTTCGCAGATACGCGGTTTTGCATTTTGTTGATACGCGGTTTTGCACTTTAAACGACGATATGTAACGTAAGTTTCACTTCCCCAGTGTGACCCAGGCGCACTTACTTTTTTTGCCTTAAAATGCTCAATATTTGTTGAATTTCTATAAAATTTGTACACGATAATATTTCAATTGCTCCGAAGATACCGAAAACGAAAGTTATATCTGCAAATCATAAGTTACTAGAGCAATCTAAAGGCTCAAAATTGACCCCAAAATAAGCCAATATTTACCGTTGTTTCTACGGTAACCGAATTGGTTACTTGCAAAAATGAATCGGTTGAACGGCCTGGAATTTTATCTTTGAAACGCCATACTTTTCATTGAAATCGCTTCCTTAGTTCTCGTGCAAGGATCGTTTTCGTGAAGCTCTAAAAATTACAACTACAACATTTGAGCATAGCCTTCATATCGAAACGTAAGACGTATTCTACGTTAAAACTTTTCCCCTTGGTTTACTTTTCGGCGATTTGGGCCATAAGCTTTTAGGTTAAAACAATTTGTATATAGGGGCCCGCGTTTTCTCTCGGCGGCCCTGTAAACTATACATATGTTCATATTATGTGCCTATGTATGCATGTAAGTATATGTATGTATGTATGTATGTGCTGCATTCTCAATACAAATTTGTTACAAAAGCGCGAGGTGAAGTAACTAACTTTTACGAAATTTGTAAATACAAACACGTACATATGTACATTAGAGTGGCCAAAACTGCATGTGAAAAAATTCGGAATTTTAATGCTCTCACCTACCCATTTGAAGTTTTTAGGAGTCCTATAAAAATAGCTAATAATAGAAAATGGTTTAATAAACAATTGGGTATTGTTACTGGAAGGCTCCTGAAGAGAAGCGAATTTTTCTGATCGAAAAATATTGATTTTCAAGAATTCCATAACTTTTCTACGAAAACTGTTTTCCCATATAAAATACACGGAAAACTTTGACCTCTAAATATTTTTTTATTTCAAAATAAAAATAAAACAGGGTTGTAATTTTTTTATAGAACAATAATACAGGGTGAGCGCATTAAAATTCCGACTTTACGTTTTCACATGCAATTTTGGACCACTCTGATGTAAATATGTACATACATACCTAGTTACCTGCGAAGATACAGTTAAATGATGTTAGTAATTATGACCGTCAAATTTATTGTAAATGTATATGTGCATATATTTATTTACATAAGAACATGCTGTCACGAGAATTCCACAATACATACATATGTACGTATGTATGTGCGATATTCCAGAGAAATTTAATATTTTACCTGAATAAGTGGAAAAATGAGCAGACAATTTTTATTGGAATACCATATGACACAGCTTCCACGAAGTGAGGGTAGACTTCGTAAGAACATCAGTTAGATATATGCGCCAATTTTCTGAAAGTCCTTTTTACAGAAGTAAATATGCACACATTCAGAGATTCGACTTCAACGGGGTCAATGGATGCTCGCCGTGTTGCCACCATATTGCCATGCGCATAAACGTGTTCCACAAGTCTTATTGGATGCCATTATAGCGGGGCGAAAGAGCAGGCAAATATGTATGTACACGCGTCTCTTCGAATTTTAAACACGCCCACGCCAATATGCGCTCTCACTCTCACAGCTATGATCTTGCATTGAAAAAAAGAGGAGCAAGATCTAGCATAAAGTGTACATATATAGATACGTATGTATGTACGCATCTGTAAATACAGGTGTACATATGTACATACAGTGGATGTATATATGAAGTACACACATTTATATATGTTTGTGTGCTATGCGCATAAATAAATTGCGCTCCAACTAGTTACATACCTATGTACATACTTTGGTACCCGTAAAACATACATAATTGTATTCTCAGGTGTGGTGTGGTGGGATGTACATACATACATACATACGTCTTGAAGTGTACTCAAGCAACTCTGCCTGGGATTAATGATGAGTCAATTAACTCTACATTCTTGGAAGCCATATTTACAGTTCCGATAGAATAAACTCTTCCTTATAACTTAAAATTACTCCTTACTATTATACTTTTATGATGTGTGCATTTTTGTTTTACCATACAATTATTAAATAGAAAAGCGTTGAAGGTTACATATTATTTGGATTTTCCTGCTACTACAGAAATTCTTCCATCCAAGTAACGAGGTAAAGCCGAACAGGTGTTTATTAGATTGTCAGACCTGTTCGGCTACATTGCAAACCTGAAGAAGATTTGTCAAACAATCATAGGTAGGTAGGTACGTAAGTTTTCCAAATGACGCTTTACAACTCCTCTGACAATGCGGTCGACTTATTTTGATTTGTATAACCTTGAGAAGCAATAAATCCATCGTTAGTATTTGAAATGTTTGTCATTTATAAAGCTCATCTAAAAACTCACTATTTATGTACATAGATACTGATGCATGCATACATATATGTATATGTATGTACATAAATACATATCTACTACATATGTTTACACAGATTCAAATTTTAATTAAAAACATTTTTTTTTTCGTCTGCGATTTGATAGAATAAGAAGGCAGCTTTGGATTTGAGTGATGTGATACATTTGAAGGCGAACTATTACATAGTCATGCAAATAAGCGTTTGTACGTTAATATACATATAATCACCATGACCAAAATTGGTAATTTTTTATCGTTTGGTCCGCTGGACCCTTTAATTCAGATTTGGTCCCTTTAATGAAAATATTTCCGAATATGATACAAAAAGTTTTTAGTTAGTCTGTTCCTTTGCACTTCGGAGTAAAACCTGTGGAAATGTCAAACTACGATTTTACTCTCTCAAGAGATACATATTCAAATATTTCGTTTTTTTATTTCTATTTTTTTTAACAAATATAAGGTTCTTTGCTTTCACCGCGTTCTGTTTACATCAACTTATTTACAGGAAAAAAAACTCCGGACTCAGAGGCGTAACTATAGGGTGGCATGGCTGGCAAAGAGAGGGGATCCGGCCCAAGAGAAAGTGAGCTCAGAAGTATCCTAACATTTTTACCAAAACTAAGTACTTAAAAGTTATAATTTTTTAGTACTTAAAATCAATTTAACTGAGACACAACTAAAGACCATACGAGCATTTCCACAGAATGGTCAACCAGGACCGAGAACTAAAATGAACAATCAGCTATAAGTCATAGTGGACCGATTTTGATGATTTCGACAAATGATCAATACATTATAAAAATACACTCGGTTACCAAATTTCAGTCGGATATCTCCAAAACTTGGGGACTAAATAACAGACATACTGATGGACTTGGCTAATTCGACTCAGCTGGACGTTCTGATGATTTTGGAAAACATTTATGTGGGTCTATAACTTCTTCTTCTGGTACTTATAACATTGGACCAAATTTATAATACCATTTCATGTTCATAAAAGTATACAAAAAATAGTAGAAAAATTGTACGCTCGCGATTCGTACGCAATGATTGGACTTCTACCACATTGTGGTAGATCTGTCACCTCTTTGAGCATGTACCATATCCACCACTCAAGGTCTGAAATCTATTCGTGTTTTTGATTATTAATTTTCTTAATTTTAAGAGCATTAAATTGTCCAACATTGAACACTATATGGTAACGATAATGATATAATACTTGATTCCGCATTCCCGGCAACGATGAAATTTTTCAACTAACAAAGCCGAATGGGAGATAAAATAAACTGTAAAATAGTAAATTTTCTCATTAATCAATTTTTCGGTAGGAAAATGTTAAAAAATGGCAATTTTTGTGAAAGTATTAGCAAATTTCAGTGCATATAAAGTTTCTGAGGTGTTGTTTTCTGTAATTGAGAATTGTCAAAATCGGCAAATCCCAATTAGCTGTTTCTGGAACGTGCCACATTTGTGCGCTACATCGCGATGTGATAAAAAGAAAAGCTGGCATCACTCTGCAAGTTTGCAGAAATCTCTTAACATATGTTCGAAAAATATCTTGTTATGGAAGGAACTGCTTTACACTGTCAAGGAAAAAATTGCCAAAACTCAACTCAATTTTTAGAAACTTCAATTTTGCACTTTCTTACGCTAAAATTAAATTTGTTTTAGAGTCTAATTAAAAAGTTTGCAATTTAGGTGAAACCTTGCAGAATTTTTTTTAATTTCTGTACAAAGCTTGATCCAAACCCAAAGATCTACCAATTTTGTTTTGAAATCTACCACATTTTTT
>NW_023458556.1:65712454-65743192 GCF_013731165.1 Rhagoletis pomonella
ACTTCTTTGGCGGAACCACAACTAGTTTCCTCGTATCAGACTGGACTACCGGTGGAGGGGGTTGAGTTTCTGCGTTAGTAGTTGAGGATAGGGAAGGCGGTGGAGGCTTTGAAGATGATGCCACCACTTCAATGGGGGAAGGGGAAGATACTTCAGGCTCTTTATTATCCGAAGCAGATTTCGTTGCACGGTCTTTTGAGGCTGAGGATTCTGATGCTGGAGGACACGGAGAGGATAAATTAATTAAGTCCGTCGGAAGATTATTGACGTGCAACGGCAGCAATTTCCTTAGATGGACTATGAAGACGCTTACGTTTAGACACACGGATATCCTTAACAGATTGCAAGGTATCTAAGCATTTGAATGATTTAAACCTATTTTCATAATGCTTAAATTTTTCTGTCAGTGCCGACAATTCTCTTCCTATTTCCGTAAAACCATTTCTGGTTTGCCTAAATAGCTTGAAAAGATCAACTTCGGTTGACCTGCACTTTACGCAAGACCAGCGAAGGCCCTTGCCATCATTAATAGCGTCCAGAATTCTTCTCGTCAAACCAGCACATTTCAGATGGTAAATACCATCACACAGCCAGCACGATAAGTAGCGTTCAGAATCGCTTTTAATTTGGCAAGTATCAAGATCACACTTCTTATTGAAAGATATATGTAATACACTCGTTAATAAAAGACAAACAAAATAAATTATAACAATTAAGGAGCTGATGTAAATAGCTTTAAATAATTGTAGCGAACAGTTTGAGTATCACTGTAATTATGACACTTAATAAACGCAACGCAAACAGCTGTGACAAGAATTACTAGAAGAAGTGTACAAAAAGAGTAGAACAAATGTGCAAAAACAAAATGAAAGTTAACTACAAAGGATACAACAGCAATGATAGCAACAAATGACTCGGCAAAATTAGAATGTATGCTAGTGAAATTTAATTAAATTTACTCTAATATAAAACCAATAACTTTCACTTAGCTTCAATTATTTCACACTCTGATGCTCATAAGCACTTTTTATCACTACTTTAAAGGCCTGTATGCAGCTCTCAAGAAAAGCAAAAACTCCATATAAAATCACGTACAAGAAATGGCTAAGAAATTTTCTTGAGTCTAATTTCCTTAAGGCAGTACGCAGTTCTTAAGAAATTTACTACGCATTCTACTACGGTTTTCTATAGGTTTTTGTGAAAAAAGAGCACAAGACAACCCAGGTTTGCAACAGAAATATATGCCCGTTCCATTATTTCTTGAGGAAAGAGTGAGGCAACAGGCTGTGAGGTATCAAAAATATCAAAATTCCTTGGACACACACACACGAAATAATGGCAAATTTTTCTTGACCGTTTTCTTGAGAGCTGCATACAGGCCTTAACACAGAATTAGCACAATGAACTTAGTAAGTAGAAAGCCAAAATCAGAGCACAATAAAGTACAACTTCACAGCTTGACGTTTGCTTATTATTATATATACATACATGTAGATTAGAATTAGGTTTTTAAATGGCTTGTAGTCTGTTTTATCCAATAAGTAGCAGGAATTCAGTAGACCTGAGATTAGAAGAAATTAAGAACATGATAATTATGAATACAAATTTAAAGGTTTCTATTTCTGTGCAACTGTAGGTCGTTTTTGAAGTAATTTTCTGCTTAGAACTCGGGCTCGAGCTTACAACGCCTCCAAGATATTGAAGTTTTTCGCCGCTAAGTACATGAATAACGGCTTTAATGGCCACTTTTGTTAGCTCTATGCCATTTAGTACTATTCTTATCCTTCAAAATGCGCCTTTGAGAGGTGCTTTACGATTTTTCTTCAGAAATTATGGCCATTAGAAGATGGCGTAATGAGTTAGAAAGCATGTGCTTGGTTTTGCAATGTTAGATTCGAGGACACGGCAGTTTAAGTGGCTGTAATTCTTGAGGGAAAAATCGTATAGCACCAGTGGCGTAGCCAGGATTTGGCGAAGGGGGGCGGTTTAAAAAAAATTTGCAACGATAACTTAAAGTTGTGATACACAATGGCTAGAGGCGTCGCACTATAGGCAAAGCACGAGTTTTTTTCAAAATCGTAGATCTTCGCTTAGAAAAGAGATAATGGAATGAAAATTTGTTTACCGTGAAGATAAAAGATCATGTAATATAGGAAAACTATAGAGAAGTTACAATAACAAAAACTTAACCCTCAAAATACCGTTCAAAATGTCACTTTTTTTAATTTTGGATTTTGGCTCCCATTCCACTAGAAAACACTATATTTGATACACCATTAGCACTGTTTCTGAAATACTTCTCTTTATTTTATCTTAAGACTTGATTCTTGGGACATTGGATGCTGTACCCGAGTGGCCAGATTGGAAAAAGAAAAGCTACCTTTAAACTCTAATAACTCGCAAACTATCAGCTTTCACAAAAAAATGTATATACTGGTCGATATCTTTACGAAAGTGCAGCATTTAACCCTTTAATGCAGAGTCTGTCATATAGGAAACGCTTTTTAACCCTTTCAAGGCAGAGGCAAAATGGTTCTCAATATGTTTTCAACGTACTTTTTATTTATTTTTTATTTCTATCTTTATTTTTAATATTTTCACTTTTTTATTTTATTTGTTTTATTTATTTATTTTTTATTATTATTTTACTATGGAAAAATTTTCTACGATTAATATCTACGTTAACATGAGAAAAAGCACGTTCAAAAGCATAATGAGAACCTTTTTCCTCTGTCTTGAAAGGGTTAAAAAGCGTTTCATATATGACAGACTCTGCATTAAAGGGTTAAATGCTGCATTCCATTATCTCTTTTCTAAGCGAAGATCTACGATTTTGAAAAAAAACTCGTGTTTTGCCTATAGTGCGTCGCCTGTGGGCATTCTTTCATATATGTATGTATGTGCCATTTCTACCGTTATATATTTTTTGTCTACTCGGTTATGCTCTGGGGAATTCATGCTTTATTTCAATTTAAAAAATTAAATTACTACACCATTTTAATTAATTAGTGTATAGTCCATTTTGTTTTGTGGAAGTTCCGTTAGTATACACTTCAGTTTTTACACATTGAATATATCTGCATATTTGTATATTTACGCATATCTATTTACATTTATTTATGTACAAGTCTACAAAATCTTATTACTTATAAAGCGATTTTTAATCTTCGTTGCTTAACACACATTTTTTCAATTACTTCTTGTGTTGTAATCGGCACATCATTATGTACCGCTAACATCGTTAAACCATTCAGCCGCTCCTTAATTGTATAAAAAGAAGGGACAAATAAGATAGCATACTCAACAATTGAGTAGTCCACTTGCAAAGTTCGCGATGTAAATTTCTTTTAGATTTTTAGTTTTCGGTGGGTTTCATGTCCACTAACAGCAGAGTGAAAAATGTTTCTATATTCTGAAAAAAATAGCATGAAATGTTAACTACTCTTGCAAAAGTCGCTATAATACTTATTTACTAATAACTAATACTTATTTATCCAAGCCGTCATCGATTCGCCATCAGTTAGCGAGTGGCGAAACGAACGAACTCAATGAGGTATAACCAAACTCGCTATCGTCTATCCGTCCTAGCTAACTTTGTTGTTGCTTTCGCATGCTAAATTCTTCTTTAAGCGACCGGAACTCAAACATAGCGAGCGAGAAGTGGCGAATCGATGACACTTTCAAATGTCTCCTCTTCGTATGAACTTAGAAAACTGCAAGAAAACGTGGTAGTTTCGGTGCCTAGTGGAAGAGGTCGCAAAAAAGAAGCAAACCAATCTTCCTAGAGGAGAGAACGCGAAAAGCTAAAAAAAAGCTAGCTATGTAAAAGTTATTGTTTCAAAACTTGCAATATTAAATTTTTAAATATAAAATTTGCAAATCTACCATACTGCAATTTTATTTTTTAATGGTATTAGGCTCTTATTTATCCAAATTTTCAGGTAATAAAAAAAGATACAGTTCGGATGTTACTTGTTGTCGTAGACGTTTTTTTTAATTTATGGTTTACTTTTATAAAATCACATAACGCTGTTTGCAAGTGGACTACTCATATATTCATTAAAAGATAATTTGTCATACGTCTGAAATAAAAAAAAATTTAAATCAGAAGGATAAAATAGTATTGTGTTATTAATTCAGAAGTAAATAATTGTAGTTCAATGACCTTAAAAAATTACTCCGACTTTATTTTCATTGAAAAAGTTCATCACTGACTATTTTGTCGAATACTTTTTTATTAACTTCAAAGTAATAAAAGGCAAAAATGGTGGCCTTTAAATATAAACAACTCTTAATTTCACGTTGTGCTTTTTTAGTTTGTTAGTGTAGTGTAGTTATATTGTCAGAATATGAAAGACCCAGATATAATCAAAAATCTGCGAAACCTAAGAAAAAAGTTTTCCGCTCATTTTCGGTTTCGGCAATTTTGGATGCTTTTAATTTTATACACTTTATATATAGGGGCCCGTGATTTTTTAGTCCCGGGCCCGAGTTTTCTTTCGACGACCTTGGATAACACCTTTCCGTTAAGAAAAGAATTATAGAAATCGGTCCAAAGTTATGCGGTAACATACAAATATTCCGACGAATTGATAACCATCTCCTTTTTGTGAAGTCGGTTAAAAAGTCTGCGGAACGTTCTGCTAGAGAACGAAACGAGAACAAAAGTTTTGAGAACTTAATGTTAAGAATGAAAGGGTAATCTGCGCATTATATTGAAAAATCGCTTCAGCTAGAAAAGCGGTTTTTAATTTAAAGCCAGATAAAAGCTGGATCATTTCAACTTCCAGATCGTCCAATTGGAAAAACTGGGTCACGTAGTATGGGTACGTTCCCTTAGGGCGAAGAACAGTTCGTGTCTTAAGTCTTTCGTTGACTTTATTAATACACATACATACATACAATTATGTTTCAGAAATTTTTTGATTAATTTTAATATTCAAACGATGCAAAATAATGGTCCTTAAATAATTCACGTTGAGAACTTTCTCGAGAGTTTTGTTCTCATTTCGGTCCAGGTGGTTTTCCCCGGGCCATATCGCCCACCGTCTTCAAAAGAGACACAAGTCAAAATTTTACATTTTTGAAATTACGATCTAAAAACGTACACAGAGCTTTTATTTACCTATAAGCAAAAGCTGCAGCAAATCTTTGTTATAATTTGTTAAAAAAAAACTTAAGGTAAAGTCGCTCTTGCCCATATGATTACCAAGAGCTAAGAAATAGTTTTTCCTGTTTTCTGACAAACGAGTAATTTAGAGTTGTGTCACTTTTGAAGGCGGTATGCGATGTGTACATATCCTTTCATTATTAAGTTTTGTGACTAATTTACATGTAAGTATGCCTTCATACATACATATATGTTACTCTGCCCACTTTTAGTTCTTACAATTTTGAAGCAAAAATATTTCAAAGTGTATGAACTAAGGGTGGGCAGGGTAGTATATCAATAAATGTATGACAATTTATAATTTTAAATATCATATAACTTTGTGTTTTAATCAAAAGAGAATTTCATATTCGAAAACGCATATGGTCGATTATTTGACTGGCAATGTTACATTTGTACGCATTTTTTCTAAAATCTGAATCAATTGTCAATTAAATAATAGAAACCCACCTGGGTGTCTTAGGTGATATGATTTGAAATGTTCAAATATATGTTTATGTAACAGAAAGGGTCTAATAATTCCTTTGGCCTCAATGTTATAGGCATTCGAATGTGCACTGGTTACGTTACACTATTTGGAAGTTCAATGATGGGTTATGTCGAAAAGTTTGAAATTTTTTTCTAGAAAATCTAATAAAAGCTCATACAACAATAAAACAAAGAACCAAATTTGCCAATGCGCGGTACTTATTAGGCTTATTGGCATTCAAGTGAAATTTACCATTGAAATAATGTGCAGAAAATAATTTTCCTGAAAACATGTACATACATACATACATACGCATACGCAGAAAATAATGAATACAGGAAGGAATAGATTCAACGTCACATAGGCAAACAAAATTACTTCAAATTTAGGAAATATTGGAATAAGCGCCAACATTCAATCACCGACATACATAGCTTGCTTTCATAACAATAAAGCAATAAAAAATATTTTTTTTTTTACTTTTCAAATCAAACGCTATCACTAAGTTGCCACCACCAAACAGAAGCGAAATTCGTAATGTTAGACAGCGAAACGCAACGCTGAGGTATCGGCTGGCATTGCATTAGGTTCTGTGGCGGCTGCGATAGTGATGGCGGCAAACACTCTCAAAATGATTCTAATTGAAAGCGATGATATGGAAATGTCGAATTTGTGTGTGCGGCAGAGCTCCAAAAGTAGAAAAGATATGTATGTACTCAGAAATGAATATACATATGTATGTACATATGTATATACATTTATGCGCCCTGCAGGAAAAGCTACTATGTAGTGTGTGCTGGAATGCTACCAGTTTGCATTTCAGCCCAAATAGTTCAAGTTCTATAATTTTTAACCAACTTCCAAAAAAGGAGGAGGTTATCAGTTCGTCAAATATTATTATTATTTTTTATGTATTTTACCGCATAACTTTGGACCACGTCAACCAATTTCGATAATTCTGAATTTGCATCGGAAAGGTAGTGTCTCAGAGGTGGTCACATACTAATCTGAATAAGATCCAATCAGTGGATCATGAGATATATATATGTGACCTGGTCTACGGAAAGGGGGCTTAGGTGTCAAAAAATCAATTTTCACTTTTTGGTTGATTCGGATGGAAGATGAGATGCTTTTTCACGTGGTGAAAAGCAGAAAATCCTAACTTGCTTAGAAGTGTACTAAAAATGTAGAGAAAGAAGAGTAAAAATAATATATAATAATATATAAAATAATAATATAATAATATATAAAATAACTATAATAATATTCCGACCAACAACAACACTTACTGGATCAACAACAACACTTACTGGACCAACAACAACACTTACTGGACGTCCGGCGCGGAGAACAATTAACGAGATAATGAGATACTGACGAAACGAGTTGCTTACTTTTAACAGCTTTTTCACAGAAAACTAGTTTTCGCACGTAAGCTCCCTTTTCGTAGACCAGGTCACATATATATATATATATATATATATCGTCGTTTAAAGTGCAAAACCGCGTATCAACAAAATGCAAAACCGCGAATCTGCA
Organism: Rhagoletis pomonella; assembly: GCF_013731165.1. Classification (NCBI taxonomy): domain Eukaryota; kingdom Metazoa; phylum Arthropoda; class Insecta; order Diptera; family Tephritidae; genus Rhagoletis; species Rhagoletis pomonella. The sequence goes on from NW_023458556.1 coordinate 65,719,633, forward strand.
AAATGGGAAACCGCGTATGTGAAGTTGTAGAAATGATTTTCTAGAGCGTAAAAACACTCATATTTCAAAATGGTTCTCTTTTTTATAAAGTAGTCGCATTTCTGGCTAGTATATTTCAGGACGAATGGATAAGGACTGAGCCAAGAGCTTGTGTGAGCAAATCCAATTTTTAGCAGCCAATGTCAGTTACGCGGTTTTGCACAATGACGATACGCGGTTTTATACTTTAAACGACGATATATTTTTATATGAGAGTTGAAGTCGGTTTTTTTTTGCTAAAAATTACTTGTTCAATGTTAGCGACTGGTATTTATAACATGGTGATGCATCAATGCTTCTTCTATGTTGTATAAAAATAGATATCTCACCAATACCAATATCTCACTAGAACAAAATGCAAAATGAATTAGGCACACTAACCCATTCTCACTTTTAGTCCACGCTTGTTTGTGGTACTGCCCACCTCTGCTCATACTTAATGTGACCAACTATTTATTTCATAGCACAAAGAAGTACAGGTTAGGTTGGATTAGGTTACCGCCGCGAGCCGAATACCAAATTTGGAATGCGGCTAATTTCGATCCCTGAGAGCTCAGTGTTAGTTCAGAATAGCGAGCCAAAATGCTTTCATCTTAGCCTCGCGAAGGTTGGACAGTCTAAAAGAAAGTGCGGAGATGATTCCACTTCATCTTCCTCTTGACAGGGATCAGTTGAAATTTCTAGTCTTACCCAGTGAATATCAACCGCACAATGGTCGGTCAGAACCCCCATCACTAGCTCTTGAGAGGTACGTGGTTTCGGCACCTTTAAGGGGTAACGATGGGTCACTCGTTACTTGCGCTGCAAAAAGTATTTTAAAGTGGCATATAAAAACATTTGCTGCAGCGGAGAAACGTGTTCTTTTCCTCTCTCTATGTCACAAAAAGAGGTATTTAGTAAAGTATGCAATTTCATTATCGCGAGTACGAAATATGCATGTTAGTCTAGCGCTCGCCGAGCTCACACTAGGCTCAACCATTCAAGAGTATGCCGCAGGAGGACAGAGACGTGCCTAGTTGCTCCTTATGGCCTGGTGCCTTTCCAGAGCCAGGTCACCAGCCACGCAGTTTTCCGCGATGTCACTGTGACCCGGCACCTAAACTAGCGTTATTAAGAAGTACCCCGACGCGATTGGTAGAGAGGTCAGACATTCCAGCCCACCATCACACCCGTTAGCGGTGAGTCTACTGCTTCCTTGATGACAGCTATTTCCACCTGAAAAACACTGCAGAAGCCTCGAAGCCTTGGGAAGCCCGCCATACCCAGTCCTCTCTTGACGGAATATAGGTAGAGAAGGAGCTTCTGGGAGGCATTTTGGAGGTGCTGTAATCTATGTGTTCAGGGCGAAGTCCAGATCCGTTTAGTTGGGATTTTCTGCGTGGCCGCCGTTGATCGCCCACCTATTTACCTGCTTCAGGTAAATTTGAGGCAGAAAAAGAGTGTATAAAATCATGTCTTAACCAAAATATCCACATAGGCGTTCACCCGACATCCCACTTTTTCCAGTTACTTAGGAGAAACATGAGAACCTTTTTCGGCCTTCGGTATGAACGCAACCATGACTACCCTACGAGCCTTGGGGATGTACCGGGTCCGCGCACAGTTGGTATAATTAGGATCCAACCAATTGCACGACACTTCCAGAGCCCTTTGCTGCCCACGCGACTTTAATGGTTTGAACGAATTTATCACCCAGGCCATGTGATGATTGTCTAGAAGATCGGTGAACTACAGGACCTGTAGTACAAAATATTTCAGACAAGTACATTTGACTGTACTTCGAAGTACGAAGTACAAGAGCTAAAAAAGAAGTACTGTACTTCCGAAAGAAGTACGTTTGGTCACATTACTCATACTGCTAGACTTCGCTGATTACACATTGCATATGATATTTTTTCATATTGTTTACTTTTAGGCCTCACTGCTTTACATTTTGAGTATTTGGAGACGAAACTCGGCGTTGTCAGATTTTCACTGCAGGACTTCGAAAGCAGTGGTATTTCCATAAAATATGTTTTTGTGAAATATTTTTAGGCTCTGTAGATATTCGATAACCGTATTACTTTGAATTGAGAGGACCTAGTGTAAATCCAGGGCTGTTTGCAGGGAGAGCAATTAATTAAGTTTTATTTTTGACATTGAAAATTCAAAAGCAGATGTCGCTGATCGCATAAGTAGTTCGAAAGTGCCATATCCTTAGCTGATACTAGTTAATAAACTGGTATTTTTACTTACTGGTTTGGTTTTTCACTGCGGGTCCTTCAGGAAAATTGTATTTAGGTATGTATGTGCGCTGGTGTGGCTATGGTGGTTTTTGTTTGGAAATACCGAGCAAAAAATTATCGGCATTTGATTGTGTGATAATTCAAGCTGAAGAAATTTTCACATTTCTACCTTTTCCCGTGGCTTTTGTTGTTGGCATTGGCGGACTGTATGTGGAGTGCGTTATTCGGAGCTTGTACTGCCGCTGTTCGCAGCTACTCGAATGAAATCAGGCAATTTCTTTCTTAAGTAACTTCATTATACTTTCTCCTTTTGATGCCATTCGAGACAAAGGAAATCACTTACTGTTTGGATAAAGCAAAATTTTTCGCTGATTTATTCCTAATAAAAAGATTTCTGAAAATCAGTTTTTGGAGGTCGATGTTTTTTTTTTTTAAAGAAAACTTCATATGTATGTGCTTTTGCATACAATTTTAAGGAAAACTACAAAAATTCTTCGATGGAAGTTAAAATATCGGTGAAGACAAAATCGAAAGAAAAACAATGTATATTTTTATAAGTTTCAAAGGAAATACCTTATTTTTACAAATATTTCAATTGTGCTAACATTGCGGAGACTCTCGAAATCATCTAGACTCCTCAGCAGTGAATTTAAGTGGGGCTTTTCGGCTTCCCTTGAACTCCAGGCTCACATTAGCTCTCTGAAGTGAGAGTGTAAAGTGAGTACCAATAAAAAGTAGGGGAACAAAAGAAGCATTTTCCGGTAAAAACGTCAACCAGTGATCGCCTGACACTTTTCATGATTTTACCAGAAGAAAAAGTTTGGGAAACTCTTGAAACTTCCTTCTCTAAACAACTCTCCAAAAATCGCTCTCACTTACAGAATTTTGGAAGAATTTGGAGTACGGGATCATTTTTCCTGTAACTTCCTGTAAGTTCATGGAGTACTGGATCAGAGCTATTATTTGTGGTGTTTTTGTTGGATCCTAGGTGGATAAAGTCCTTCACGTGTGTCCTAAAACGGTAAACGTCATCTTCATAAGCCAGCAGCATCGTGCTTTTGCTGTATATGGTGCCGACGCGATTCAAATTGGAAGCTCGTATCACGCTTTCCAGCATTAGATAAAAAAAGTGTAACACTTCGTTTGGTATCAAACAACAAAGTTTAAAGTTGAAAAAAGATGGTAAGTTTTTCTATTAGTGTCTAGTTCCAGGATTTGATACATTGTGAAAATCTAGTCTATGGTGAGCTTACCAAATCTGAACTCACAATAATAAGGCCCAATCATTTGGTTATTATGCGATATGTGGCGCAAGCAGTCGGATCTTCCATCTTGTGGCGTGTGCCACAATGCCTTTTCTATTGAAAAGACGTCGCTTTTCGCTCCACATTCATCGGTACCGCTCATACAAGTTCTTTATACGTGGTTGATAGTAACAGAGAGCGCCTTCCAGCAAGGAAGTACTTGAGAGATGGATCTGCAATACCAAGGCGATGGTGTTGCCAGAAAAGCTGATATTTTTGCCACAGTGGTACTGAATGTAAAAATGACGTGTTTGTTGTACATTAGTTGTAATTCTTGCTGTAATTGTGCGTATAATTTGTGTGAATTCGCCTTGCGCGCTACTATTCCGGGTGTCGGAGTTGTTGTCATGAAGGCCCGATTTTTGAGACTGGTGCCAGCGCTCGTACTCTTCTTTCATGCGCTTCTCGATTTTATCGTTTTTCGCCTCAATGCGGATTGTAGCAATTCGTTCAGTAATGCAGATGAACCGAGGGACAAGGTGACCCTACGGCCAGCCACAACCCCTCTCCAAATTTTGTAGACATTTGATGGCAGCTTTAATATATGTTCATATGCTGTTCCACGCTGAAAATTGTTTGCAACCATGCCCCGTTCATAATATTTCCTGTACTGTGATGATGTAAGCCTTGTACTTATTTACATCCAGCAGTTGGATGCACCTTCCCTATATAGCGTCCGGTTATTCCAGTTGCATATCAGTGAATCGTAGTCCTTGTTTCGTAGACGAGGGTCGTCAACGTATGGCGAAGCCAATACACAAGGCTTTGTTAGTCGTTTCATTCGGTACTACATATACCCAAAGCAAATTCCAATGCTGCGATGGGTTTTGGAGATGTACGTTTATATGTAAAGGAGCACTACTTTGGTTACACCTCTAATGAAAATATGTGTCATTAAAATTCTACTCTGGTACACCGGAAGCCATCATTAAATAGCACAATGGGCATTGTTGATTGCACAGCGATACCTTCATCTCCTTCCCGTTGCAAGCTCATTGTATGCATACTTTTGTTTGCTTTGTATCATTTTTTTTTATAAATTAAGATCCCGAGATGTGCGCGTAAAACTGTAATATCTTCAATGTAATAAAATTTATATTGAAGACAGCTACCGACTTCCAGCTACGAGGGAGCTGCATTGCGTTAATAAATGGTTCAGTTAGGGCAAAATTCAATTTAATCAAATCTATGAAGGTGAACTGCAGCCAAAAGAAGAAAATATGAAGAAAAATGAATGACTATAAAAGCCAAGCGACATTGCTGCTGGCCAGCTGACTTGACCGAGCGTAAAAAAAAACTATTTACTAATTCATTTTTCTAATTTTGAAAAGATTAAAATTATGTAACGAATGTGCCGCGGCTGGAAAAAAGTGGGGAATACTCATACCAAATAGGAATAGGTATATGTAAATGGAAATTGAAATAGGAAAGAAACCCTTATAAATACATACATACATATGAAGAAAGAAAAAATGCAAAGAAATGATGCATATGTGTGTGTTTGTACGAATGTTAGAGACAAATCTAAATTCATTTAGAATATAATTTATTGTCGCTGTCAAAAGAAACAATAAGCCACTGCAACTGGTGTTCAACGAGCAACAACAACAGCAAGAGCAACCTAGAAAATAACTATGCATTCGATTCAATGGACGTTTGAGCGCTGCATGATTGTGGTCCAAGACAGAAGCAGCAAGTGAACGCTTGGCCTGTCAAAGGTCACTCACATCGGTGGGAGCGAACGCATGCGCATTGCACGGCAGGGAGCATAAACGCCTGCGAAGGCTAGCCAAGCATGCGCGTTGCACCTACCTACAGTCCGTCCATTCATGTTCTATAAAACATTCATTGAATAATTTTTCTCAACGCATTTTATTACATTTAGTGCATTTTTTGTCTTATTCTTCATGAAATCAGGTGCAATTACGCAGCCATCAGAGTATTTTCCACCAATTTGGAAGACCATTTTTCTTTGATGGAATACAATGGCTAGGAATTTCGTTTGTTTGGCGAGCGGCTTCCTTGGTTTCGTTGTCGTCGTCGTTTTTGGCTGCGTTGGTGCTTTCTATGCACTGCTTGTAGGTCGGTAGCAGCCAGGACGCCTGTCACAAAGCAGCCACTTAGTTTGCCGCTGCTTAACTAATGAGAGGTATGGAGAAAGAGCTAACATCTCACACGTAGCCAGCAGCAGCAGCATCATAAATTACGAAACCAATTGATATCTATTTAAGTGTTTTTTTTTACTACAATTGAGTTTATAAAAAGCTGGCAGTTGGTTTTGTGGTAGCAGTCACAGGAAGGAAGTGCCACGACTTCAACTGACATTTTTTCACTTCGATGCCCGAAATTGGTTCTGCGCCACGCTTCGTTCGACCTTTAGCGCGTCTATCGTTTGTCGCTTATGGATGTATGATCTTAACAAGGCCTCTCTTCACTGCACTGCGTTCCAAATGAAGACAATTCTATTGTTTACGAACTGCTACCGTAACTACATTGCCTGATATTAACTTCTTGGATTGGGGTTTTTAGTTTTTCATTTGCTTGCCTATGCGGTTTGGTGTGAAATTGCGTATTTGTCCCTTGCGTTAAATTCTGATTATAACAAAATTACCAGACAATCAGAATGCAACAGATAATGAGGAACAAATAGGAGTTTGCGTTCCTAGCCATATTAATGGGCAAAAGGCCCAAAAACTGTCTTCGCTTAACGGAAGCATTTGCCATTTATTTTTTCTTTGCTATTTTTCTTCCTGTCTTGGTGGTCCATCGGAACCATAAATATCGGCTTTACGAAATTAAGTAATTACGTAAGCCTCACACATGTACAAACTCATTCATTTTTATAAATATTTGATTTAGATTCGGATTAGTGACAGTCAAATAAATAGATGTTCGATTAATAAGTCAGCTGCAATGTTTAAAGTTATCAGATAGTTTTTAGTGTTAAGTCTGATTTACACCTGGCACGAGCTGTCTGACGGCGATTGTCGTGTGGTACTATATATTAAAAACACTATGTATGTATGTACATAAATATATATGTACATTAGACTGTGTCACGAAAAAATATTGCAATTACTCCCTCGGTGGGGCGGCTATTGACCCACCTACTCAACCTAGTTCGGAAGCTTATTTGTAGAGAAGTTAGCGGTGACAAAAATGTTCGTCTTTGGCGATTCCTAAAAACTGCCGAATCAAAGTGAGATATGAACGTCTATCGTTGAAAATATATTTTTCAGAACTAAACATCTTTCTAAGGTCGTGTCAAATTAGAGTACGATCTTAGCTTGCTTTATTCGAAAAACTTTGTTTATACCCCACTAAATAAAACTTTGCTCTGGACAAAATGAACACTTTAGAAGGTTAAGTTAGGTTGATGTGGCTGCCAGTGATCCCACTAGCACACCTAGGCCCTCAAGATTTTGAGCCCGTTGTGATATCACGCGGGACGTTAGAACTCTCCTACTCAAACCAAACTGTGGAGTCTGCGAAAATCAAAGGTTGCCGTATTCCTACTTCGGCTACGTCGGTTAAACTTTCGAAGAATTCTGAGCCCAAGAGTGTTCGTCTTCTTTTGCAAAGCGCGATTTCTGCGGAGGTTTACATTCATAGAGTGACTCACTCTCGTGCGACTGTTTCGCTCCGTTGCTGGAAATCGTAATAGGAGCTGCCAGGACCGTCGAGAGGAAATCCAAGCTCGGGGGAATCTCGCCCGTACAATTAATTTTTTCTAATGTAACATTTAGATGAGAAAAATAATAAAAAGGATATAGTAGGTATACTGCCCTCCAAAGTAAGAAAGTGGTTAGCTGCATAGGAATCTCATTGCAATTGCGGCTTTTATGATTTTGACGGCAGTCCAAAACTAAAACTAAAAGCGCAAACACCCAACGACGTAGCGTAGACGTAGGTTGACGTAGACACGATCTATCTTATGGGATTCGCGTGTTAACGAATGGCGGTGACGTTGCCGTTGCTTCTCTCTCTCTCTATCAATAGTAAATTTGATATGCTAATACGTACGTCAACCTAGGTTTACGCTATGTCGTTGACTAACTGAGCTTTAAATGTTAACAATACTAATTTTATGTTTATTTCGAGAAACCCGAAAACTTTATCTAAAAATGATGGGAATAAACATTGAGGAAGTGAGCATAATTAAGTACTTAGGCATTCAAATTGACAATAACCCTATAGTGAAAAGCCAAACCAGTTAGAAAAAATACTAGTTCATTAACTAGTATGTGCCTACCAGTTCCCCAATTTCGAAGAACTTAGGCGATCAGCGACATCTGCCTTTGAACTGCCAAAGCCAAAAATTAAACGCAATTAATTGCTTTTCTTACAAATGTCGGCTGTGGCGTCACGTGAAGACTACTGGTTCTGGTTCTGAAATCGCAGGTTCGAGGCCGCTTTGAGGTGGTTAAGATTTTTAATGCAAGTAAAAATAATTTATTCAATTTATAAATAAATAACAAATTTGAAAATCGAATTGCATTGCAAAAAAACATTTAGGAAGAAACGTTTGTGCTATAAAAACAAAGAAATTAAACAAAAATATTTGTTTTTTATTAAATTTAAAAATTACAATAAACAGCCTAAACAAAAAAATAAATTTATAAAATAAAAAATAAAAAAATTTTCCCTGCGCCAGGATTTGAACCTGGGACCTCAGGCTTACCACGCGAGTGCTTTGCTCTGTCGGCCATTGTGACTGCTGGAGCGTCGCGAGCAAAAAGGCACACTTATGCTTTTCACGGGGCATGAATTGGCAGACTATCTCATCAACTGGTATGATGCTACTAGTATTTCTACTAGTAGATGCTGATGCATAGCCTGACAATTGACATCTCGTAGGACATCGCAATGTTAAAAATACCAGTCGCTAACATTGAAAAAGGATAGAACGTGAACGCGGGCTGAACGCAAACTGGTAGAATTCTAGTTCATAACTAGTAGCTTTCCCCGCAGGGAAGTTAAAGCTTAATGAACGAATTGACTATATAGATGGAACAATTTCTAAGATAATTGGATTTATGAAAATATCACGGAAGCATACATATGAGCAAGAAATACAAATTTATGGTCTATAGATCTGTTACAGAGCCGCATTTTATATATTGCCAAAAAATATGTGTCATTGCTAATGAGGCGCAAGTAGACGCTATGAGACTCACACAGAGAACATAATCGAAACGCTGAAATCGCTGAGTGTTAAACAACTGACATCATGGGCGTCGCCAGGATCGAATTTAGAGGGGGATGACATATAAAAAAAATCCTCCAATATTTTTTTTCAAAATTTTAATGTAGTTGATTGATTAATCCTTATTAATCCATCTGTGTAAACTAAATGCTTCCATTTGAAAAGGCAATCTTAACTAATAGCCAAATATAAATTTTGTTTACTAAGTAGAGTAGAGTACTAAACTTACATTTTTTAACTTGTTTTCATGCAAATAGAGGAATAATAACAGGACATCGACACCTGAGTGGAAGATCGACCTATCTCGGCAGCCAGTTCGAAAACTTCCTATCTCAGAAAACTTTTCAAGACCGCCCTATCGCAGAATTCGGATCAAAAACGCCCTATCTCAGCACATTTTCAATACATTTTCATTTGAGATAGGGCGTTTTTAACCGAATTCAGGAATAGGGCCTTCATAACAAATTTTGTGACAGGGCGCTTTTCAATAAAATTCTGAAATAGGGCGTTCCTCAATCAAGTTCTGAAGTAGTGCGTTCTTGAAAAGTTTTCTGACGCCCCACAGTGTTTCGACTATATGGAGGCAGGTGGAAATAATAGTACACCTGCACCGATTTCACTGAAACATGAAATGTGCTCTAGTTTTACTTAGAAATAGAGAATTATGAAATTTTGTAAAGCTGGAATAATTGCCACGCCCTCTACTCTTGTGGGCGGAAACATTAAATCGATTTCGATGAAATTTAGTTTTTAGTCTTTATTTTATTAGAAAAACCTAAATATAACATATGGGGAAGATTGGATCACGATAACGTCCAAAACTCACAAAAAATGTGGGCCCAGTCATTAAATGTGATGGAATTTTGGGTAATTTTCGATTCCTGCTTTCCACTCTCAGAAAACAAAGGTTATACTATAAAATGACTTAGGTGTAAATACTCGCTTTTTTCCCAATAACTGGTGAGATTTTTTCATTGTTCGGAAAATTCTTTTCGCGAAATTATGCAAAAAGAAGCTGAAAATAAAAAATTACATATATTTGCAAAGTCGCGCGCAAAGATCAAATTATATATTCGAAAACTACATAAAATTCTCTAAAACATTCGTTTAATTTCAAGACCTGACGGACTCACACTTTTTTTAATGATTTTTACTTTTCCCTCTCTAAGTCCAACCGGTTTTTTCAGTGATCGGACTTCAAAAAAAATTTGTGTGGTAGAATCTGGAAAAAAATGTGGTCGATTTCAAAGAAATGTGGTAGATCTCAGGTTCTGAATCAAACTTTGTACAAAAATTTTAAAATTCTGCAAGGTTTCACCTAACTTGCAAACATTTTAATTAGAATCTACAAAAAAACAAAAAAAATGTATTTTAGTATAATAATGTACGAGATTGAAGTTGCTAAAAATTTCGTTGAGTTTTGGCATTTTTTCCTTGACAGTGTAAAGCAGTTCCTTTCATATCAAGATATTTTTCAAACATATTTTGAGAGATTTCTGCAAACTTACGGAGTGCTGCCAGGTTTTCTTTTTATCACATCACGATGTAGCGAACAAATGTGGGACTTTCCAGAAACCGCTACTTGGGATTTGCCGGTTTTGACAATTCTCAAGTAAAATTAAGCAACGCCTTAGAGGATGAATGTATTTGCATAAAAATTTTTTAAAGCAAAAATGTTTTGGGTAGGCGTCGGAGCCAATGATAACCATCAGTTACCACCCCTGCATGGTTGTAAGTCATGCATAGTCCCTACGGCTTGTGGCGCTGTGGCTTTGCCGCTTAAACTCTGTAAGAGTTTTTGGGGGTGTGCGTCAAGCGGGAGTGTTGAGCACCGGTTATCTATTCAAGTTCAAAAATTGGGTAGGCGTTGTGGCCAATGGTAGCTCTTGTACCACCTCTGTATGCTTAAGATGCAAAAACCTAAAGATAAAATTTATAAGAAATTAAACTGACAATTTATTAAAACTAGTAGTAACCCCCGCAATTCAGGTGAATGCAGTAAAGAAATACTTAATAAAATTAAGAAATTAAATGTAAGCATATAATAAAACATGGTATTCGTAAATATACTTCAGTATTTAGTTGAAGATTTATTTAAACAACTTCTTGAAAGATAGCAATTAATCTTGTACTGCTAGAGGCTTTTAGTATCACACTTTAAAACGAAAGCTTTCTTAACCCTTTCAGTATAAAATTTCAACCACTGATTCTAAGAATTTTAAAATATGTATACCGGATAATTTTGTATCGTTCATTTAAAAATCATATAAACAAATATTTAGAGCTATGAGCTTTGCCGCCATTCAGGGTCCTTTGTAATGATCCTAGGTGTTTAAAAAAGAAAGTGATGTCAACTGTTTTTATTTTTTGCTTTCATGAAATATATGTCAAAACTATAAATAACACTGTGCCACAAAAACGAAAAAATTTCAGAGCACATGAAAGAATCGATATACTCACGAAACTATGGGCCAAATATCTATAGTAAAATTGCATTTTTGGTTTTTCCCTCTGACGTTAGGATTTTTTTTCAAAGGACTTTGAAATTTTAAAGATATTATTAATTAAAAAAATTATTTAAAATATCAGTGCGATGTAGAATAACAATATGGGTACCAAATGAAAGAAAAATTCTGTTGAATTTAAAAACAATAAAGTTTTTTGGCCTGCAAGGATGAATAGGTATTGAAAATGCGCTTTTAATAAATTTTATCTTTTCAAGTTATTAAAGTTTGCAGGACGAAACTCGATGATGCGGTCGTATGTACATATGTTAGTCCTCATACAATAATTCTTTCAAAAATAAATATTGAAAACTTTCAGGAATTTTTAAAGACAAAATTTTAAAGGACATTTTCCATACCCATTCGTCCTTATTTTTTTTTTTAGTTGTAGATTGGCGCTTATACATTTGTTAGTGTTTGGCCGACCTTTTCCTTCGATTTGTGGTGTGCGCCTTGATGTTGTCACACAAAGCGGAGGGACCTACAGTTTTACGCCGACTCCGAACGGCGATTGTATTTTTATGAGAAGCTGCCCTGTAGTCAAATGTACTAGTTGTAAACTACCTCGCAACTAGTATGCACCGCATGCCCAACTAGTCAGCCAACTATATTTATTCCATGCAATCAACTGGTATTTTTAACATGGGGATGTCCTACGAGATGGCAATTGTCAGATATCGGTCAGAAATATATCAGTCTCATACTAGTTCAAAATAGACAGAAAAATACTAGTCCAATTATGGACCAAAACCACTACTTTGGGAGTCAAAAAATAAAATGAATTCATGAATATACAATAAAAACACTTTTGATTAAGTACACCTAGACATATTATACATTTTTATTTAGCAGCCTTAGATTTGCCAATAATTAGTGTTAAATTTTTTGAGTATTAATTAAAGCAAAAATAAAAACATAAATATTCCAAACTTTCGAACATAAATTTAAATGCATTTTCATTAAATGTTAATAAAAGTAAAAGGTTTCAGGTACAATAAATACTATATTTTTATCTTTTTTAATAATATTGAATATGCTAAAGAAAGCATTTTAGTTAAAATTAAAATTAATACTTTCGTTCATTTTTGTGTGAAATAAAATAAAAATACAAGTTTTCATTAAAATAAATTAAGTTCATTAACTTTGCACATTTCAGTCTACTATTTTTTAAATTTATAAAAGTAATAATTTATGTTTCAAATTTGAGATTTGGATAAGAATAAAATAAATGAATAATTCAAGCAGTTATTAAATATTCTTAATTTTTGTCTATAGTTTGGCTTGTTGATTGATAATAGAAATTAGTAAAATGACTATATTAGTCGTGTAGTTAAAAAAGTCAAAAATAATTGAAAATCATCATAAATAACAAAGTAATGATGCAATAACAATTAATGAATTAATTAACATTTTTTTTTTAAGTTATTAATTATTAATCATTAAACGGTTATCCAAAAAAACATGCTTTAATTAATAATCATTATGATTATTAATAATTATTTAACAGATCTGGTATAATGGAATATGGACTCGATTTAATGGTTACAATATACCCAAATAAAAGTTATAATATTTTGTGTAACTGCATTATTGTATTAAGGTATCCACACACCTATGCGATTCTGTCGGTGCGAATCTGTTCCGACAAAATTTACAACAATGCCGACCATAGTTTTAAATGAGGAACCACACACATACGATTTTGCTGCAGCGATTTGTTCGAACATTCAAAGTTCTTCGTTTGGTCGTGCCGAAATCGCAGACTCCGCGTTTTGAGAATGAAAAAGGTCAATAGAAGGATTTTACCATATTAAAACAAAATTGAATGTAAGAAAACAAAACTTATTTGATATGGAAAAGTTAAGAATTTTATTTTTGTTGAAAAATATTTTTTGTTTGTCTATAAATTGACAGTTTTTACTGCGGTAAAATGGCACAGATGTGCGTACTTGCGTTTTCGATGCAGTAACGTCTGTGGCATCAAAAACGGTGCAGATTCGTTGCGACAGAATCGCATAGGTATGTGGATGCCTTTAAACTGTCGAAGTGAAATAAAACAGGACATATTTAAATCGTTTTGTACTTGGTACAAGTCTGATAATATTCTAACTATTTCGGTTTCTCTCTCTAGAGACGTGTTAACACTCAATAGTCTACCAAATAACTTATCGGGAAATTTTATCTTATTTTCATAGGCCTTTCAGCGGCTTTTCCAATAGCCTCCCTCCTTTGCAAAGGGCCGAAAACATAGTTTCGGCCGGAACTGCTCGGAGGCATTCCTTTCAAGGAAATTTTTAATAGCAAAGATTGTTTGATGTGGGTCCAAAAGTAGACATGGTACCGAAGAGAGAAAAATTAATACAGTTAAAAAACATAAAAATTTTTAGGTAAATTTATCTAGTTTTTGATAATTTTTTTTGGCAAATAAGTACAATTTAAAATTTAATTTTCATTCCCAGTGCGAAAAAGTATTTAATGACGGCAGCGAATAGGTGAGTGCTGTCAAATGGACGAAGGGTTAGCGGTTCGCGCATGGCGCCATCTTTATTTTCTACATCGTCGCTATGATATACATACATACATACAACAAGCGTTAAGAACAAGAGGTAACAACTGTATACCGTGTACACAGCTTGTAGAGTACGTGATAGAGAAAAGTTGAGATTTCTCTATTTTGACTCTAGGTAGTGTATATATGTAGTTGCGCTTCACATGCTGACGATATTCACGATTTGCACGTTTTTTTACAAGAAAGCGTTCCAGAGGCTAAAAAACCTGTAAAAGCCTGATTATGGCAACTTAACTTAACTTAACGGAACGTAGAAATTTTAGACGTGGCATTAAGTTGCGTTAAGCTTTTAAGAGAGAGCCGTAAGTTACGTATGGTTGCCATAATCAGACCATAAGTCATAGCACTTTTGTGAGAGTAACTTGCACTCTCTCTCAGTCAGAAGTTGGAGGTTTTAGTCTCGAGTTTTTCTTTCTGCAAGTTCATGAAAAGTTCAAAGAACCTTACATGTGTTAAAAAATGAAAGTAGTTACAGGAAAAGTGGATTCCCGCGTTCCAGGTGACTTTTACTGTTTCGCTCTCGCTCCTCTCTTTCAAGAGGGTAATTTTGTTATTTGACAGTTTTACAGGTTTTTACACGAAGTTATCTGGACATTGTTACATCTCAAAAAACAGGTTACAGTGGATATTCAAAAAAAAAAAAAATGGAGAGGAGATTTCTATTTCAGTAATACACTGGCGAGATTCCTCTATCGTGTACACTTAACTTTAGGCGAAACGAGGCGAGACTGAATGGCCTCAAATCCTTAGGATACATGCTTGGCAAGCCAACCAGCATACAGTAGGAAGGTAACTCTGACCACCCTCCAGTGTTGCCGCGAAACGTTTTTAGTGGTAGCTAAATTCCTGCTAAAAAAGGGCTAAAAAAGAGCTAAAAATCGTCGTTGTGGCTAAAAATGTTAGCTAAATTTTTTTACCTACATCTTATATATAAAAACAAGTGCACGTTTTTGGTGTGACAATATAACTTAAGAACGGCTTCACCGAAGTCAACCAAATTTATGCGGCATATTCGGGCCATCATGCAGATATTTTATGTGGAGTTTGCCCAAATTTGGAAAAGGGGAGTGGCATATGTATGTATCTTATGTATACAAATAAGTACACGTTTTTGGTGTGAGCTTATAACTTGAGAACGGCTTCACCGAATTCAACCAAATTTATACGGCATATTTAGGCTATCATGCAGATGGTTTATGTGAAGTTTGTCCGAATTCGTAAAAGGGGGTGTGGCACCTTCCATACTAACTAAAAATTTTTTTGTTGTATATCTCTTGAAATATTTGTGGTAGAGTACTGGAAGTTGGTATAGAGGTATAACAAATAATTCCATACTCATGGATAAAAATGGGCGGTATTGGAAAAGAGAGCGTGGCACCTCCCATCTTATATATAAAGAATAAGTGCAAGATTTCAACCAAATTTATACGGCATAGTCGGGCTATTATGCAGATGGTTTGTGTTAGGTTTCCCCGAATTCGGAAAAGGAAAATTTTCATCTGGTATATCTCTTGAAATATTTGTGGTAGATTACTGGAATTGGTAGCTATACGTGGCCTGTGCAAGAGTGGGCTTTCCAAATTGTTTATTTATTCATACCCAAGATGGAAAAACAAAAAATGTTGTATATCCAAATGTGTTGGATTAAGATTTAAAATAAAGAATCAAAAGTTTTGAAATAAAACAAATGATAAATTTTCATATAGAAAAATTCCAGGACTTTTCATTCGTTTTTCAATATTTGGTGTAGAGAAGCACACCGAGGTACTGCTAGTATAAATATATAAGTATACACGCAAACATTTTCTATAATTACTGGTATAGAAAAACAATGAACTCTGAAAATAATTAATATTTTATTCAACAAAAAAACTTTTTGTGTAACACATAAAGCATATTAAGGGCCGCCAACTTACCTATTTTAAAGTATAGTTAAATCGTTAATGTATAAGATAACGGCATAACGTAAGGAACATACATAGGCATATGTTTACTTGCCTTAAAGGAAAGGCGTTCGCTTTATGAGCGAAGAGTTAAAAGAATTTGGTAGCCAAATTTAGCCACCAAAGGGCTATAACGGCAACACTGCCACCCTCTAAGGTTTTAGGGTTTTGGAGAGGGAGGTTTCAAACACTTCCGATGACATTTGAAATTGGGCTGGTATAATATCCTTCGTTCCCGGAGCTTTGAAGCTTTCAGAGATTGATGCGAAATCGCACTCAAATAGTAACAAATAGCTACTGGTCGCGTGGTTAGAGCTGCGCACTTCCACTCAGTTTTCCTAATAACCGTTAGGATGCGGCGTAAAATTGTAGGTCTCTTCCCTGTGTGTGACAATATCAAGGCGCACGCCACAAATCGGAGGAGAAGCTTGGCCAAGTACTAGTAAATGTTTAAGCGCCATATATAGTTTATTTATTTTCTAATATGTAGGTAGTATGTATGCATGTACATACATAAAAAATACATAAATACATAAAAAATTGGTTCTTATGTTAGTATTCACACATGTATTCAAATAAAACTGCCATTTAAGCTCGTGGGAAAGAATTTGGCTCAGCGGCTATGAGTTGCAATAAAAAATATCGCCAGTTGATGGCCTTTCTACCGATTTTATGTGCGTAATAATTTGCATAAAAACAGAAGCTACTCATTTGAGCTTGATTCATAATAAAATTAAGAGATACATACATACACATGTATATTAGGAACTAAATACAAGTCTTTGTTGCTACGGTTAATATCTACAATACAAAATACAGTAAGGAACTGAAAAAAGCGAAAACCACAGTATGCCGATTTGGGCAGAATAAACAAGAAATTCAACCATCTACATACCTAAGCAAAGCAAGTATTTCCATGGAGAATGTGGCTGCTTAAGAAGTTTTCCTACTTTCATTTGATGCGGCATGCATTAACGAAATTGGTTAGAATGGAAAAGGTCATTGTTATCACCGGCTTCTGTGCATCTGGTGAATAGGTATGCGCATAAATAAACTGTAATGCTTTGAAAGTGCTTGGTAATGCCCAAGAATTCTTCTATACTCAAGCAACTGCTAGTGTGATCTTTATGCATTTGTGTGGAAATCGCGACACAACTATGTTGTCTGTCTAGCTGTCACTTTATTGATGAGCAACAACTTTTATATCATTCACCGGCATCTAACAATGCTATAAAAGTAAATATAAAAGCGATGGTAGCAAGTTACAGTGCGAAGTAAATTACGTTACGAAAAAACACGCAGATGACCAAAACGATCAGGAAATACATGCATATGTGCATATGTATACATAGATATTAGGGTGGTGCCTAAATTAACAACATCATGGGGCACGCCTTTATTTTGCCAACGTACAAAATAAAGACATCCTCGAAAATTTAAACATTTTAAATCGGTTTTTAGAGGTTGTTGTTGTTGTTGTTGTAGCGGCTACAACAACCCCGCCCAGATCGGCTAATATCTCAGTCGTTGTCGTCGAGTTCCACTAACGGCAGCCCCAAGAAGCGTGCAGCCTCTATGGGGTCAGTCCATAGGGACGACGCCGTTAGGGTTGTGGCCTGCTGCAGTAGCCAGAGCAAAGTTGGGCTATTGTCGTGCTGGTCTCCCGAGGCAGATGGAGCTCCGTCATGTCAATGTCCGGTGTTTGTGTGCCTAGAACGGCATTCACAGGTCTTGAGTCTACATAACTCGAGACTGCTGTGAATGCCGTTCAGGGCCTGTCTATGAGCTGACGGGTCCAGAGGTTGCTTAATGATATAGATGCCTCCTGACGTGCCTCGGCGAGGGCTCCTCTGCAAGCAGCTGTCTATTGTGGCCACATCTGTGGCTCCCAACAAGAAACTGCTTGCAGAGCATCGTGTTGTGCTCCCTAATTGGGAGCATTTTTGCCTCATCGTGGAGGTGGTGTTCTGGTGACATCAGGAGGCATCCTGTCGCTGTCCTGAGTGCTGTATTTAGTACCATCTGTAGCTTCGTCCACTGCGTCCTACTAGTCCCCGGCGACCACACTGGTGCTGCGTAGTTTAAAACCGGCCGGCCTATTGCCTTGAATGTTGCCAGCAACGTTTCTTTGTTTTTGCCCCAAGTGCTGCCGGCTAGCGACTTGAGGACCTTGTTGCGGCTCTGTACTTTATTGACAATAGCGGTTGTGTGCGCAGAGAAGGAGAGCAGGCTGTCGAATGTTACTCCGAGTATTTTAGGATTATTCACCGTCGGAATTGGTGTGTCATCGACGTGAATTCCTAGCGGTAGCCTGACCTCCTTCGTCCAGGTTGTGAACAGGGTCGCAGAGGATTTCGTAAGGGAGAGGGCTAGACACTTTGCAGTGAAGAAGCGAGAAAGGTCAGAGAGATATCCGTTTACTTTCGAACACAAGTCATCAATTCCATTCCCAGTCGCCATTATTGAGCAATCGTCGGCGTAAGAGACAATCGAGACTCCCTCTGGTGGTTGAGGGAGCTTTGAAATGTAAAAGTTAAACAGTAGTGGGGAAAGGACACCACCCTGTGGAACCCCCTGTTTTATTTTTCTAAGTTTGCTCGATTTGTCTCTAACCATTACCGACGAGTGTCGACCACTCAGATAATTTGCCGACCACCGTTTGAGCCTCTGTGGGAGAGAGGAAGCCTCTATATCTTCTAGTAGCGTGGAATGGCTGACAGTGTCAAAAGCCTTTGACAGGTCCAACGCTACTAGAATCGTTCTCTCACAGCGACGTTTACAGTTAAGGCCACGAGTTATCTGAGTGTTTATGGCGTTAAGTGCTGTTGTTGTACTGTGCATTTTACGGAAGCCATGCTGATGCTTCGCTGGGGTCAAGTGGTTTGTGAAGTACGGGAGTAGCAAGGCCTCGAGTGTTTTCGCTTCCGGGGAAAGGAGTGTTATCGGACGATAAGAATCTCCTATGTTGGCGGGTTTCCCCGGTTTGAGCAGTGGGACCACTCTCCCCACCTTCCAGATGTCTGGGATGATGAGAGTGGCCATGGACAAATTGAGGACCTCCGTTAGGTACGCTACCCCTGCAGGACCCAAATTTTTCAGCATAAGCATGCATATTCCGTCGGCACCCGTGGCTTTGGAAGCTTTCGCCTTCCCGATGGCCACCTGAACTTCACCGCAAGTGAAAGCAAGGGGGGGGCACAAGTTGTTGGCAGTTTGTGCAGCCTTCTGGTCACTCGACGCTTGGCTTTGTCCACCGGAGGATGCAGTATGAACTGCCGGCTAAAATAGCTCGCGCATCGCTCCGGGTCCGACGGTGCATGGTCGCCGAAAGAAATTTCGACTCTGTCGTCGTGCTTCGTCGGATTGGACAGTGACCTCACGGTTGACCAAAGCTTACTCACACCAGAGGCGAAGTTACAGGTCTTCAGATGAACCTCCCACTTCTTCCGCTTATGTACGTTTACAAGTTGCCGAATCTCCGCGTTGAGATCCCTAATACGGGGATCTCCGGGATCGGCCTGACGAAGGCTATCGCGCTCATCGGCTAGAACAGCCGCTTCGGCAGGGAAGTTTGGACGTGGGGCCGTTATACATCCTGCCGGTATGAAGCGAGCTGCAGCAGCAGTGACAGCCCTGCGGAACTTACGTTCACCGAGATGGACGTCGGTTGGTGTGGGAAGCGCAGTGATGGTGTTTTCAGTAAACTCCGCGTAACCTTTCCAATCAGCTTTAGAGAAGTTGATATAGGTCCGGTGTTTAGCGGAGGCAAAGTCGGTTGGTTTATCTATCGAGATGACTATGTGTAGATGGTCTGATGCTAAAGTCAGCATAGGTCGCCATGTTATGTTGTTGTGCTGTGGTGACTGTGTGAGGCTGCTCTGGTGGACTGAGGTAAACCGTGGAGGCTGCTCTGTTTGAGCAACAGGGGGCCACATACGACGTGGTCCACTGCCGATGTGTCCGTAGTCCTCAGCAGACTCTGAGGTGACACCACCCCTCGCAAGCACTGCACTTGACAGAGGTGGAGTTGTGGTGTAGTCGTCTCTGGCATACACAGCAGTTGTAGGTTTCTGGCCCTGGGTTTGACTCGATGCCAGCCCTGAGTAGGAGAAAACGTAGCGAATGTAGCCCTATGGACGAACAACTTCTGAGATACTTCGCCGACCTAAACTGGGTTAGATCGCCGAAACAACAGCCCTTGGTCGGGTAAAACCCGAGTCATTCCGGTACGTAGAACCGGCTGTCGTGGGAATGGTTTTTAGAGGTCGCTACCAGCGTTTGAAAAAATTGATTTCTTCAAAATCGGAAAATTTCGAAAAAAATGTGTTCCTTTACCAGCTATAACTCAGCGAGATTATGAACCTATGTGAATAAGTTTTAACAATATGTAAAATTTAGTAGATTTCAAGGAAAAATTTTGTAGGATTTTAGCAATTTGCAAAAAATTTAAAATTTTCAAATCCAGTGACCCCTAATTTTTTTTTAATTCTAAAATTGTTGTGTATGTCTTCACTTTTTACGTATTTATACAAAATTTTGGTCCTGATATTTTTTAAGGACCACCCTAATGGACATACAATGTATGTTCGATGACTCTCTGTTGTCTTCTGACTTGTATGTAGACGCTGACCAGTATAACACCTCATGTTGCACTTCTTTCATATCTGTTGCACCGCAACCTGTGCGTACCTCTCCTGCTTTGCCCTCTCTCGCTATCAACCAATCCAGCGGCCGGCACTTTTGCGGCTGTGCGTTGCACAGAAGCGCATTAAGCCACTTTTCAATGCTCTTCGATAATTTATTATGCGAGAAATCTGTGCTCGTGACTTATTTGATTTTTTAAATTGTTGCTATTACAATCGTTCATACCTACATACCCAAATATGTACTTTAAAACATACATACACCGCGCGGATAGCGCTACCTAACCCAACAACAAAACTTACTTTTCCAAATACCAGTGTCATCGCTTCACTCACCCCTCTTTGGTCCATTAGTAGAGCGCTTCCTCTGCGCGCCCATCACCTCCTTGGTCAGAGCTAAAGCCAAGCAAACAAGAGGTAACAGATGTTTAACTGCTGCTGCAGCGGGCGGTCGTTGTCGGGCGCAGCCAGCGGCCACGGAATACCCGGTGATCTTCTCACTGCATTCTACTGTTAGTGGAGTTCAAACGTATCGCCCCCGTTCTCTCCTCTCTAGGCCAATAACAATGCGCTGCACAGTGGTTCGGCCGTGGAAAAAATTTATTTTTTTTAATATCCAATTTTCAGGTTTGAATGATGCAGTCTTATAAAGAAATGTGTTAATATGAACAATTCATTACTACTTTGCATGAAGTTGAAATTTTTTTACAAAATAATGGCATTAGAAGTCAGAAAAATTTTATTCAACTAAAACTGCTTGGAATTTTTGCTAACTTGAGCTATATATTTTCCTTATAACTTTTATCTATATTGTTTTCGTTGTGAACTTATAAGAAAATGTAGCACTAAACAGCACTGACTAAATAAAGAAAAAATCAGTGCAATCGACCAAATATTAAAAAAAATTTAAGCCAGCAAAATTGGTACACTGAGAAAAAAACGCGTTGTAAGAATAAAAAAAAATGTATTTGATTACCCTTTAAAAATGCTCGTATTTAAATCTAGTGAAAAGTGTTAACAAAATGGATTCTTCCATTATACATACACTACGTATAATGGAAACATTCAATTCAAATATGCCTGTATTAAAATGAATCATTTTTCACTGCACGGTTGGCGTTTTGCACGTCTCGGATGCTTTTTCATATATAATTAAGAAAGTATATGTATAAAAAGCATACACAGCGGTGACGACACATACACACGTACACACATACATGGTACATGTTTATCTGTACAAATACACAAATCGCGCGCTGTGATGTTGATTCAAACTCAAAATTTGAAAACATATTTATATGTATGGCTGTAGCTGAGTGTGCAAAGACGCTTGATAAAATTGGTTGCGCCCAAGAGGGTCCGGGTTCAATTACCATCAGGCGGAACAGAAATTAAATTTCTTTTCTTCTTAGTTACGAAAAAGCATCTGTGCACTTCACAACCACATATTTTATAACGTACATACTCAAATTTAAAATGAGTTGGGTTGGTGCTCTTTCGTATGCGTATTTGTTGAAATTTAGCACGTTTTTTTTTTAATTCTAAAATTTGTTTCCCTCAGTGTACTTCATAAATGCTACCTTTGCTACATTTAATGGACAAAAAGTTTGTGTGCTACAGCGTGCTACATCTTCTTACTGTAATAAAATGAAAGTTTGGAATATTTTCTATCGATTCCTGAAAAAAATTTTGCTCATATTTGCCCCTCTCGACGTAAACTTGATTTAAATGACGAAAAGTCACTTCAAATTTTAATAAAAGTGACAAAATGTAGCATGCTTTTAGGATCATGCGTGTATATTAACATTGTGACATCTTTTTGTTTACGAATGTGTAGGCATTGAGAGAATTAGATAAAAATGCAATATTAGTAAATATTAGTTATAAGAAAGAATACTTTTAGGGTTACGAAAATAAATTGACGTTTATAACTATGTTGTGGCGAATACTGCGGCAACGCGAAGCGAACAACGAGAAATCATAATTATTTGTTTACGAATGTGTAGACATAGAGAGCATTAGATAACTTTGCGATATATTTCATGAGAGTAACTTATTTGACAAGTTTCGTGAAGATATATTATTTTTTTTGAGTTGAAATTAAAATTTGTATTTAAAAATTTTTGCTATAGGTCCTAGGGAGGTACCCTAAGGAGTGGCCGATTTCAACTATTTTTGGTACCGTAAATGCCTTTTATGAGGGTAACTTATGCGCCAAGTTTCCCGAAGATATCTTCATTTTTTGAGCTGAAATTCAAATTTGTTTTAAATTTTTTTTTATAGTTCCATGGGAGGTACCCCTAGGGGTTGACCGATTTCAACCATTTCTGGAATATCTTAATTAGCTCACATATAACCTGTGTGCAAAATTTCAATGACCTAGGACCCCTCCTTCTATTTTTTTCCAAAAAATGTATGGAGCTGAACCACTGTGCGCTGCTGTAGTCAAAGTCGTCTCCCTCGGCCACCACAAATGGAATGACAACGAATTAATACCGAGATTTCTTGGATTTCCTTCACTATCTTAATGTGGAGTGTGGAGTGCCGAGGTGTATATGTAGGAGTAAGTGTGTACGTATGTACAAGGCTATATGGGCGAGTGTACTTACACATTTACATACAGATGCAGCAATCAGTCTGTCTGTCCGCCCATCAATGAGTCAGTGTTGATGTGGGTCCATGCTGTGTTGCTCAAATTAAAGTCGGCCAGCCACACCTTTTCTACTTCTGTTTGTGGCGCGCGGCAGCCACTTTATGCTGATTATGTTGTTTTTGTTGCTTTGAACTTTATTTTTCGATCATATTTAATGTTCGCTATATAATTTGAAAACGCATTCACATCAGTTACGACCGCAACAACAATAAGTTTATAAAAGAAAAATATTTGTTTGCTCGAATTATTCTCGCAATCAGTGTCCGAACCAATAAAAAAACGAATCTGGTTATTGTAATTTAAACAAATAAAAAGTCTGCACGGTACTTTCGTACGTGGATTGCAAAGGGTTTTAAACTCATGAAAATATTATAAAATTTACTCTATGCGGCTAACTAGAGTTTTAGCGTCTGATGTCCACGTTATTTTACACGCGTTGGTTGTTTAGTATTTCATTTCGATAAGGTACTACAC
>NW_023458556.1:65748192-65777127 GCF_013731165.1 Rhagoletis pomonella
ATCTTTTTAATATTCCACGCTTTTATAAATGGACTAAAAATAAATAAAATAAAACAATCTTTTTAATATTCCACGCTTTTATAAATGGACTAAAAATTAGAAAATAATATATCCCAGTCCCATAGAATTTCTTTTGATAACTTTTGATTTTGAAATTTTAGCAAAAGTCTTTATAAAGAATTTTTGAGATTGAAAATGAAAAGCGTGGGCGCATGTAATATACCTGAATTGATATGAAGAATAATATATGTATGTATGTAGGAATATATATATATACGTGGGAATATATATAGAGTATATGAATAACGACCGCTTAAAATCGATCTCAAATTTGTACTTTCTCTGTAGAAATTTTAGGACTATGTTATGTGGTTTGACTATTGTCAATTAAATCTAACGCTTTGTATTGCATGCGCTCCACGTTTTTCGTTTTCAATCTCATAAATTGTTTATAATGACTTTTGCTTAAATTTCAAAATCAAAAGTTATCAAATCAAATTCTATGGGCTTGAGATATATTATTTTCTAATTTTTAGTCCATTTATAAAAGCCTTAAATGTTACTCACTTCAGTTACACAATCCCAATTTATAGTTGCGCCCTACAACGGTTAAGCCTATTTTTTTTACTTTAACAAAGGCTATCAGTGTGCAATTGCATGAAAAAGGGTGTGATCTTAGCCGCTGTGTAGATTACGCCGAAAATGTGTATACAGAACCTACCGATATGCGACAAAATGCAGAAGAAAACTTTAAAAGTATCTTCAAATTAGCCGAGGAGGAAGCAAAAAAAGTTGGTTTTATCTTAAAAGTACCACGGCGTGTGGATCGGTTAGTATATCGTGCAAATTACAACGGAAGCGCAGAAACCTTTTTTCGTTGCTGAATTTTTATTCCCATCTTGATTATTATTTGGATCAAATAAATGTGAGACTTGTCAATCCCAAAAAGCTACCAAAATATAAGTTGAACCCTAGTAGTTTCTGCCAAATGGCACAAATCTTCAAATGGGCGGTGCCACGCCCCCTTTTTCGAATTCGGGCACACTTCACATAAACCATCTGCATGATAGCCCGAATATGCCGCATAAATTTGGTTGAATTCGGTGAAGCCGTTCTCAAGTTATGAGGTCACAAAACCAAAACCTGCACTTATTTTTATATATAGGATAAATATTTAGATGTTTTGAATATATTTTGCATATTCAATTTGCACAATAATCCGAGCTCTAATTATCACTATTCTCAAAGCTGAGTGCGGCCACGTAAACTGTGATTTTTTTTCTGTCAGTTTCCATATTAAATTTATATAACAAAAAAACATTTTTCATTTAAATTTCTTTCGTGAAACTGGCTATGAGTGTAGTAGCTTGAATAACAGAAAAAAAGTTATTGCCAAAAAATAAAATTACTGAAACAACAATTATGTACATAGCCGAACAAAGTATTGGCACAGAAAATTTTTCACAATATATGCAACAATTTTTATTCTAATATTTTTCCGCCAATTTTGTATAAAAATATGGTTTATTCAACAACAAAAAACATCTAAATATAATTCTTAAACTTTGTACAAAACTCGCATAAATTCAGCAAATTTTCATCAACATTTTTAACTTTTTAATCAGATTTTTTAGAATTTTTTTGAGTATGCAGTTTTGCAGCCCATTAAATTCTAGTAAAAAAAATGCAAGTTCGGAGTTAGTCAGAGTTTTTTTGTTGAAGGTGTTTTGCATTTTTTCCATATAAAGTATTTTCGAAAAATTTTTTTTGGATGGAAGAGACTGCGTGAAAAAAATTGCCAAAAATCAACGGTGATTCCTAGCTACTTAAAACTTGCACTTTATAATGAAATTGATTGGGCTACAAATCTGCATACTCAAAAAAATTCTAAAAAATCTGATTAAAAAGTTGAAAATTTTAATGAAAATTTGCTGAATTTTCGCGAGTTTCGCACAAAGTTTAGGAATTATATTTTTATGTTTTTTGTTGTAGAACGAACCATATTTTTATACGAAATCAGCGGAAAAATATTATAATGAAAATTGTTGCATATATTGTGAAAAAATTGCTGTGCCAATACTTTGTTCCGGCAGTGTATGTGTTTATAACAATTAGAAGTTGTTGTTTTTGTATGCTGAAGTGTAAATACATATTTATCCACAAGAGTGCCGAATTTCGTCATTTAATACCTAGTAAAATTTCGGCATAAGCATTATTTATAAGTACTTTACAGTGAAATATTTTCTTTTTTAAATCCATGTGTAGGCAAAATTTTCGTGATACATTTCACGTGGCCGCACTCACCTGCTTGCTGATTGACTGTTTGCTGCTAATGTTGCGGCATCGCCTTTCTACCACACCCCCTGTCAACATTTAACGCGTTCAGCGTATTAACCATGAGACGAGAAGTGTGGTAGGGTGTTCGAATTCTTATGGGCATATTTCTTGTACATTGAATTTGAGCGCTGAATGATGCGAGTTGTGGCGGTCCCAGGAGCCAAAGGCTGACTAAGGGCTTCATTTCATTGCTCTCACTTGCGAAAATTTATGCGCATTCCTGCTTTTGAACACACACAGTCCCGAACAACCAATGTGCCTGAGTCCCGGCGATGCCTTGCAGTGGCCAATGGTCAATAAACCGTCGCAAAGGGGATGCGCTGAAGTGGGAATGTAGGGGCCAGTTTTGACAACAATAAAAAAGAATTGAAACGATGATGCTGTCAATGTGTGCAAATGTGTGTTTAATATTACTGATTTTTTGCCGCAGCTCCTTGTTGATTGTTGCTGCTGCTGGTATTCCTTTCTTTGTTATTGTTGTTCCATTGGTCATGATGGTGGCCGCTGCTCAAAGGGTGATCTTTTTCCATTGCTTGCCCGCAAGCCCGCCTGCCTGCCAGTATGCCTGCTTGGTTGGTTGTCCGTGTGCCAGTCTGCCACTAAAAAGACACCGCCACACCGTTGGAGCTCTTAACAAATTTGTTAAGCAACACGCCCGCCTCTACTTAAATGCGAAGCGGCAAGACCCTAATTACGAGCGTGCGCGTGTATATCAAATTTTGTTGTGTGTGTTGTTGTTGCTTTTATGGATCAGCTCGCTTATGAGTTGTGTGTTATGGATGCTGCTTTGACGGTGATGGTGACACAGTGGCAATGCCGTTGGCATCCAAACGATGTGCAACCCATGCGTTGCATCCACTTTACTTTCCCACTTCCGCTCTGCTCCCACTCTGCATGCGTCTGCGCAGCTGTGAAATTCATAAAATATTCGCAGTCATGTTTGTGCGTTTTGGTGTACGTGTGTTTATGACTTCGATCTGTTTTGTTACGCTTCTGGTTTTTTCATGCTATTCCCATTATTCTACGCATTCCCATTTAAGGTTTCCAGGCAACTTGTGTATGTGTGGAGACACTGGGCCCACATTATGCCCACTGATGATGACGATCGATCGTTGGCCTGGTGCGTTTGTTGGCTTGATCAGACTGCCTGACTAGTTGCTTCTCATTTGTTAAGTACACTTTTTTCTTTGGAGTCATTTCGTGATTTTTATATCGATCGTTTTTGCTTGTATCGATCGTTTCTAAAGCGACAAAACGATCACCAGATACAACACAATTCACGACGATTTTATTATTATTGGAATGAAAGACATAAAAGGCCACATGATCGTATAACATTCGTAAAAAAGAACCCTTTCATTTGTTCGCTTATTCGTTTTAAGTAAAAAATGTTTTGCAAATTCGGCGAATCGGTGAAGAAGCAGTGGTTAAATGATGCAATTTGTTGCAGGCCATATTTTGGGAAGTGAGGAATTTCGGGAATGTTGTGTTCTTGTCAATAAGTGGATATTTGGGATTAACATCAATATTATTTTGTGGTTTCGTCATAATAAAAATATGTTTGTTTTTATCGACTTACCTCGTTCACCTCCAAAGAGATTGCTATTATGTAGTTATTGTATATTGAACCAAAAGTTTGTAGGAAATTATGCAGATATTCCGCTGGCACTATATAAGATACTAATTTTGCTATTTGCGATTCCCGCTAAAATATTTGTCTTGCCATGAAACTTTGCATATTGAATGATTACTTCTAAAAGCGGTCGCTCCTTCAGTGAGAAAAAGTCATATGTATAGAGACATTATCTTCAACTCATTTGCCTTGCCTTGCATGTTGCATATTTAACTACTCACAAAAATTTTGCTATCGATTTTTATGTTCACCGTGTTTGGTCGAGAGCAGTGGCCGTCCATGGAATTTCCTGCTTCAAGTAGATATAAAGTGTGTGACTTAGACATTTGTGGTAGGGCAAAGACGACGGCACCTCGTCCCCAGGTTAACCCCCATCATTGTATTATCGCTAAATTCAACAACATCAGTCCCATTTGGGCACACGGCCTACTGGAAGAGAAGGACTATGAGACCAAAGAGAAGCATATGAACACTGCCTCCGCCACGATGTTAAAGTCGTGCTTGGTGTTTTTAATGCCACGCCGAACAAAGCAGGCATATCTCGCCTTACTGTCGGAAAGTTCAGCCATCGTGACAGCATCTCCGACAACGGAAAGAGGCTGATGGACTTTGCCGCGGCACGGAATATGGTATTGAATACTACCAGTCACCAGCACCACTCATCATGCCTGTGCTGGTGTATGGCGCTGAGGCATGGACAATGAAAACATCTGAAGATCCTGCGAAATATTTACGGACCTTTACGCGTTTGCGATGGAGAATACCGCAGACGATTTAACGATGAGCTATATTAGCTTCACAACGATATGGACATAGTACAGCGAATTAAAATTCAGCGGCCCCGCTGGCTTGGCCATGTTGTTCGAATGGACAGAAAGGCTCCTGGTCTGAAAGTAATTAACGCGGGCCGCGATGCTGGTAACAGAGAAAGAGGAAGACTTCCTCTGCGTTAAAAGACCAGGTGGAAAAGGACTTGGCTTCACTTGGAATTTCCACAGAAGAGAAATGACTGGCGTGCTGTTTGTAAGTTGAATGAATTATTGCAATATGAGTATCACCCGAAAACCACTTCCAGTGAAGCAGCAAGGCAAAGCCTCGGATGAGACCCCCCTTATGATGACGACCACGGCAAACGTTTAAAGGACTACGATTTGAGGGAATGCACCTGGAATGTCCGGACCCTTAATGGGGAAGGTGCCTCTGCCTGGCTGGTTGATGTCCTCGTAAGGACAAAAGCTTACATCACCGCCATCCAAGAAATGCGTTGGAAGGGACAAGGCAAGCAATGTCTGGGGCCTTGCGACGTATACTACAGCTGCCATGTAAAGGAGCGCAAATTCGGAGTTGGATTTGTGCTGGGAGAGAGACTCCGTCGCCGAGTACTGTCGTTCACCCCGGTGGACGAGCGTCTAGCAACAATCCGCATCAAAGCGAGATTCTTCAACATCTCGCTCATCTGCGCCCATGCCCCAACGGAAGAGAAGGATGAGGCATCCATGGATATCTTTTATGAGCGCTTGGAGCGCACGTACGAGCGCCGCCCCCGTGATGATATCAAAATCATGCTTGGCGACTTCAATGCCAGGATGGGCAAGGAAGGGATCTTTGGAACCACCGTCGGAAAATTCAGCCTCCACGACGAAACGTCCGACAACGGATTGAGGCTGATCGACTTCGCCGGGGCCCGAAACATGGTAGTATGCAGTACTAGGTTCAAGCATAAAAAGATCCATCAACCTACGTGGCTGTCTCTGGATCGAAAAACGAGAAACCAAATCGATCATGTTGTGATAGACGGAAGGCACGCTTCCAGTGTTTTAGACGTACGCACACTCCGAGGCCCAAACATCGACTCGGACCACTATCTTGTTGTAGCCAAGATACGCACCCGCCTCTGTGCAGCAAAAAATGTGTGCCCAAATATGCAAGGAAAGCTTAACGTCGAAAAGCTGCAATCACAACAGACAGCCAGCGCTTTCGCAACTCGACTCTCACACCTGCTCTCAGAGAGCACTCTTCAACAAACCGACATATGCGAGCAGTGGAACCGAGACGTATTTGCCGCAATAAGAAGAGAGAGGCCGAAATACGTGAGTGCGAAGAGCTTGAAATGCTGGCCGACAGGAAGAATGCCCGAAAATTTTACCAGAGAGTTAGGCGACTTACGGAAGGTTTAAAGACCGGGGCGTACTCCTGTAAGAACAATAATGGCGACCTGGTAACTGTGGTCCAGAGCGTACTTAAATTATGGAGGGAACATTTTTCCGCCCTACTAAATGGTAGCAGCACGGAAAGTTGCGGAGAAGAAGAACCGCCCGCAGTCGATGATGACGCAGTCGACGTTCCACCACCTGACTATGACGAGGTACGTATAGCAATAACGCGGCTGAAAAACAACAAAGCCGCTGGAGCTGACAGCCTGCCAGCTGAGCTATTCAAGTACGGCGGCGAGGAGTTGATAAGGTGCATGCATCAACTCTTGTGCAGAATAGGGTCAGATGAACGCATGCCCGACGACTGGAATTTAAGTGTGCTCTGCCCAATCCACAAGAAAGGTGTCCCCGCCATTCGCGCCAACTACCGCAGGACCAGCCTTCTAAGCATAGGTTACAAGGTCTTATCGAGCGTATTGTGTGAAAGACTGAAGCCCACCATCAAACCATCAATGAACTGATTGGGCCTTATCAGTGTGGCTTTAGACCTGGCAAATCCACCATAGACCAGGTAAATATTCACAATACGCCAAATCTTGGAAAAGACCCGCGAGAAAAGGATCGACACTCACCACCTATTTGTCGACTTTAAAGCCGCTTTCGACAGCACTAAAAGGAGTTGCCTATGCGCCGCTATGTCTGAATTTGGCATCCCTTCAAAACTCATACGGCTGTGTAAAATGACGTTGAGCAATACCACCAGCTCCGTCAGAATTGGGAAAGACCTGTCAGAGCCGTTCGCCACCAAACGGGGTTTCAGACAGGGCGACGCCCTTTCATGTGACTTCTTTAATCTGATGTTGGAGAAGATAATAAGAGCTCAGGAAAAATTTACTACAAGGGCGTGCAATTGCTGGCTTATGCCGATGACATCGACATCATCGGTAACAAAA
This sequence comes from Rhagoletis pomonella, assembly GCF_013731165.1. Taxonomy (NCBI): domain Eukaryota; kingdom Metazoa; phylum Arthropoda; class Insecta; order Diptera; family Tephritidae; genus Rhagoletis; species Rhagoletis pomonella. The sequence continues at coordinate 65,755,269 of NW_023458556.1, forward strand.
ACCGGGAAGTCTGTTCTGCCTTTGCCAAGTTGGATAAGGAAGCAAAGCGAATGGGTCTGTTGGTAAAAGAGGACAAGACGAAGTATATCCTGTCATAAAACAAATAGTCAGCACATTCGCGCCTTGGCACCCACGTCACTGTTAACAGTTATAATTTCGAGGATGTAGAGAATTTCGTTTACTTGGAATTAACACCGATAATAATGTCAGCATTGAAATCCAACGCAGAATCACTTTTGTCAACAAGTGCTACTTTGGACTGAGTAGGCAATTCAGGAGTAAAGTCCTCTCTCGGCGTACGAAAACCACGCTCTATAAGTCAGTCATCATGCCCGTGCTGGTATATCTCGCAGAAGCATGACAACATCCGATGAGGCGGCTCTTGGAGTGTTCGAGAGAAAGATTTTGCGGAAGAATTACGGGCCTTTACGCGTTGGCGACGGCGAGTACCGCAGACGATGGAACGATGAGCTGTATGAGCTTTACAACGGCATGGACATACGGACAGCGGATACGCTAGCTTGGCCATGTCGTTCGAATGGACACCGACGCTCCAGCTCTGAAAGTATTCAACTCGGAACCCGCTGGTGGTAGCAGAGGAAGAGGGACTTTACTCCCAAAATTGAGAGTACGGTTCTTTTTTGTTAGTATTGACAATGTTTTACATGCTAAAATTTTTTTATTAATTTTGTATTAAAATAAGGCTTATATTTAAGCAAACTCCATTTAAATCCTAAGAATGATACTGTGTACCAAAATTAAGAGAAATATGCAGTTTCAGCAAAATTGCGAACTTTTTAATACGATTTTCTAAAAAGAATTCAGGTATGCAGTGTTATAGCCCATTAAATTTTAGTATAATAGTGTGCATTGTATCGATTATAAATCGATTAATTGTAAAATAAGCGTAAAAATATTTTCAAGAAATATGAATTCTATAGTAGTCTAAAATCCATCCAACGAACATTCCTTTTTGCTAGCTGTATCAACTTTACTCGACCCGAGGTTCAAAAATATTAATTTCAAAGATCCGTTAGCATTGAATTCAGTAATGAAGTTCTTGCGAAATGAAATAATTTGCGCAGATAATCTTATGGAAACGGGTAACGAGTCGTCACTAGAATCAGTAGAAAATTAGTTTGATCTTTGGGCCCCTCATAAATATCTTGTACACAAACGAAGGCGAAAGATGATGATTTGGGTCACCCACAAGATGAAATGAATTTTTATTTAAATTGTCAAGTCCTAGAACTAAAGCGGAATATCATCGACACTTGGAAGGAAATGAAAACTGTAATTTAGTTGGTACCTCGGTACCTGCTGGGCGTGTTTTTCCTATCTAGTACTACAGCCGACGAGAAACGCAACCGCTTAACAACAAAACGCTTATCAAAACTTTTGTTTTTGCAAACTTGGTTAAACCTATATAATAAAATTATAGCAGGTCGATGTCTGTACATTATATAACCTAAAGAAAAATTAATGTGGGGTTCTTTTTTTCGAGTAACAGAAGCCAAATCAAAAATTTTTAGAATTTTTATCTGTCTGGCTGTCCGTATGTTTGTACGCGCATCGCTCGAAAAATAATCCATGGAATGGAATGCAGTTTTCACCGATGCATTGAGAGGTCTAACTTAAAACATAGAAAGGGAGTTGCCACCTGTTTGAAAAAGCAGTTTAAGTAAATTGATAAGTCAAGTAAGTATTGCAAGGCTTATAGCCGAAAATATGTATATTTGTTGAAGTTTGCCACATGTTCGAAAATTTTAATTCAGTTTAATTGATAAGATAAATTGAATATTATAATATGCGTATCAAACTGAACATGTTTAGGAACGTTTACTGCCGAACATATTTTTGAGGAGGCTTGCCACCTGTTTGAAAAATTGTATTAAATTAAACTGATAACATAAAAAAATATTACATTACGGATATCAAACAGCACAAAAACACTTTAAGGCGCAGCGAAGCCCGCCGGGCATTTCCTAGTAATAGATAAATATCATAAATAAATATGGATAAGTATTTTTGTGAATACTCACTGTAAAATAGTGCTCTTAAAATTTCGATTAGTCGATTTTTTCTCAACAATTGCAATTAATCGCAATATTTTTTTTTGGCTTGTGATTAATCATTTGATTAATTAATCGATTATTTTATTTTTTTGCTATCCCTAACTGCGAGTATTAACAAAAAAGAGCCGTACGCTCAATTTTGGGAGTAACAGTACAATACATACATATGTATGTATGTAAATATATGTATATATATGTCTACTATGTACATATGTTTAAATACATATGCACCTATAATGTGGGAAAGTTACTGGGAGTACTCACTGAAACCCTACTGCGCAAGTTTCTGGGAATACGGTGTTTAAGTATATTTATAAACACTTTAACGCTAGGTTAAGCAAAGTAAACAGCGTTGGTGCTCGGAGCTAGAAATTGGGATGAACTGCGCAGTTGTTCTGGCAATATAACAATTAACTTTACTTAAAAAAGGAAATTGAAATTTTAAAATTTTGGGAGATATTTTTTTTTGCAGAAAGTAAACTCAAGCGCAAACATTCTTACAATGAGCACATTCATATGTGTACATCTTTCTTGAACGAACAGGCGCCCATTGTTGTGTAACCTTTGATTGACACGGTTCTGGCCCATAAAAATAAAAGAAATCGCTTCTGCTTTCTCAGAGGTTCATCAAAGTATGAAAATATATTTTTGTTTAATATGCTGCCAACAAATTGTTTTTTTTTTTGGTATGCTCTTACTCCTACTTATTTATGTATGTACGTCAACAATTGATGCCGTTTGCGCCTTGAGTTAATTTTGAAGTATTGACGTTGGAATCTTGACAGCAAATAGATTTTTAGGCCACACTGAGTTCAACGATGTCGATTAAATGCAATGATGTAAAAAAAAATTTAAATAGAGAAGCATTGGCGTTACTGGCTACAACGCATACATATCATACATATGTATGTATGTATGTATATTTATACATATATTTTTTACATGTGAGCCAACTGCTTTTCACTATGTCTGTTGATGTGTTTTCATTCTTTTGGTATTGATTATTGCTAGGATAATCCTTCTTTTCAAATGCCCGCGCATACAAACACACGCCATCCAGACAGGAAAGGAAAGGAGAGTGTTGAATAAGCTAAAAGGCAGACAGACGGGCATGAATATGTAGAACGAATATTCCGTCAGCCATCGAGGCTAGCAAGGAGCTCTGAAATGGACGGACTTAAGCTGAGGTCAAACACACTATGTATACATATCTACAGACATACATATTTGCAAGTAAATGTAGTTGAAATTTCTTACAGATTATGTGGTACGAGGATTTAAAGGGTGACCTAAATACAAGCGTCATTCAGAACCACCGGCTCATACTTTCATTACTTTTCGTATTGATACTGTTGGCATTGTCTTAAACGAGTACTACAAGGTCGAATAGGCACGAATCAGAAATGTCGTAAGGCACAAATGTTTTAAAAAAATATTAATAGCAACATCATTTCTATTAACGTATCATATTAATTTTTCCTACTCATTTTACGTCAAAATAATCATCCATTTCCCCTCGTTGTTCCGTACTAATGAAGGGGTATAATAACAGTTTACATCTAGGGATAAAACGATGCTATGGAAGTATCGATACTTGTACTTGTAAGTAGCATTGAAAGAAAGTATCGATACCTAGTAAGTATCAGGCTAAAAGTATCGATACCTACTTATATCGATATTTGTACCTATATAAGAATTGTTTGTATAAAAAAAAGCTGTCACATATCGACGAATTTTTGCAAAAATAAGTTATGTGACTTTAATTTTTGATTTTAGACGAATGGTGCTTAACCTTTTTAAGTTTTACTAGGATGGCCTCCCAAAGAACACAAAAAAAAAATTGCAAGGTCCAAAAAGTTTTTTTTTAATAGTCCCCAGCATTTTGTTAAGAGAATTTGCTTCTTTTGTATGTACATATTTTATTTGTTACAGCTAATAAATTTTTTGTACAAAGATAATGCGATTAAGATCAATAACAATTATTCTATGATTTACTTCATACAAATGAATTAATTAATAAAAGTCTAATGTATTATAACACAGTATTATTACGTATTATAATAAGTACCCAAAAATATTTGTATAAAATAGCCAAATATGATAGTGCATAGGATAGTATAATGTTGTTGTTATTGTAAAATTCTTTGTTTCTCTTTATTTTCCTCAATCTGAGAGTAATTCTCTTGAAATTTATATGGTTGTTCTATCTGCTAAATGTTGACAGAAAAGTAAAGAAACACAGCTATTGTGACACAAAATTTTTTTTCTTTTTCTTTGGCGCTGTAACCACGTGAGCGATTTTGGCCGAGCTCAACAAAGCACGGCAGTCGTTTCTCTTCTGTGCCAACTGATGTCAATTGGAAATGCCCTTCTCCACTTGATCTTTCCATCGCAGTGGGGGCCTCCCTCTTCTTCTGCTACCACCACCGGGTTCCGAGTTGAATACTTTCAGAGCTGGAGTGTCGGAGTCCATTCGAACGACCAAGCAGGCGGAGCTGCTGTGTTTTAATTCACTGCACTATGTCCATATCGTTGTAAGGTCATACAGCGAACAGCTCGGAGATGTCTTTCCTAATTCTGGTTGAACTGGTGGTATTGCTCAATATAATTTTACGCATCCGTATCAGTTTCGGGGGGATGCGACATTCATGCTCAATAAGACGTTGTAACTAATGCTTAGAAGGCTGATCCCGCGGTAGTTGGTAGCATGCGCTCATCTGACCATATTCTGCATAAGAGTTGATGCACGCACCTTATCAGCTCCTCGCCACCGTACTTGAATAGCTAGCTGGCAGGCTGTCAGCTCCAGCAGCTTTGTTGTTTTTCAGCCGCGTAATCGCTATTCGTACCTCATCATAGTCAGGTGGTGGAACATCGCCTCCGTAATCATCGACTGGGGGCTCGGATTCGTCTTCTTCACAGATTTCAATGCTGCTACGATTCAGTAGGGTGGAAAAGTGTTCCCTCCATAATTTAAATACGCTCTGGACATCACTTACTAGGTCGCCATTATAGTCCTTACAAGAGTGCCCGAACGAGGACGTAAGAGTCGGGATTGAGTATAGCAGTGCAACTGTAACTGCATACCCAGCGCAACGACTTTACCCCATTGCACCCCACTTCGATGTTTTCAAGAGTTTAGTGATATATGTTCCCGATCATTATTAACTGACTGAAACAACTTCCAGCTTCAGCTTGCTTGATTATACGACGCGCAGAACCCAGAGAAAACAAATTAAATGTCTATGGGTTTTAGACGTACCACTTACAGATGCTTATTTTAATCAAAGCTTATTTTTAACAAAGTAATTGAGTTATTCTATAGACGAAGGCAGCTCTTAAACTATCGTTACTTTTTGAGAAACTGAAAACTTACATCTCTGGTAAAAAGGACATTTCACTGGTATTCTTGAATCAGCCTCGACTGGGTACCTAAAGACTTACTATGTCCTGGCACGGTTAGTAAGATCTAAGTTATATTCATTGTACACCTATATTGCGACCACCATTCGGTAGTGCACTTCTGGCATGAAAAAAAACTTCCCATAAAAATATTTGTCATTCGGAGGCAGCGTAAAACTCTCGCTCCCCTACTTAGCGTATCATCAAGGCGGACCACAAACAGGGGGAAAAGCTCGATCAAAAACTTAAAAAAAAAAATGTGCGCCAACTACATTTTAGTTAGTTTTTTAGATAGTGAAAGTTAATAAAATATACGTCGAGGCGTAAAAAGCAACTTGGATTTGAATCACCCTTTATATGATCGATGAGAAGGATACAGATACATACATACATATGTACATGTGCATAGGTATGTCTGCGCACAATTTAAATATGTGTTACATTTTTGCGCCGGTGCAGAGCGAAGCAATGGAAGATGTCTACTTAGATTTTTTTTTTTGAAAACTTTGCTAGAATACAATGTCCTGATGAAAGGATCATTGGCATATTGAGACAAAGGCATTGATTTGAAATTTCTTTTCTCCTATATGTACTATACCTTACTAGGTACTCGTTTATGCATGTGCACCTTTACTTAGCAATTTCTCTTTGTATTTTTGTGCAAGCACAAACAGACATCAGTATGTATGTATGTTTAGATTTTTGCTGTTGTTTGTTGTTGCAGCGGTGCCGACAACAATACGCAAAGTATTCCAAACAGTAGCAGTACTTAAAGAACAAAAGTAGAAAATGTAGTAGAATGGAAAAATGTAAAAACACAAACAAAAATGTGAAATTGGAAAAACATGCAACAAAAAAAAAATACTATAAACAACAACAAGCACAGATACATTGCGGATTGAGTGAAATTGTATTTCGAGATTTTATGCCCTGCCGTCTCTCTCTGCATTCCACATATGTACATATATATAATATATAAAACTTTACTGCATTCGATTGCACTGCTTTGTTTGCTGGAAATTCAATTGAATGTAGTGCAATGGCATGGAATTGTTTTACCATCAATTGTCAGCAACAACAATGCATACAAATATGCAACAAACATTCGTTTGCCATCGAGCCTTAGCTCTTCAATTGAAGCAAGTTACCGCTCACACTCACTTTCGCATACTTACTTACATTTCCACTTTTCAATGCTTCTCTTATTTTCGCAATTTTCTTTTCACAAAATTTCCGGATGCAATCTGCAGCCTCCTTCACGCTTTTGTTGTTTGGCAAATTATGATACGTCAATTGGCGATTGTCTGTGCCAAAATGTGCAAGATCAACGACGGCGTGAACAACAACAAAAAAGTGATATTGTTACAATTAAGTCAGCCAATCGATAGGCATCAAAATTGAGCTCAATCGACTTTTACGCCCTAAATGCAAATATAATTATGCTTCACATTCAAACTTTCCCCTGCAATTTGAGCGTTTTAGGAAGGGCGCAAGTTTTTTATTGTGCAGCGTATGTCTCGAGGCAAAAATTGGCGCAAATCGTTTGAAGCATGTGCTAAATGGAAAAGCGCAAGTGACTTTTTGCTAGCAAATTGTGCGCATCGAGGGAAGCAAAGGAAATAGGGAAATGTAATAAGATAATCGCTGCTTGAGAGGAGAATTATATTTGATCTAGTGGAAGATGTGCCGAGTAATTGAAGTGGCTAGAGAACGAGGAATTATAGGAGACTTTTGGAAAGATTAGGATAGACGAGCTGCTCTCCAAGCACCACAAACTCAGAGGTCTCTTTTACATTCAAGTGGTGTCCCTAAATCACTTTAGATTTTTTGATGAACCCTGTACAAGCATCCAAGAAGCCTGGAGTGCTCAGAAGTGATAATGGGAAAGTGAAAAGTTAGATCTTCGAAATGAGAGCATTCACAGAGAAGCAGCTGAGAGCATTATGTTTTTGCGTTATTCAGTTATAAGAAATAGAATACAACAAAATAGTTCGGCACTTTCAAGCGAATCCAGGGTTTTCTGTCATATCGCTTCAATACAGAGGTGAAAAAATAAGAAAGGCGCATGACATTTTAACAAATTTTGCCTATTTTTCTTTGGTTTATTTAATATTTATTATTTCTTAAAATAAAAATATAGCTCATTATCTAACAAAAGCTATATAAGATTCATAGTTTAAACTTTGTGCAAAAACTATAATAATTCTGCAAATTTGCATCTACATTTCCAACTTATTTGTAGAATTTTTTTGAGTATGCAGTTTTATAATCCATTAAAATTTAGTAGAATAAAGAGTAAGCTGTAACTTGCTAAAAAAAGCATTGATTGATTGTAAGGAAAAAAGTGAGTAATACATTCAGAAAAAAATTAACGCGATTCTTTAAGGACTTCAAACTTGCACTTTATTATAAAAAAAAAATTATATTAAAACTGCATACCCAAAAAAATTATAAAAAATCTGATTGAAAAGTTGAAAATTTAGATGCAATTTTGCAGAATTTTAATAATATTTGCACAATGTTTGAAATATGAATTTATATAGCTTAACAATAAATATTAAATAAACAAAAGAAAAATAGAAAAAAAATTGTTCAAATCTCATGTCCCTATTTATTTTTCCATCACTGTAGTAAACAGAAAAATTCAGTGCTCGCGAATATTTGTATGTACATTAGGGTGGAGTAATTTAATTTCGAAAAAAGTGTATGACATATTCGAATTCTACGTTCAATTCTAAGCAAAAATTATAATTTTAATAAACTATATACCAAAAATGACGTTTGACCTCCCAATGTTTAAAAGAAAAAATCAGTGTGTGTATTACAATTTTTTCTGAAATTTCGTTACTTTTCATGTACAAAATTTTGTGTTCCCTTCTTACAATATACTGCTTTTTCTTTTGAAAATTGGGAGGGTAAACTGTAATTTTTGGTATAAAGTTTTTTCGCCATTTTTACTTCAAATTAATCGTTGAATTTGAACTTGCTAAACACTTTCCTCGTAAATTTTCTTCCGAACAAATTACCCGCCTTAATGTACATACATATCAATGCTCAATGTGTAAAGCCGAATGATTCAATGTTGCCAACAGGGCCGCCCTCTTTATCCAGAAAAACTACGAACTGGATAATTTCAATGCTTTTAAACCATTTTCATTTTCTTTTGAATCCTAGCAGACACGCTAGTGGAGTTTTCCGTTAGCTGTATAAGCTCCCTTAGAAATTGTATTCCAGATTTGAAGCGTTTTCTCCAGAAGTCTGGTCACTCACTTGGGAAGTGGTGGACTCCACATCTCTATAGCTTCTAGAGAAATCGCTTTCAACCTGGCAGCTATGTAGACGTTGGTCCAGTGTTTCTTGGTATTTCTGTGGAAGTCGATGTATGACGTTGAGAACCTTAGAAAACTCCGAGTTCTTCGTTCATCGCAGACGTACACCTGCAGGTGCTAGGTGTTCTGGCCTCAACTTGTAAATCTAGGAATCACAGGGGAGGTTACAATTTGAACCACTTCTCCTAATACTATCTCTCAGAACTTCTTCTCGCGCATTCGTTCACTTCTCATTTATTTATTTATTTATTTTTTTATTTATTAAATCTACAGTACAAAGAATCTTACAGACTAACGACAAATTAAAAATACTTATTGGGTAATAGAGTTTAAAACCATTACAAAAACAGATCTGGGTAAAGAAAAATTAATCAATTGAGATTTAGGCAAGTCGTTTAATTCCCAAAGTGCACGAGAAATAGGAGCATTACTTGAATATCTAGTTTTATGGCTTTCACCATAAAAAGGGTAGAAATTCCGAAGATTTCTTTGTGGAACATTAAAGCCTATCATATCGAGTAAACTTGGGCAATCGGTTATGCCAGTAATTACATTATAGATTCATGAAAGAGCTCTCTCTCTCTCAGTCCTTCTCTTTGCCAGGGAAGTTAAATTAATTAGCATAAGGCGCGAGTCGTGTGATGGAACAGGGTCATCGAATCGTAATGTGCGTAGAGCATACTTAAGGAAAATTTTTTAAACTCGTTCAATTCTATTCTCAGAAAGTATTTCAAGGAATATAATTGACTCCCGGGACCCACCAAATATTGACTATTTGCTGCTGGGCGTATGGCGCGTTACCGACCTCAGGGCCTTAATATACATACATGATCTACAGGAGTTGAGCGCATTGAGCACTTTTCTTCCCCGCTCTTCAATATTCTTATTCGAGGAAAGTTTAGAGTTTTTAATAACCCGAAAGGACTTCGTCTTTTTTGAAAATTTTAAATTTGGCGCACTGAGTCATGAAGTTCGTAAAGTTATTTCGTTTCGTGAAAAGAACTTGCACAGTGATATTGGCTATAATATTTAGGAGTGCGCTCGTTAAAATGCAAAAAAGTGCTATCAAAATTTTAAAGATAATTACGTGTATACTAGGGATGTTGATTTTTTCGCTTTTTACGGTCCCGTGATTTTCGGGATGTCGTTATTACAAACCCGGGATCCCGGGATTGGTCTCGGGATATAGATATTCATTTATTTTCAACGACTTAAATGGAAAAAATTGCTTCTGTATTGTGAGAAGCTCTCCTACCATAAAATTAATAATGAATGAATGGGTTTTTATTTGAAGTGGCGTTTTGATTTGTTCTCTTTGACGTCAGGATTTAGATATTTTAAAGGACTTTGTAATTTCAAGGATATGATTACTTCCAAAAATTATTTAGAAAATTCAATGCAATGTAAAATAAAAATATGGGTACCAAATGAAAGAGAAAATTTGTTTAAAAGTTAAATAAATTAAAATTTAGGAGGAATAGGTAATTTTTTAAGCTGATAAAGTTAGGAGGACGAAATTCGAATTTCAAGGATAAAATTATAAGGACATTTTCAATACTTACCAGTCGTTATGTACCAAAAAATTGAATCTGTTTCGCGAATAAATTGATATCTGTGTTTCAAATTTACTATCGCGCGGTGTTATATGCATAACGAGGTAGACGTTTATAAAAAATATTAATATTAATTATTAAATGAAATAAAGAAATATAGCCAATATTGGTCAAGAAAAGGAATTTCCATTATTACAATCAGTGCAAATTACAAATCCCGAAAATCCTAGAATTATTTGCCAAGAATCCCGGGATTTAACATTCCTAGTATACACATTATATTATAAATGATTCTTTCGCCATAGCTTACGTAAACCTAACCATTTAATTGGGGAAAAGGTACATAATTTTGTTGCAATAATTAATTGTGCAAGTATAAAATTGTACGGACAAGTGCTTATGGGTACATGTCAGCACGAATTCATGTATGCTTCGTTTGGCGCGAAAAGAAAGTTATAGTATGTAAGCGTCAATCATCAGACAGGCCGCCGACCGACCAAGCAAGTTGACAGCCGTATAAAACCGTACACTTCTACAATATTTCTGGCCCAACAGGTCATTCGACTGAAAACGGCTTTTACGTGAGCAAATGCAGAAAGACCATTCCCAGGCATTCCAGTACATATGTATGTAGTATGTATTCACGTACATATGTATGCTTATTTATGGATTCACAAATATGAATGCAAATAATAGTGACCGATTGAAAACGAATTTAACATTTTGTTTTGCCTATGATAAGTTTTTTCATGACCGAAAACAAAAGCTGGAGAGGCTGATGGACCTGCACCTAAGGAACGGGATTCATCGCGACTGCACTGAGCCCAAAGCACAATGGGTTTTTCAACCAAGTTATGGTTTTGATTTTTCATGGTCAATAAGCCGATTGTAAGAAATGTGATTCAAGTTGAACATTCGAGAACAAATTCGAATGTATGGCAGTCAGCGCGATACATAATTTTTCTTTTTTGGTTTTTCTTAATTACGAAAAAGCCTATGTGAAGTGCAGAACCAAATCAAACGACGAAGAAAATAGATTCAAGTTGGAAATTTTGAAGACACATTTATAAAGCGGCTGTAGCTGAGTGTGTAGAGATGCTTGCTGTTATTGCCAATCCTGTCAGAGCCAACTTGTTAAAATGATAATAAAAGTTTTTGTTTTGTATCCCCGAATTATGAATAAGCTTCTAAGGAGTGCAGAACATAAACTTAGTCAAACGAAAAATCGCTAAAGAAAAGTTTGGTTTATGTAAACAAAAGTGTGGTTAATATTACCAAATCATTGTTGGAAATATCAACCAAGGCATTATTAATATTAACCAAATATCACGTTGATTCCTTTTCAAGTTTGAATTTGGTAATATTAACCAATTTTTGGTTGATTTATCTAACAGTGTGTGTTTCGAGACCTCAACATGGCTATTGCAAGGGAAGGTCGGGGGATACCATACACACATTTGTAAAGATTATGAAGTAGAGACCTTCCTCGACATCGAGGGGCCTTCAACAATGTCATTGTCATGATGGTTGAAACCAACCTAGTAAAGCTCATTTACAACTTACTTCGCGACAGCACTGCGCCTGCACTCAGCTTATTGTCAGTACAAGGTTCTGATTTGGCTCTTCGGAGTCCGATTATAGCGTTTAGCTCTGCTTTAAAAATGCTAAAAATGGTCCGGTAAGCAAAAACTGATGTTTCTCGCGAGTTCGCCACAGTAAATCCCGCTACCCACTCTTTCGTTAAGCTTGCAACTATCTGTATAGTATATATAGCCGTCGACCCTGGGTTTAAGCCTGTGGCCCCTTCCCATTCGTTCCCGAAATTTGCCGTAGAGATCCACAAGTGGAAGACAAGTGCTGTTTAGCACAGACCACCATACGGTCATAGAAAAGAATGGGGCTTATCACAGCTGTGTACAACCAGTGTACTTTATACGGTTTTATTCCAGTCAAGTTTTTTGTCTAAAATAACTCCAAGGTATTTGACCACGGTTGAGAGAGTAAGTGCCACCACGTTCAGGGTGGGAGGTTTGAATAGAGGAGTGAAAAGTACAATTTCTGTCTTATTAGGATTGACCTAGGATTGTCCACATACCTTAGACCAGAGGTTTACTGGACTGAGTGCAGTTCACAATAACTCACTCAGGACCTGCAGATGTTTGCCAGTTGCCATGATTGCTATTTTATCAGCGAACGATATAACTTGACAACCGGCTGGGGGTTAACGGTTAGCTTTCAGAGTAGAGGGTAGGGAATGTCCCCTTTGGTAGAGCCTCTGGTCATATATTTTTTAATTGAACCACCCACGGATTTCCCTTTGGAATATGCATGCTGATTCAAGGAGAGGTTACCATTTTGTATATTCCGTCGAATATATTAGTTAATGAGCCTGTCTAGAGTTTTAAGAAAAATGCAATGAGGCTTCTAAGTCTGGAATTCTTCGGTTTCAAATGGGCGGCCTTTTATCCTTTTGGTAAGAATAAGAATTTCGTCTTTGTCAACTTGCATGGTATGTGAGTAAGGGTAGGCTGTAAAAATTTGAGAAAACAGAGGTATGACCTAGCTTCCTGTAGGGGGACTTGTAGGGCTGAAAGGACATTAAATCCCATTCCTCCTTCTCATAACTTACGACGTCCCTAACGGTATCACCTAGGGATGAGTGGGTCCTATGACCGGGCGAACTGCCGGAGGTGTCGTCCGAGCAGCCCGGGAAGTGGGTGCTCATAAGGACTCCCAGCATTTCGTTAAATGATCACGTCCAGTTACTATTAGAATTCTGGATAGAACTCATACTTGAAGACCATTTCGAAAGAACTTTTCTCAGCCGGTTGGCTTCAGATTTCTATTCTATTTTGTTGCAGTAGTTTTGCCAAGATTCGGGGTTCGCCCTCTTTAAGCTGCCTTTCGGTTTTTTCTGGCTTTTCTAGATTTTTAAGGAGTTTAGGATTTTTTCTGTGCCATTTCGGTTTTTTCGGCAACTTTTAAGTCCAAAGGTGCATTTAAACTTTAGCTTTTCCCTTCATAAGTGCGTAGAAATAAAACAAAAAACGAAAACCTACGGTTTTTTTGTGTTGAAAAAAGTTAAAAAAAAATCAGAGGCTTAAAGCATAATGATAAATTCTGGGAAAGAGTATGCTATGCCTTCCAAAACTATACCGCATGCGCATTCGGTCGCGCGTCACAAGCGAACATACCGTACGGCATAGTACGCACCGTACACTGAAAATAAAATTTCGTAAAAGTGCTACGAAAATCTTTCGTAGTGTTGGTTTTTGTACAATATACGAAACTTTCGTTCATAATACGAACACATTTTTCACAACGAAACAAGATACGTATGGTTCGTAAATATAACGAAAGGACTTTCGTAAGGCATTTTTTTAGTACAATTTACGAAATCTTACGTTTATTTTACGAAAAACATTCGTAAAGCACTCAAGAAATCTCTGTACGAATAATTTTTTATATTGTAGGAAGGTATTCTTAATATTTACGTATGTTTTTAAATTTACGAATTCTACAATTCTGTATTCGTACAATTTAGTTAATACTTTCGTATAAAGTACTAATGCAGAAACATGTTTTTTAAATTCGTACAACATACGAATATTTTCGTACAATATACTCAATTACCGGCAGTTTAATATGTTATCATATTTTTTGTATCGCGTGTCATTGCGGAATTACTTGTTGGCTGCTGTGAGACGTATAATATAATTTTAAACGTTTTAAAAAGAGATTTGCTGGATAAAAAAACAAAACAAAATTAAATATTAAAGCTGTGGATATACTATGCTTTTAAGCATACAATGTTTTTAACATCGCCTACGCTGCGCCTGGCGCTGCAATGTGGGACTTGATAAATAGGCAATTTCATCAGTTACCTATCAACGGCAAGCCTAAGCCAGGAGCACTACTTAATGTAATTAAAAGTAAGTACATGTATGACTTTTCCCTGAAACTTGCTTTTCAGACGCCTTATAATTTTCCTTTAATTTATAGTCGTCAAGGAAACGAACATCGATGAAGCTGCGAATCTTTCAAGTGCCTCTACATAAAAATATTATATTGTTTAAGAAAGTAAAACCAGTATTTTATATATTCTTACATATGTTATTACTTACTATATTTAGTTTTGTTGAGTCTCATAGTTTAACACTTTGCATCCATATACTTTATTGAATGAAGCCTAAGCAATAAAAAAATATGTAGTATAGAACATATTCGTATGCATATAAATAAAAGACTTAAGTTTTATTATAGGTAAAATAACCTCTTTTAACCGACTTCCAAAAAAGGAGGAGGTTATCAGTTCGTCGGAATATTTTTTTTATTTATTTTTATTTATTTGTTTTTTTTATGTATGTTACCGCATAACTTTGGACCACGTCAACCGATCGATAATTCTTTTTGCATCGGAAAGGCAGTATCTCAGAGGTGGTCCCATACTAATCTGGTTAAGATCCGATCAGTGGATCATGAGATATATATATACATATATATTTTTTTTCATATGAGAGTTGAAGTCGGGTTTTTTTTTGTTAAATATTACTTGTTATTAATTCTAAACTACAGTGTAGTCAGAAAATTCTTCTTCTTTCGTAGAACGTATGATTGCTTTCATTATTAACACTATAAAAAACATGACTAAAATTATAGCACAACACTTTCATTCTATTTTAATCAATAATGTTAAGCGTTTTTGCAAAACGTTTTGTTAAACAAAAACGCCTAAAATTAACGATAAAAAACAAAATAAAAGTGTTGTGTTATTGTCCGTAATATGTTCTTTACAGTGTGGAGAATGAAAGAAATCGCACATTCTACGAAACAAGCGCATATTTTACGAAAATAATTTCGTTAAATATACGAGTTATTCTGTGCATTTTACAAAAATTTCGTAAAAAATAAGAAATTGCACGAAATTCTTTAGTAAATAGTACTAAATTCTTTAGTAAATAGTACGAAATTCGTTAGTAAATAGTACTAAATTCGTTAGTAAATAGTACGAAATTCTTTAGTAAATAGTACGAATACATTCGTAAAATGTACTAAAAATCTGATGCCTCATATTTTCGTAGTATGTACGAAAACAGTTTTGTACAATCAACGAAAACTTTCGTGGCTCTAAATGACGAAAAATTTCGTAAGATTTACGCATTTTTCGTTATATTTACGCAGATTTTATTTTCAGTGTACCGTACCGCATAGTACGCACCGTAGAATACCACGACTATTTGAATAGGTAACTAAAGTTATTTTAGGCCGTATCTATCTAGTGCACATCCGTAGTATAAATAGTTCCCTGACATCCTCAAATTTTTTATTCCATAACTTGAAGTTTTTTCTTTAAAATACTAAGCCTTTTTTCGTTCGTCCATATCTTTTGTGGCATTTGTTGGATGGCTTTTAATTAACTTGTTTTCTGGCCACTTAACGTTCGTTTTATGTAGTAAGTATTTAGTAAATATGTACTAGATGTTGTATGCACATTTGTCTATTTGCACATACATACATAAATAGATAAATACATATGTATACACACAAAAGTATAATGCAAAAGCTAACTAAGTATCAAACATTTATACAGTAAACAAAAAATGCGAATGTATAAACATCAAGCTGGTTTTGAATAAGAATACAAAATAATATCGGCAACACCAGTAGCCACTTGTTCAAAAGTTAATACCAACCGTATTAATACCACAACTTCTTCACCATACAATAAAATAACCAACGTCAAGTTGGTTAATGGCTGACAAGTTTTTATCTCGTACGATGAGGAAGTGTGTTCGCATATTGTCTCGTGCATTTTTTTATGTTACGAGTATGTGCATATGTGTACACGCATAATCATGTTTTATAATATTTCATACGTGGATGTATGCTTTTGTAAGTGTTTTTTTTTGGGCTATGAAAAACATTTTTAGAAGCTGACGGCGCCACTTCCTTTTTTTGTTATTTCTAACCGGCTATGGGCATTGTCCAATCAATGCAATATTCCTATTAGCTTTAAACAATTGAGGTAAATTAATTAATAGGAATAATAAACATTACTATAATACCGATTGTCAAATAGACATGCCAAAAATGTTAATATTACAAAACAACCGTAAAATATTGAATTGCTAGCTTATACCCGCGGGTTTTACCACACGTTTTTAAACAAATATAAAAAATAATAAACGAAGTTATATTTTCTCTCTGTGCCCAATTTGCCCTAGGCCGTATATTTTTTTAAGCGAGTAAAGATATTTCGGCAGTAACCTGGCATTGATAAAATATCACTTCTAAGCACCGTAGCTAAATGCCTTCAGAGGTATGCTTCATGAAGATTTTAGTTTATACAGACATATGGCAGATGCCAGCTTCTATATGAATAAAGAAAGTTTTAGTACGTATGAGAGGCGCCATGCCCCCTTTTCCGACAACTCCTATTCCACTCCAAGAGTATTGTATTGATTTTATAACTCCACACCAAGCTCTAGTATTCTACCGCAAACAAGCACAGGGATATGCAGTAAGAAAATTTCAGTTTGTACGGTAGGGTGCCACGCCCCCTTTACTTATAACCCTAATTTTCTGGCTTCTCCTACTTTATTGGCGCTGTAACCACTTAAGCGATTTTGGCCGAGTCTAACAGCACGCCACCTGGTATTTCCTGTGTTACCAGCATCGCGACCCGCGTTGAATACTTTCAGGCTGGAGCGTTTCTGTCCGTTCGAACGGCATGACCTAGCCAGCGGAGCAGCAAGAAAGATTCTACGTTGGATTTCAAGGCCAACACTATTCTTGGTGTGTAATGATGATTGCTAAATAAATGAAGTCGTCTACATTTTTAAACTTGTAACTGCCACTAGTTACGTGGGTGCCAAGAAGCATATCGAGGGCTTATAAGTATTCAATACCGTCTATCTGCCCTTTTCACAAAAATTAGATTCTGATATAAAAGTCTACCTAAGACTTAGCTGTCACCGTTGATGTGGATTCTCGATTTGCTCTGACTGTTTATGTGCTGTGTCCGCGTTCACCACCAGGCCCACACTCTTTGCTTCTCCATCTACAACCGATGAGGAAGAGCAGACGAGCCCCTTGTTTTGTCGTTGGAACTCGCCAGCAATGGCACGCTTTTGTAAAGAATTGTGCCTGATCGTTTAAATTCTGCGGTTCTTATTAACTTTTGTCTGAAACCTCGTATGGTATCAAACGGCTCAGAGAGGTCCATCCCAATCCTGACGGCGCTGGTGATATTGCTGAACATCATTTTACACAACCATAGGTATTAGTTTCGCGGCGATACCAAATTCAGACATTGCGACATAAAGACAACATCTTTTCATGCTGTCGAAAGCGGCTTTGAAATCGACAGATAGATGGTCCTATTCTCCCGAGTCTTTTCCAGATTTTGGTGCAAAGCCTATTATGGGTTTAATAAAGTCACGCTGATAATATCCAAAATATGCCAAAAAGGCGGTAGTCGGTGATCATGGTTAGGTTAGGTAAGCGGGCTGCCTCCGCATGTGTTGTGTTGTTGTCCGTTGTGATGCCCACAGAGGGGGAGGGAAAAAGGGATGCAGGGAGGGTAGGGGAAAGAGGAAGGAAGCTATGGGAGAAAGACGACACCTATGGCTTTTTGCCGGAGACACGCTCCGTGCTCACAACGAAGCTCTTCAGTCGACTGATGTCCACTCCCGAGAGCCCATGATTCTACCTCATAAAATTCCTTGCAGCTGGTGCAGTAAGGGTTATCCGCAACACTCAGCCTTACAGCATGGTTACCAATCACACAGTGACCAGTAAGCACTTCCACCAATAGTGATAGATGAAGCTTGCTTAGTCTCAAGAGCTGCCCAGACCATCTGACCATACTATGTATAAGATTTGATGCATGCACCGTATCAACTGCTCACTGCCGTACTTGAATAGCTGAAATGGCGGGCCGTTGGCTCCAGGTGCTTTTTTCAACCATTCGTACCTCGGCACAGTCAGGCGGTGGGACACCTACTCCATCGTCATCGACTGTCATCTTCTTCACTGCTTTCAGTCTGCTGCCATTCAATAGGGTGGAAAAGAGTTCCCTTCATAATACAAGTACGTTCTGGACATAGGTCACTGGTTGTACTGATGGGAGTTCGCCCTGACCTTGAGGTGCTTCTTTCCAACCATTTACTCACCCGTTTACTCATCTCAAAAAGAGAGAAAGTATAAATGATTGAACCAATGTTGGGAAATTAACTTTTTCCTTCAGTACGAAATCTATACAAAAACTGTACTTTTCGACGGTAATTGACTTTTTAATTTGCTCATATATTTTCTTAGTACATGACCAATGATTTGATAGTATTCATGAGAAAGTTTATGTAGGTACATTTAAACGTTTAACATAACTCTGTATTCACGTATTTTAAGGTACATTTCTTAAAAAAAAAAAAAAAATTTAATTGTTTTGAATGGATAAAAGAGACATCTTCCATGAATTCAGTACCAAAACTTGATATTTTAATAGTATTTCAAGTGCTTATCAAAACCTTACGACACGCACATATTGACCAGATTGGCCATTTATCTTGAAATTATTTAGTTGTAATTATGTGTTTATAAAAATGCAGTTTAACAAAACCCGTTTAATTGCAAGGTTCAATCTTTGCACAACATCAACAAAAATCAACAAACTTTGGTAAAAATTCCGAGCTTTTTTAATTAGATTTCTTAGAAATACATATGTATTTTGGGTATGCAGTTTTATAACCGGATCAATTTAAATAAAGTGCAAATTTAAAATAGCTGCGACTTATCGTTAGTTTTTAATATATGTATATATATATATTTTTTTTATGAAGGTGTTGCTCATTTTCTTCATTAAAAAATCATCCAACATATTTAGATAATCGGGTAGGCTCAGCAATTCACTTCCGAGTGAATTCCAACCCCTGTCAATATGAATTCAAAGCAAACTTGACTCGAATTCACTCGAAAGTGAATTGCAGAACCTGCTGGAATATGAAAGAAAATTACCAACCTCGTCAAAAAAATGCCACACATCAACGGTAAATCGCAGCTACTCTAAACTTGCACCTTATTATACTAAAATTAAATGGGGTAAAAAACTGCAAAATATTAAAAAAAAAATTGAAGTAGAAAATTGTTGTTAAGGAATAAACTATATTTTTATAACTAAAATAACTAAAATTAAAAAATAATAAAATAAATAATCAAATCTAGTCAATATGTGAGTGTCGTAAAGTTATGATATTTAAGAACATCTTTTTATATGAAGTTGACTTCGACATTTGCTTTTAATAAGATTTAATATAAAAAATATTCTTTCAAAACTTGCCTAGGAATGTGAAGTTGATAGCACACCTTGTGCTATGTTATAATGGTTTGTTCAAAACCTTCAAAGGCAAAAACGAGAAGGCGAAGACAAAAAGAGAATAAAAAAATTTCCCGCAGTGAATTTTTAGAGCTATGTATATATTTTTGGTATTCATCACAAAATTCTACTAAAAAGTACTGCGTAGTGGGAGAGTATATTGTAAACGAAATTGTATCAAAAAAGTACATTTGTACCAAAAATGCCAACCCTGGATTGAACGTGTCTAGAAAATCGTGGTGAAAACCGAATGCATTTCGTGTTTGCTTCATTGCTATAAAATAACAAATATCCATATATACTATTTAAATGAATCCGTCCAGTTTTAATATTATCAAAAACCTATTTATGATACGAGTACACAAATTCATACCTAAATAACGTTTGCTACATATTTACAGTCGCTCACAGAAGTATTGGTAAATTAGTTTTTTCACAATTTTCAAAATGTTTTCCATCATAAATCATTTTCGCCAATTTTCATTTAAAATGTAGCTTATTCTATACCAAAAACCATATAAATCATTCTTGCAAACTTTGTACAAAATTCATAAAAATGAATCCAACTTTTTATTAAGAATTTTTAGAAAAATTCTCGTTCAATTTTAGTATTATAAAGTGCAAGTTTCAAGCAGCTAAAAATTACTGCTGATTTGTTAGAATTTTTTTTCGAGGGTGTTGCGCATTTTCTTCCATATAAAAATTGATTACGTTCGTGCCCTATATGGAAACAAATGCGCAACACCCTCGACAAAAAAAAAATCCTAAAATATCAGCGGTAGTTTTTAGCTACCTCAAACTTGCACTTTATTATGCTAAAATTGAACGGGCTACAAAACTGCATACTGAAAATTTTTCTAAGACTTCTGAATAAAAAGTTTGAAATTTTGATGAAAATTTTTTTAAGTTTGATTCATTTTTATGAATTTTGTACAAAGTTTGCAGGAATCATTTATATGGTTTTTGTTATAGAATGAGCTATATTTTAAACGAAAATTAGCGAAAAAGGTTTATAATGGAAAACATTTGGACTATTGTGAAAAAACTAAATTACGAATATTTCAGTGAGTGACTGTATATATACTCTTACATATCTACTCGTATATGCATGTACGTACTCGTATCTACATATACAAAAGTCGAACGCAACGAAACGGTAGCTGTTTCTGTCGCTATAGCTGTCATAAAATCGATGAAAAATTAGAAAACTCGCTTTTGTATTAATATCGAAACAAATGCAGCTTCTCTTTTTACTATCGAAACTATTTTAATACAAATGATTTTTTTTTTGTGTACACAAGCCTAATCTTTATAAATCACATTTGTTTTGCGGTGTATAAAATTTATTTAAATTCAAGTCAATCACAGCAGGTGGACAAACCAAATAGAAAATGGTGGCGAATAGGCAAAAGCTTGTTTCATATTTACTTAAGATGCTCAAAGCGGCACGGTACAGTACAACCCCGTAATTTTCGGAAATTCTTACCATAGGGGTATAAGGGAGCTGTCAGACAGGAGGTGCCTTTGATGAAAAAGAACCCTAACCAATGTAAAGTGACGAAGCTCACGTCCCTCCACTCGGCAAAGACGAGGTGAGAACAGCAATAAGACGGCTTTAAAACAACAAGACCCCCGGACTGTATAGTTTAGGTTTATTGTGGGTACCTACCGCTCACGGATTAATTCAGACCTTAATCATTGCCCTGAAATGCAAGCATTTCAGTAACAAAGGCAGTGTGGGACGGACACACTTACCACCTTGGTAAAACCGAAACCTACCTAAAATCTCTGCCGTTCTTTGGCATTAAATCACAGCCCCCGCGATAGTCCCCGAAGAGACGTACCTCACTGAACAGACTGGAGTAGTGCTCGCCAGCCAGACTTGCTGGACCAGCTCGACTCACGCGACTTACTAAACTTACCAGAATACACATGCTTGACCCCACAACTTGTCAGATTTACTTTTCCGCCATTATCAAACCACCGACACTGTCTCCCTCAGAGAACAGCTCCACCTTGTTGTTACCCATAAACACCTTCAATTATCATACTGCTTGTCCTAATTCTCTCACATCTTCTCTCTTCATCTTCATCTTCATCTTCATCTTCATCTTCATTTTCATCTTC
>NW_023458556.1:65777137-65797789 GCF_013731165.1 Rhagoletis pomonella
CATCTTCATTTTCATCTTCATCTTCATCTTCATCTTCATCTTCATCTGCTTCCTCGTATTGGTCTTCATCTTCTTCTTCATCTTTATCTTTTCCGTTATCCTGATCTAAATATGTCCATTCTTTTCTTCACCCCCACCATTTTTATTAGGTTAGATATTTAAATTTTCCTTCCTCTTTGTCTTTATATTTAGGTTTCTTTACTTTCATTTTAATTTCTGCATTTATCCCTTCCTTCTTCTATATCCTCAACTTTACGTACTTCCTTGTTTGAGTTCCTCTTTGTCTTTATATTTAGGTTTCTTTACTTTAATTTTAATTTCTGCAATTATCCCTTTCTTCTTCTATATACTCAATGGTATTGGTGTGACTTTTGAATTGATTTTTTCGCTCTATTTTAAACTAATTTGATATTTTAAAAATTGCCTGCACATCAGCATTAAAATACCTTTCTAATGATATATAATTGTTTATACCTTAGAAGTATAGTTTAGCCGTAAAAGGGGTGTAAAGGAAACATGATTGCCTATATATAAAAAAATGATAAAAATGTTGTGTTCGTATGTCACGGTCATCAAAACTCGAGAACGGCTGAACCGATTTGAATAATTTTTTTTTATATTATTCGGTGTAATACCGGAACCAAAGATATCGCAAAAATTTGAAGGGTTGCCACCTATTTTAAAATTTTTAGACCCAATTATATTGACAAAATTAATGAATTATTACAATATGGGTATCAAGTTAAAGAGGTTTAAGAAAGGTAACAGTTGGAATATTTTTGACGGGGGTTGCCACCTATTTGAAAATTTTAACTCAGTCATATTGATAAAATAAATGAAATATTGCCATGTGGGTGTCAACCTAAAGAGTTTTAAGAAGGCTTACTACCAAAAATATGTTTGAGGAGGGTTGCCATCTGTTTGAAAATTTAACTAAATTACATTGATAAAATAAATAAAATATTACAATATAGGTATAAAATAAAGAGGTTTAAGAAATAACTGTTGGAAATATTTTTGAGGAGGGCTGCCACCTATTTGGAAATTGTAACTCAGTTAAATTGATAAAGTAAATGAAATATTGCCATGTGGGTGTCAAACTAACACAAATATATGCACTTTGAAAAAATCGGTTTGTATGGGAGGTGCCACGCCCCGTTTCTATATTGAAACTTTTTTTAGCCTATAACCATCCTTGGAAAGTCTGCAGTAGATTCCAAAATTTCAAAAAAATCGGTACGGTTTTTTTTAAATATATATCAGTATAGACTAGCCAATATCTGCTTGTTTTGCGGCTTAAAACACGATGAAAATCGATGGATAAATAAACAAGTTTGCAAGGGTTAAGTGAAAGTGCAATAATTTTTTGTATGAAATACTAGCAGGAAATAATGTTACTCATGCGCCATGTCGTACATGACCGTATTACCATGTTAAATTTTGAATTTTTTTTCATTCGCAATGCAAACTTATAATGAAAATAACTTGACTAAATGACCTTATCTAAAAAAACGGTATACAGATGCGTAACATACTAATTAAAATTAATTTTACGTGTCTCGGCGTTTTTTGTGTAATTTTAGCGTCGTTACAGTGTTATCATCAAAATTAAGCCATAGCAAAGCAATTTGTTTATAAAGCTCTTAGGAGGTAGGATCTCCAGTCCGACAGGGCTCGTAATTCAGTTAGCAACCAAGAAATTTAGCAAAGCTATTGCAATTCAACAGTAAACCACTTTTTTTAGAAATTTTTCGATTACTTTTTAAACTACTTCGAGGAATGGACTTCGAAACAAATCAATTACATATTCAATTCCTTCCGAAGCAATTGGAAAAAAATTACATTTTCAATTCCTTTCAAAGGAATTAAAAAAAAATTACATTACTAGCACGTAATTTATTCCAATTACAATATGAAATTCCTAGTAATGGAATTATAGCAAAAAACAATTCCATTTGAAATTACTTCAAGGAATTGAAAAAGTAATCGATTCCTTATAAGTACTACTAGTGCTCCAAGCTTAAGCGGAAAAGGAGAAAAAATGATCACTTTGATCACTCCACGTGGAGTCGCTCATATGCAGGTGTACAGTGAATCTTCTTAGTGAACACGTGTGAAGAAATTTCGAACTGTAATAGCCATGATGTTCGTAAAGATCGCTGTCAATCTGTGCGACATCAAAAAGGGCTACTCTTTGTCATACATGTATGTAGTTTTGGGTGCTAACACCCACCATTTGCATATCCTATCACAATTTAATTGTAAATCAATTCATATCAAAATGTTTATTTTATGCTTTTTTATGTTTATTACTCACCTCCCCGCACAACTAAACGAACAGAATAGAAACAAGCATAATTAGGAAAATAGAGATGTGCATATGTATATCCAAACGAAAATATTCCCAACGGGACTGAAAGTTAGCTGCTTCCCAAAGGAGCAAGTAGGGAGCAGTACAAAAGCAAAGTAAAAAATAAATTTTTAAATTTCTAGCAATGCTCAGAAATAAATATCCTTTTGAGTAATAACATAAAATATTTTCTTTTGAAAAATGGTTAATTTATGTACAAACATGTTTGAATGTATGTATTTTCGTATGTATACCATATAGAAAAGAAAACCAATAAGTACATTTAATAAAACCTTCAACTGGTTTACAAAAACCATTATTTATTAAAACAAAAATCTAATATAGAAATTAAAATTTGCATGCATCGCTTTTTAAATGCTTTAGTTGAAGCGCTCACTAAGGGCTTCTGTGTCTAATGACACACAATCTTAAAATACAATGAAGTGTGAAATTAGGAAGGGAGCGCTTACTGCTGAATATGGAACGCTCCAATAGCACTAATGGAGCGCTTCTGGCCCCGTTGGGTTTATAGTTAGATACATATGATTTGGCGAAGGGGGGGATTAAAAAAAAATTGCATCGATAACTTAAAGTTGTGATACACAATGGCTAGAGGCGTCGCACTATAGGCAAAACACGAGTTTTTTTTCAAAATCGTAGATCTTCGCTTAGAAAAGAGATAATGGAATGAAATTTTTTTTATCGTGAAGATAAATGATCATATAATATAGGACCACTATAGAGAAGTTACAACAACAATATCTTAACCCTAAAAATACCGTTCAAAATGTCACTTCTTTAAATTTTGGATTTTGGCTCCCATTCCACTAGAAAACACTATATTTAATACACCATTAGCACTGTTTCTGAAAGATTTCTCTTTATTTTATCTTAAGACTCGATTCTTGGGACATTGGATGCTGTACCCGAGTGGCCAGATTGGAAAAAGAAAAGCTACCTTTAAACTCTAATAACTCGTAAACTATCAGCTTTCGCAAACAAATTTATATAACAAAAAAGGTTGTACTGGTCGATATCTTTACGAAAGTGCAGCATTTAACCCTTTAATGCAGAGTCTGTCATATATGAAACGCTTTTTAACACTTTCAAGGCAGAGGCAAAATGGTTCTCAATATGTTTTCAACGTACTTTTTCTTTATTTTTATTTTTTATTTATTTTTATTTTTATTTTTTTTTAATTTTTTTTTTTTTAATTTTTTTTTTTTAATTTATTTTTTTTTATTATTATTTTACTTTGGAAAAATTTTGTACGATTAATATCTACGTCAACATGAGAAAAAGCACGTTCAAAAGCATATTGAGAACCTTTTTCCTCTGCCTTGAAAGGGTTAAAAAGCGCTTCATATATGACAGACTCTGCATTAAAGGGTTAAATGCTG
Organism: Rhagoletis pomonella; assembly: GCF_013731165.1. Classification (NCBI taxonomy): domain Eukaryota; kingdom Metazoa; phylum Arthropoda; class Insecta; order Diptera; family Tephritidae; genus Rhagoletis; species Rhagoletis pomonella. The sequence continues at coordinate 65,780,888 of NW_023458556.1, forward strand.
CATTCCATTATCTCTTTTCTAAGCGAAGATTTACGATTTTGAAAAAAAACTCGTGTTTTGCCTATAGTGCGTCGCTTATGGGCATTCTTTCATATATGTTTGTATGTATGTGCCATTTCTACCGTTATATATTTTTTGTCACTCGGTTATTCCATGGGAGTTCATGCTTTATTTAAATTTAAAAAATTAAATGACTACACCATTTTAATTAATTAGTGTGTAGTCCAGTTTTGTTTTGTAGAAGTTTCGTTAGTATACACTTCAGCTTTTACACATTGAATATATCTGCATATTTATATATTTACGCTTATCTATTTACATTTATTTATGTACAAGTCTACAAAATCTTATTACTTATAAAGCGATTTTAATCTTCGTTGCTTAACACACATTTTTTCAATTACTTCTTGTGTTGTAATCGGCACATCATTATGTACCGCTAACATCGTTAAACCATTCAGCCGCTCCTTAATTGTATAAAAAGAAGGGACAAATAAGATAGCATATTCAACAATTGAGTAGTCCACTTGCAAAGTGCGCTATGTAAATTTTTTAGATTTTTAGTTTTTGGTGGGTTTCATGTCCACTAACAGCAGAGTGAAAATTTTTTCTATATTCTGAAAAAAATAGCATGAAATGTTAACTACTCTTGCAAAAGTCGCTATAATACTTATTTATACACTTTCAAATGTAGGAAAACGTGGTAGTTTCGGTGCCTAGTGGAAGAGGTCGCAAAAAAAGAAGCAAACCAATCTTCCTAGAGGAGAGAACGCGAAAAGCTAAAAAAAGCTAGCTATGTAAAAGTTACTATTTCAAACCTTGCAATACTAAATTTTTAAATATAAAATTTGCAAATCTATCATACTGCAATTTTATTTTTTTAATGGTATTAGGCTCTTATTTATCCAAATTTTCAGGTAATAAAAAAAGATACAGTTCGGATGTTACTTGTTGTCGTAGACGTTTTTTTTTAAATTTATGGTTTACTTTTATAAAATCACATAACGCTGTTTGCAAGTGGACTACTCATATATTCATTAAAAGATAATTTGTCATCCGTCTGAAATAAAAAAAATTTAAATCGGAAGGATAAAATAGTATTGTGTTATTAATTCAGAAGTAAATAATTGTAGTTCAATGGCGAAGGGGGGAGGATCTATCCCCCCATATCCCCCCTGGCTACGCCACTGCATATGTATGTACTATGTACGTAAATATGTACGTATGTTTGTATGTCATTTAGTGCCCCTGCAAGAATATTTAGTTTATGTGCAGGAATTACAGTAAGAGCATTGTCGGTGGAGAAATATCCAAAAGCTGTTTAATTTCACAAACTCTGAACATTTTTCATGTGCATACCATGGTGAAATAAATATAAGGTGATGTCACTTACATAACCTCACTTTTTCTGCATGCCAATTGCGGCCATACATTTTGGGGTAGTAGAAAAAGGCGTAAAAGATTTGGATTATTTTTACTACTTTTTGGGTACTATTTCCAATACATACATATATCAGTGGACCCCACACCAGTTAAATGAAGCCTGCATCAATAAAATATTTTTTCTGTATACCAGTGTAAGTACAGTTTCATTTTTTCGCTCAAAAAAAATTATTATTAATTAATTTTTATTTTTTCAATCAAATATATTGATTTTAATAATTATTATTCGGATAAATTTTTCTACCTTAAAATTATTATTTGTAAAACTTAAAAGGCCACTCGGTCGTACCACACACATATGATGGTAGTTAAAACTTAAAAAATAAGGACTATTTGCCGCCTTTCATTTATTCATATCAAAACAAATTAAATTATACCGTTGTCTTTATTTAATAACTCTTAAATTCTAATAAAAATTACATATTAGCCCGTATGGAAATTTATTTGTATTTTTCCTTAAGTTCTGAAGTACATGTATATGCGTACTTAGTTTTTAAATATCTAAACTTTAAAATTATATTTCTGAATTCTATCAGTTATATTATAAAATAATTATGCGTTTAAATTGTTAGACCAAAGTGCATTATCGTAGCCATCCGAGGCACTGCTCCAATAATATGTTGGATATGTATACTATATATTTTACCAAAAATTTACTTACAAAATCACAATTATTGGAAATTATCGCTCAAATTTTCCAATGAATTTGAAACGAAAGGTCAAAGCAAAAGCGAAACAAAGAAACAGTGATACCTGCGGATACTTTTTTCACAAAATTGTCTGCTCCATTTTGCCCAGAAATGAAATTGGAATAAATAGAGTAGGCATTACTGTAACGCTGGTATACCGAAATTGCCAAAATTACAACAACCACCCCCTAAGTGGCAACACCTTATTATTATTTCATTATTTATTATAAACGTTCAACTTTTGATTTGTTAAACCATAAAAGAACAAATTTCTCTTGACTGTGACGTAACCTCGAAAAATGTTTAGCGCCTTTGGCGTGGTCTTGAATGCTTGCCTTACCACCATTACCGAATTTCCACATATCCTACAATGGCTCTCGGAAAAATATCTTAGCTCCTGAAATTCTGGATAGTATTCATCTTCAGCCGTGTATCTGTTCAGGAACTTGCACTTTTTTCACATTTGTCTGAAGATAGAAACTTAAGATTTTAACCAAAAAAACTAAAAAGAAGAGGCAAACTCACCAAATATCGTTCAACATGTTAGTTATAGATTTTCGATTACTACTAACAGAAAGCTTATCATTTTTTTCATATCATAAATTTTTCAAAAATTAAATGGGTGTATCCGTTGAACTTCATTAGAAAACCAGGACAATTTAAGTGTGGACCAGGATACCAGGACAACTTGCTTAAACCAATAGAAATCCTGGAAAACTAGGACGTCTGGCAGCCCTATAGTACATGCATTCAGATACATATGTATACATACATACATTTGTACATACAAAAGTACAAACTTACATACATACATAACTCAATATGCATTATTATGGAGCGTAATTAATTTTACTATGGTAGTCGGCTCAGGCCAATAAAATCGCCTACCGTTCAGCAGCACACATTCACACACACAAATGGTTATGCACTTTTAATAAATGGGTAAACGCTTCGCAACGCAACGAAGAAAATAAAATTAAAATCACAAAAAAAAATTAAAGTAGCTACTGGAACCGCAATCGATGCTCGGGAGGAAGCATCAACAACAATGAATACGAAAAGCTAAAGAAACGTATGAAAACAAATTGAACAAACATACTACATACTAACACATACATTTGTAACTATGTATGTATGTATGTACATAAAGTAGTTAACAAAAAATATGAAAAATTTAAATAATGAGACGACATTTCGAACGCATAAAATCGTCATAATAATTTTTGATATATGAAGCAGCGCAGCAATTCGAGCGAGCGCTAAATTTCAAACGAATTCTTTGGAAGATAAACGCTGACGTATGCCTACGGACAAAGTTTTGCCATAGGCGTAGATGGAAGTTTATTAACTAGTAACATTTTTAAGAAAGTAGTTTCCGCTTAATTTTACCCAGCGCTCATTGAAATGATTTGGAAGGCTATAAGGTTCTACTACTTTTATCCCCATTCATCTTCGAAACGATTTGCATGCCATCTAATTCTCTGCACCCAAAAAAAAACTTCTCTTAATTGAAGAAAAACAGCAATCCAAATGAAGAAAAATGGGAACGAAACAGCACTAAAGAAGTTTTATCCTCTTTCAATGCCCAACATTTCTTCAAAATGATAGATTACATCCATGGTTCCATATTTTCGTGTAAGTTTTTACACATTTCAAAGAAAAATTACGCATTCGGGAGAATTTTTTACTCATTCGGAAGAATTTTCGACCTTAGAGTAAGGAAAGTTTTTCTTTGATCCAGAGATGGATTTTTGGTTCAGTGTGCCTTGAGTGGATGAGGAAGGCCAAGGATTTGCCAAAGTGCCGACAGAGGCATAGCTACACCCATCTTTTCAATTAAATAACTAAATTCATTCAGTTTAAAAAATATATACATATACATATGGTCTTTAATTCAACGAACACAAAATTCGAAGATTTTATGTATTTATTTTTTACAGCAAAAGTCTTCCATTCGCTCTGCTTTTTAACAGTTTCCATGATCTTCTCCGCTGCATTTTTTTGCAAATCCCTTAATACCAAAAGTAACTCGATGTTAAAATAAAATACATACATATGTGCATACCTAAATATTTTCCGCGGTTTAACTACCGTTGACTTGACGTAACCTTTGCTTTTGCAAGGAACGTGAAGTTTCAACTAAAAACGATAATAACGTTTGTTGTATCGAATAATAAAAATCGTTTGCCTTCGTTATATAGAAACGTCAATGAGATAATTTTGATAATTCGTTAAACCGAAAATTCGTTATTCCGAAAGTTGATAAAAAAGTGGTTCCTAGTTTGAATTACTGAATAATGGGTAAAGTTAAAGCAATGAAATATAAATCTTACTAAATTTTTATTCAACATTAAATAAATCGTCGACGCCACTGTCTGCATATTTCTGTTTCTACACTTCAGCCACTGTGGCTAAAACTGAAAATTTACTTTTGTTAGTTAGTCAACCAACGAGACTCACTGCCTCTTCCAGCGTGTCGATGCCCAAGTAGCGAAACTTTGGAATCAGAAAACATTGAAAGCTTCAGCAAAAGGGAAACACTTTACATTTTAGGTATGTCCAATTCTATATTTATGCATATGTACATACATACATACATCCATACATACCTTTATTTCTGTAGATGCGCTTCGACCACAGATGTTACTTATGGCTCAGTTTCATTTCTTTTCTTTTGCTTTTTGAAATTCGCTGGTCGCTTGGACGCTCGCCGAATCCATTGGCTGGTTGATTCCGCTGCCGACTGCACCATCCTAGTAGTGGAAACATTTGTGAAGTAGCTGCGCATCTGCGCTTGAATGCGGCTACAAGCGATTTTCCGCTTCTTCTTGTTCTTGTTTGAAAGCAACAAAAGTAACAGGTATAAAAAAGAAATCTGAAAAAAAAGTAATGACAACATCAACGTTTACAATAAGCATAAGCATCAAACAAAGTAAAGCTCTTCGCACATAGCCACCAACCAACATGTGGACAAACTTCCCATTTAAAGTATGTACATACATACGTCTGCATCATACTGCGCGGAATACAATAAAAAAATTAATCGTAACAATGTTATTAGTCGTACAACAGGGGATTAGGCTACTGGCGATTTTCGCTTTGGGTGACTTTATGGGCAATGCTGGTAAATGTTGGTAAATGCCGAAGTTACTTCCACATCTGGTTATGTTGCTGATGCGCTGTTACGCTGCTATGTATGTATGTACATACATGCATATGTACATATACTGTAAATCACGCATCGAAAGCTAGACTTCAACTTTAGACTTGAAGAGCAAAGCAGCCCACAGCGAGTAGAGATGAACGCTAAAAAGCAGAAATTGTGCACAACAGCGAAAACAAGTTGCGGTGGGGACGCATGGGTGATGGGCTACCTAAACTAAGTAGTCTAGGCTGCTTCTTAACTTACTATTTTTACACGTACACATATTTTCAAATTAAATTACGACACAGCAATTTTGACCACGAAATTTCTTTAAGCCGATTTTTATTTGAATTCATTTTCTGTAGGCATTTTTGTACTTCTTTTTTCATTTCTCGTTTTTTATGTTTACTGGTCCTCGTAATTGGGCAGAACGAAAATCAACAATCGCAACAGTTAACTGACCAGAAACAGAATTTTAAAGGTGCATTATTAGTTTTCAAATTTCTAAAATTAATAACAGCAACTTTTTAAGCAATGGATTTAAATAATTTAGGAACCTCGTATATAAACCGATTTGCAATATAAAAATTAAGTAAGGTTTAGTAATGGCCTTAGTATAATATCCTTTGCTCTACAGTGATTAAATATTACTCTTACTACCTTCATGTAATGGCATCAACCAACGATTTTCGCAGCAGCTGCAGGAAGCCGCGGAAGCAGGGCCGTCGAGAAGTAATATTATATCACAAAACACTTTACTTCACACTTTATAAAAAATACTCGAACCTATATTTGCATGAAAAATAAGTTAGGGTTAGATGCCTGTAATTTACCGTTATTTGACAAGTTGCTCCCAATATGTTTATTTCTATAAAAGTATTTTTTTGCAAAAGATTTTTGTAAAACTTCGATTCCATTAAATGCCATTTTTTTTTGTTCTAAAATTTTTGGATTAACTTGGTACATTCCTTTGTCATTTACATTGGAAACTTAGGGTTTTGGTGGCCTTTTCAAACTATTCATATGTACATATGTATATATGTATTCCATCTTCGTTACGCCACGATTTATATCATGTTTGGCTTATGTGTTTTAAATTTCAGCAAATAATTTTTATATAGAGAATTGTATCTAATTTAAAAACATATAACTATGTATGTATGGTATTTTAAATACTGGTACTTTTTCTGCTGATTTAGTACATTTTTGTTGACCATTTGGTACAAAATTATAAAACTTATTTATCATCCCAGTTAAAACATCGTGGGGTCGACCAAGAAAGGAACTGACGAAAAAATTGGTGTGGGTAGTTACCAACGCGTACCGAAACCGCTCAAGTATTAGTTAGCGCAACCAGTAAAAACGGTTGCAGTTCGCTAAAGATCACAAAAACTGACCGGCAAGCAAGAAGGAAACTGTTCTTTTCAGCGACGAAGTCAAATTTAATTTGGTAGGATGTGACCGTAGGAAGAAAAGGTCTTCAAAAATCACGCTGTGGACTGTGGATGCTTTTCTGCTGTTTGTTTTGGGTCAGTTTCTACGTTTAACGGCACAATGGATAGATCATTATGTTCACAAAAACATTATAAAATCCATAAAGGTTCCATATGTCGAGTGGAAAATACCTTTAAAATGGGTCTTCCAAAAGAGCTATGACCTGATGTATAAGGGATTTCATGGTCACGTGGTTTCAGGGTAATAGAGTGGAAGTAAGGGATGGGCCAGACCTTAACCCTATGAAAAACTTATGGGAAATTGTAAAAAGGAGGAGTAATCGCCTGAAGCAAATGCTGATACATTTTTCCCACGAGGCTAAGATGCGTCGATAAATTTACGCCAGACTATTGTTGGCAATTCGATAGCGTCAATGACGCGGCACAGTGGTTCCAAATCAACACGAAGCGGAAAAAAATCAATATCTCGCAAACGGTTAGCCCAATCAAGCTAAAGATTGGTATAATGAAACTACATACATACATATCGTCACGCGAATAAAGAAACAGTGTAAATACCACATACACTATTATTCGATAATTGCACCATTGTATAGACAATCTATTAGATAAATCTTTAGTTTTCTTAAATATCTCTTTGGCTCACTAATTTATTCCCGAAAAACTAAATTGTATTTGTATGGTTTGTAATGGTTTATAAAAACTTCCAATTCGTTTTTCTCAAAACTATACTTTTCATGTTACACTATTTCATTATTCCAGCGACGATATATAAACCGCCTAATGCGAATTAAAACGAATATAATTAGAAAAATCAAAATGGCTGGTCAAAGTTTCCAAAAAAAGCACTATTTAAAACATAGTTATAGAAAATTTTCTGATCAATGGCATTTTATAGTAGCTCCATGTATTTTTAAATCCTGCAGGGAAAGGAGTTCGCTTCCGCAACAATTACTGGGAAAACGGTAAAAATAATAATTAGCGCATCGGTGCAAGACCGCTATTAAGAGTAGTGCATTTGCGACGAAATTTTAAGTTTTACTTTTACTTAACTCAAAATAATCTACTGCTTTCTTTAAATTCCAATCGTTTTGTCCCATTGAATATATCTGTGTTCGTATGGAAAAGTAGCTTATGTCGATAGGCTGGCTTTAGTATAAATCGGCGTTCGAGCCTACGATTGCGAATAGCTCTCGGGCGCTGAGCCGTTGAAGAACTTTTGGCAAATAAACGTGCAAGAAATAGTTCCAATACTAGCAAATCAATATTCTTATTAAGTCTCATCAAAAAAATCCTTGTTGTTTAAAGAATAAAGGGAATGCCGCATTATACTAAAGCCAGCCTTTCGACATAACCTACTTTTCCATACGAACACAGATATATTCAATGGGACAAAACGATTGGAATTTCCTATACAACACAGATATGTAGCAGGTATTACATTATTTTTTATTTACATTTAAGAAATAAACTATGAAATTTGAACTAACCTTTTTTGTTTTTATACATAAATAAACAGTATTTCCATTATTTTAATTTTGTTCCAAATGTTTTATCCGGCAATATACTTATACCTACATATCGCTCATTTACTTCAATAGTGTCATAACTCAAAAAAACTAATCTAGACCAAAACGGCTTTAAAGTTTTGCATTTACATATACTCCCATAGTAAAAATTAATGCATATTTTGTTCTACTGAGCTACTGGTAATCGCTACAATTAAGAAAATTTTTACACAACGTGGAAAAAGGTAGCGGTAAATTCTACATTCTTAACTAAATTTTTGTATTTTTTGGATTATGACAATATTGAAGTAGGTAAATGTGCGATATGCAATACATATAAAATATATAAAATGTGCATGGCAATGTTTGCTTGGGTGTACATACATATGTACATATATAAGCAGGTATTTGTGATTCGAATCATAGATTGGAATCACTGTTGTCACCTTATTAAGGCATGGATTGGTTGTCAATAATAAAAACACGTCTGCCAACGATTATACTGATGTACGAGATCAAAAGCATTGCAAATCAATTGAATGAAGTGATTTAAGTGTCTTATTTGAATATTGAAAAAATTCAAATGCATTTGTTTCGCCGTTTATCTGACTTTTTTCTACTTAATTATATGCTTAGTTTATGACTGTAAGTGGTTACTTGTGATTTGTGTGTTGATTTTACGCAAATCCAATTATTGGATTTTAAAAATGCTAAATACGAGTATGCAAATACATAAGTACATACATGTGTACATACATATCTGCATACATTGAAGAGAATATTTGAAATATTGCCAATAAATTTGCGTTATGATGATTGCATCAATAAGACTAAACAATAGCATTAAGCAAATTTCAAAATCAAATAAACAGTTGTCAACAGGGGTTAGAATCTTATTACGGTCATTGTCGATTTACTGCGATTTGCGAGAAGCTTATAAATTCAATAGCTACTCCACCATCTACTTCGATTTTCTTTCGAAAATAAAAAAGTACGCTCTGATACCTAAAAAAATCAATGATGTAAACAAATAAATTTTGATATTACCTAAGTTTAATATAAATCCGAATACAAGTAAGTGTATAAAGCTTTCATATAAATGGTTGAAACATCATTTTTAAACTAATTTTTGCCGCTCATTAGCCACACTACACTTGTTTAAAACTAAGGTCCAATTTGGTTCTTTATATTGAACATTACTTTCCAGTTATAGTTGCGAAGTAGAAATGATTAAAGTTGCAGGGATACAATTGAAAGATAGGGTCGGGTCTGCAATGGTCTTTGCATACTTATTATGATTTTCCCATATAGTAAAATTGCTTGTTTAGTTTTTCACTCAGACGTCAGTAATTTCAAAATGATTAAAAATTCAGAGAAATGTGCTTAGAGAAGAAGTGTGGGTATAAAATTAATGAGGAAATCCTGTAGAATTTAAACCGATGCAAGTTTCTGGTGTGTAGAAGGGCTGGTAAATCCTTGAAATTTCGCAATATTTGTTTTTGAAAAAATTATATGTTAAGGGCTTATATAAACTGGATAATATACGTTTCGTTCGTTAACTTTATCAGATTGAAAATTACCTATTCGTCCTTGTGAATCCAAAAAAATTAAATTCTTTAAATTCTAAAGAAATTTTTATTCTACATTGCATTGAATTTTTTTAACAATTTTTGGAATTAATCATATCTTTGAAATTACAAAGTCCTTCAAAATAAATCCTGTGGTCAGAGTGAAAAAATAAAAACGCCACTTTAAGTAAATAAGTAGGTTTCAAACTCATTTATTATTATTTATTTCATGGTAGGAGAGCTTGTCAAACAATATAGAAGCAATTTTATCGATTCAAGTTGTTGAAAAGCAATGCATATCTAAATCCCGAGACTAATCCCGGGATCCCGGGATTGTGACAACGCCAACCCGAAAATCCAGGGATCGGAAAAAGCCGAAAAATTAACATCCGTACTAGGCGCACACTGCATTCGATAAGCCGACAGATTTCGGTCGAACAATTTGAACATCCGAACTGAAGCGCACACTTAACCAGATTACACCGGCGCACAAAAAAGTCGTGTGTGGTTTTAAACATAAACACCTACCGGCATTTATTTCTACCCACTGAATGCGAATCTCAGGTCCGTTTGACTCATATAATTGCGAAAAAGGGGAAAAAATCGCAATTTACCCATTTACTTACTCGAAATTTTGAGTTTATACGAGTCAGATGGAACTCAAATTCAAATTTAGCGGGTCGAAATACATGTCGGTAGGTGGGTCTGGTGAAATGCACAGATCAGTTATTTTTTGTGTGTCGGTGCACTCAAAATTCAGCCATTGCACCGGTACATACAGATGTGTGGAAGCGTAAAATTTGCACGGCTTGCATAGCCTCATTATAAAAGTAGGGCAAGAAGAAAATTTTTTTCTGCAATTATTTTGCTATCAAAACAGCAGAAACCCTCACAAGTCAGTATCGCACTTACTTAAACCAAATCCTGCACAAACAACCGAGGTACAGTACAGGGTGGTATAATACCGTGGCGGTATATGAGACCACTGTAATAGCGGTACACAATTTTATCACAGCGTGCATAGTTGGCTGTATGGTAAAAGCAGATGTATCGTAAGCAGAGTTGCAATTAAGAGCTAGAGTTCAACCACATTAGATTAATAAATTAATAATACTACACTGAGAAAAAGGATTAGTTTCGACAACTAAAGTAATTTAGTTCCCGAATTTTGACAATATTTGGGAACTGTGACCAAGGATTGGGAACTATTACCATGGGTTGGTAATTATAACTAAATATATTAAAGCTTCTAATATTCATCTAGGTTGTACCAAATCGTTAATTTAGTTGAAGGGTTTGGTAAATACTAGATAATAGATATTTTTTTGAAGCATATTTCTACAAATTCCATTCAACTTAAAGTATGGTTCATAAAAGGATGCCATTAAGCTCTGCTAATACAGATAAGCTTTCTTTCAACACATGGATTAGTCATAGTTACCAAATCTTAGTTGATCGATTTGGTTTGAGAGCGGAATATATTCATGCTTATGAGCACCCCCTAAATAATGATCAGCGCTCTCTGAGCTCATGTGTGTTTCACATACGAAGAGCGCCAGCTAAGCAATGCACACAGTCCCACTTATTGAATCGTTTCAATGCGCTAGTATGCCGACCATTACATAAAAACGATTCAATGAATGAGACTGTGTGCGTGGAAATCACTGCTCCGCTACCGCTGTTCGTATACGGGTGAAACACGCGTGTGGTTACAGAGCGCTCAGTAAGCTATGGCATGTCGATCACTGCGCTGGGTAGAGAAAGAAAAGTGTGTGCTATGACAAGCCCAGGCTTGTTTGTCTCAGTTGCAGTTTTACCATCGCCGCGAGTTGTTTCGGTGCGGGTATGGTTATTTAAAAATATAAAGTTTGATGCCAACCGGCGTTTCTCAGTGGATATATAATTCATGTGAATTATAATTAGAAAGTATCTATTTAGCCAAGGAAAAAGCAAAGCAGTATACTCAAACCAGCACTTCCAGCAGATATTGACCTGGGTTTTCGCACGACTATTCCTGTTTAATCGTTTCTTTTTAGGAAATTCTTACCACCATATACTTATGTATTATTAACACTAGTAACTATTTATGTAAATATGTTTGTATTTTTTATGCTTAATATATGCAAATAAAAGAAGTAAACACAACAACCATCGAGTAAATTTTTATTTGTGTCAAACTGAAACTTTTTTTTCAATAATAAACGGTTAGCTGATTCACGTCTACAGCAAGTTCATAAAATTAATTGAAAACTTGTATCAGCCAAAGCATTGTTTATATTTGCTCAACAATGATTTTATTCAACTAACACTATTGTCCACTCAAGGTAGTCGTTTTGTAATTATTAACAAATATACATTTGCCCCAACTAGAAGGCTCAAGTAAATTGCAGGCTTTCGTGAACTAGATATTTATTTCGCCATATCCAACTATGCCACTTGGTCACTATAACCAAATCTTGGTTATTATAACTAAACCTTTTTTTGAGTGTAGATAAATATTAAGATAATAAATTTAGAAAGACGAATTCGTTTAAAATGGTCCATGGTGCCGCTTACATGATCTGTGTGAGTGCCTTTGCGTATATCGTTACCGCGTATCGTACGATATTATATCGCGCTGTACCTTACCGCGTCCGTTTACGCAAGCCTTCAGTTCAGTATTCCCGTAAGTTGCCAAAATAAAATTGTTTTCAGAAAGTCAATGAGAGGTCTCCATAAAAATACGTTTACGACCATAGCGACTGTGTTTGAGCTTGTAAGGTAATTTTATTTTACATTTCAATACCAACATGATGCAACTTGACTGGTGTATGAATAATTGGGCTGACATACTTAAAATGGCCAATTAAAATTTGGATTTGCACTAAAACATTACATTTTTCGTTTACCTCGCACGTTTAATAATATAGAGATGTAACTCGAAATTTACGTTTTCGGAAATTTCATTATGCAATCAATTAATCAGCTTGATATGTAGAATACATATGTTCAGTCTAACAGATAACTAAATTTTCCAAATATGACGAAGATATGTGTCTTTCCATTGGCTTTTATTTAACTTGCTCTATATGTATGCATGTCAGTATGTTTGTTAGGGGAAAATCTTGCAATAAATATTTGACCAACTTCTCGATGACCTAGAGACTTGAAACTTCACAGTTGGCTCAGAACCCGATGACAATGCAATAAGAAAGATGAGTTAATCCGATAGGTGGTCGATTTGGTTCATATTTATAACGAATATTAACTACATGAAAGGGAATAACTCCACTAAAAAATTTGCCGATAGGTGGCGCACAAGTTGATATATTTGGTAAGTCAGTATATATGTTCCGATCTCGTTCAAATTTAGAAAGTTTGCTTTAAAAATATTTGTTTTTACAATTAACTTATGGCCGTTTTCTCAAGAAACCTTTAATTTAAAGCTCATTTTGTATTTAAAGGTTGCTTTAAAATAAACGTATAGCCATGTATAGAGTAAAGCATTTCTCTGATCAGTTTTTGACGTATGTATGTTTGTTGGTTGGAAAAACCGGCCTCAAACTCAATAAAATTGTTGAATTTTTTTTATATCGATTTCAAGTTGTAGATCTAAGGTCGAAAACTAGAATTTACTGTTCGCAATAGTCCAAAGCCCTAATTTCTAAGCCGATTGATATTTTTTATGATGAAATTTAGAAGAGAACTTTTGAGCCCGATTTTTATGGAAAAGTCGGAAAATAACCACACCTACCTCCCATATAGCGGTAACTTTCAGAAATACGAAATTGTATTTATTTATTTATTTTTATTATTATTATTATTATTTAAATATAGGGTTTCTTTAGCAAACCCCGCATAAATCCAAGCTTTAAACTTTGTGCGAGTCTAAAGCCCCATATATATGAATTTTCAGGTTTATTCAATAAGTTTCCCTACTCGACCTTCAACTGACCACGCACCTGACGTGATGGAGGCTAACGGCCCTCGGATTTGCATTCAGCGTATCGAATAACATAGGGATATATAGATTTCGTTTAATATGCATACACTTTTTTTTGTAAACCTGTGTACTGTGTGTATTAGTACCAGGGACGTGAACCGTTTTTGAACCGAACAGGTTTGGAACCGGAAAACCGCTTTTTTCTATTAATTAACTGAACCATTAACCGAACCGAAATTTTCCACAAATGTTTGATCCGAACCGAAAACCGAACCACTTTCTCTAAAGGTTTAAAGGTTCGTTTCAACCAATTTTCAATAGATAAATGTACCCGCTTTTTTCTTTTTGTTAAACATGGTAATACCTACCATGTTTTTTACCATGTGACAATATCAAATGTAAAGGCAGCCCATCTCACTTGGACCTTGCGCGTTGTTGCACTTGACACTTGACACTTAAATTTGCGCGTTATTTTTTTGTTTTTTTTTCGAATCGTTGAACCGAACCGAAACCCCGGTTCAAAGACCAAAAAAAAACACTTTGACGAACCAATCCAAAAGTGCAACAACGGTTCGAACCGCTGAACCGAAACGACCAAATTTTTCATCCGGTTCACGTCCCTGATTAGTACACAAATAGTGGCCGTATGGTTGCACAAAAATTTTTTAGAGCACATTAGCAAAAGATATTGTAAGGAAAATTTTGACACCTAAACGTGATTAAAATCACAACGAGAAATTAAAAAATATTTATTTAAAAAATAAAAAGTTTGAAAAAAAATAAAAAAAATAAAAATAAAAAAAAAAATCCTACCAATTCAGAAAACTAGTTTTTTTTACGTACTCACAAAGTTTCATGAAAATCGCATGAAAACTTTGGTCGCAATAATTATTACAAAAATAAGGTGCATAAATATTAAATTAAAAAATTAGTATATAAAAAAAATCGAATACTTTGCTGATGTATTTGTGGATACTCAAGCTAAGAAATGCAAATACTTATTGCAATATTTGTTACTTTGTGAAAATTTAGGAATTTTTACTCATATTATTTTTTCTTTGTGTACACACCAGAGTCTTTTCCTTCAGCTGTATAATAAAAATTCAATAAATTTTACAGGAGCTGGGTCTATAAAAGGAAGAATAGAAGCTGAACTCGCAGTTCCTCGCAGCTGGAACTATTTGAGATATGACACGCATATTTAATGTTTACTTGTCCTAAATATAATTTATCTCGGTTCCTAGGTTCTTTTTAAATATCCCTTTTTAAATTAAGCACTCTAAAAATTGTATACTTACAAAGTTATGTAGAATTTCAAAATAAACTATTTTATACATTTCAAAAGCTTTATAAAAATTTAAACCAATGCTTGACCACAGATATATTCAAAAACTGCTCATCTATCAGATTGGCTTTTTATATATGTGCACAAGTGGAAAAATTAATTTAAGTTACTTGCGACAAAATCAAAATTTGTTCTTACAAATTTATTTTTTCGCAGTGCTCCTACTTTAAGCTCGTGTCATGATTGCAAATATGCATTTTTATCAAAAATTCTTTTTGGTTTGGGTTAGCTGGATATTTTGCTATGTATCTGCGTAATTACTTTTTCAGAATTCGCTTACCCGTTTTTACTACTTTTGGCCGCTGTAGTTCCATTGTGCCACGCTGCGATCGGGCGCAACGTGATGTCGATGACGATGCAGTCAATGTCCCAGCGCCTGACTATGACCAGAGACGAATAGCGATTATGCTGATGAAAAATAAGAAAGTTGCTGGCACTGACGGCCTGACAGCCGAGCTATTCAAGTACGATGGTGAGGAGCTGTTGAGGTGCATGCTTTGCCCAATCCACAAGAAAGGCGACCCCGCCACGCGCGCCAACTATTTTATCGAGCGTGTCGACTGAATTGTACCATCAACGAACTGATTACGCCTTACCAGTGTGGCTTCAGATCTGCCAAACCCACTATAAATATCGTATTCGCAGCACGCCAAAACTTGGAAAAGAGCCGTTAGAATAGGATCGACGCATATCTTCTATTTGTCGATTTCAAAGCCGCTTTCGACAGCACGAATTTTGTATTCCCGCTAAGCTAATAGGGCTGTGTAAAATGACGTTGAGCAATACCACCAGCTCCGTCAGAATTGGGAAAGACTTCTCCGAGCCGTTTGCCACCAAACGGGGTTTCAGACAGGGCGACTCCCTTTCATCCGATTTCTTTAATCTGATGTTAGAGACAGTGTTGCCAGGTTTTAGGCATGAGAAAACGTCCCTCTTGGTCTGAAAAAACGTCATTTCCTACACAAAAACGTCTTTTCCAGGTATGCACACAGAATTGTTCGTATTAAACTTTTATTGTATACAAAGGTACATACGTACGTAAGGTATCTTAAAATGTCATGTCGACAGAGCATATTTAAAAGCCATTAGTGGTATTCACCAAAGTGAGGAAGTGGCCTGGCACTCTGGCAAAACAGCAGATGAGCTTAAGCAACGACTGTTGACAACAATTTGGTGAAAACCACTATTGTAAACTGGTTTGAGATCATCAATATAAAAATCATTTTATACATACACTTGTGATTTTGGCTATTTTTCTTTTGTTTATTTAATGTTTATTGTTATATAACTAACACAATATAAATCCACATTTCCAATTTTGTGCAAAAATTATAAAAAATCTGCAAAGTTTCAGCTAGGTTTTCAGATTTTTTAAATTTTTTTTGAGTATGCAGTTCGATAGCCCATTAAATTCGAGGGTAATAATCAGTGTTGCCGCGCCGTCTCAAGAAAATGTATCCCTGACCAAGCCAAAAATGTATCCAAATGTATCCAATTTTCTTTTTTTACATATACATCTCATAATTTGTAAGAAAAGCAAACATTTTCATGAAAAAGACATAATTTAACCCATCCTAAGGACTTGGAATACATGTGCATAAGATCAAACATTTGTAATTTGAATTTATAAATTTATTTTCAATTTATGCATAAGTATTTTGCAAACTAAATATAATAAATAGCAAGTGCACTCTAAAAAGAGCATGTAAAACTACTACTGAAAAGTATCTATTTTTCAACAAAAATCTGTATAAATATACGTATAGCATTTTCAGTATTTTATTTTGAACTTGAGATCTTTAAAATATACACATAAATACACATATAT
>NW_023458556.1:65797889-65801978 GCF_013731165.1 Rhagoletis pomonella
AGAATCCTTGATATCGATTCTCAATTAATTTCATTTGCTGATGAAACCTTTCGCCATGTTCATCACTTTCGTCGCCAAGATTTATAGGTCCCATCTCTGCGAGTGGTTGTAAAGAATTTCATCACCGTTTTGTATTGAGTAACGAAGAAGCGCTCTAAAAATTTTATCATTTTCATCATTTTCATCGAGAGGAAGTTCTTTTTGCAATGGTCCGTCATCACGACGGCCTCTTAATGCCAGCCCTTGCCTTGCACAGTACAGAACAGCCCGAATAACTGGAACAAGTTTTTTCCTTTTTTTTGAGTATTTGTTGGTTTTTATTCTCAAATATCAGCTTAAAATTTTGTTCATCTTGCATAATGTTCTGATGGTACGTTTTTCCGTGATCGCGCCCATCGCCCTCCCCTGTACCCGCGACTGGTTACCACGATATTTGAAATTTCAAATTACAATCTCCAGATGGAGGAAACTTAAAATGTTCGTCCTCTATCCGCATATTCGAAAGGATCTCATTTTTTTCATTACCATTTAATTTACCACGATAAAATTTTGCAATATCATTTAGAATATCCTGTAGAAAAATTTAAATTTATATGACACCTTGCATGCTCAAATTCTCGGATCTTATATACTACATACGCAAATATAACAGTAATCTTAGCACTACTGCTCTTTTAAATATTCATACATTCATTTTCCACGCCTCTTTTGCAAACTTATTTATATATACCTTACTACATTTTTGCTTATATAAGACTCATGGACTAGTGGGACAAGGGAAAAGTACACATGTGATAAATGTAAAAAAAAAGATAAATAAAATAAAAAAATCTTTTTAATATAGCCCGCTTTTATAAATGGACTAAAAATTAGAAAATAATATATCTCAAGCCCATAGAATTTGATTTGATAACTTTTGATTTTGAAATTTAAGCAAAAGTCATTATAAACAATTTATGAGATTGAAAACGAAAAACGTGGAGCGCATGCAATACAAAGCGTTAGATTTAATTGACAATAGTCAAACCACATAACATAGTCCTAAAATTTCTACAGAGAAAGTACAAATTTGAGATCGATTTTAAGCGGTCGTTATTCATATACTCTATATATATTCCCACGTATATATATATATTCCTACATACATACATATATTATTCTTCATATCAATTCAGGTATATTACATGCGCCCACGCTTTTCATTTTCAATCTCAAAAATTCTTTATAAAGACTTTTGCTAAAATTTCAAAATCAAAAGTTATCAAAAGAAATTCTATGGGACTGGGATATATTATTTTCTAATTTTTAGTCCATTTATAAAAGCGTGGAATATTAAAAAGATTGTTTTATTTTATTTATTTTTAGTCCATTTATAAAAGCGTGGAATATTAAAAAGATTGTTTCATTTTATTTATTTTCTAGGTTTTAGTCTTGCTACAGATATTAAGATAATTCAACTTGCAGTCAAGAAGACTATGCAAGCAAAATATTATTTGCTCACGTTTAGTATATGCATTAAAGTGGTCCAAAAATGTATGTAAAAAAATACGGTCGGATTTTTAATGCCGCCACCCCCTAGGATTGTTATATACCGAAAAAAATATACCCATATTTTTTTATTTTGAAATAAAAAATTATTTAGGTAGTGCTCAAAGCGCTCAAAGTTTTCCATGTATTTTATATGGAGAAAAAACATCTTTTCGTAGAAATAGTGTAGAATTCTTGAAAATCAATATTTTTCGATCGGAAAACTTTACTTATCTTCAGGAGATTCCCAGTAATAATACTCAATTGTTTCTTTAACAATTTTTTTGTGGTAACTATATTTTATAGGTCCTCCAAAGCCATTAGAAAATGCAATGGGGGGGACCAATAAAAAATCTTTAATCATAAAAAATGCTTAAATAAACAATTGGATATTAGTCTCCTGAAGAGAACCATAGTTTTCCGGTCGAAAAATATCGATTTTCAAGAGTTTTATACCATTTCTGCGAAAAATTGTTTTTTCTCCATATAAAATACATGGAAAACTTTGAGCGCTTTGAGCACTACCTAAATAATTTTTTATTTCAAAATAAAAAAATATGGGTATATTTTTTTCGGTATGGATCAATCCTAGGGTGTGCCGGCATTAAAACTCCGACTTTATTTTTTTGGACCACTCTAATATGCATACATATGTACATTAGGGTGGTCCAAAAGAAGTACAGTTGGAATTGTAATGGGAAAAATTAAATTTTTCTTAGAAGTGGTATAGAATTCTTGAAAGTCAATATACTTTCATTAATAATATCCAATTGTTTATTTAACCATATTTTAAAACTAATGATTTTTTATTGGTCGCCCCATTGCATTTTTCGGAGTTTTTGTGGGTTTTTGGCGGTCCTTGACATTACAGTTGCGATGAAAAACTGGTTAAATAAACAACTGGGTATTATTATTGGTAAACATTGTAGGTAAACAGAGTTTTCTGGTAGACAAATATTGATTTTTAACTATTGTATACCATTTCTACGAAAAGTTGTTTTCCCCCATATAAAATACATGGAAAACTTTTGGCGCTTTGAGCGACCTCTAAATATTTCTTTATTTCAAAATAAAAAAATAAGGGTATATTTTTTTCGGTATAGAACAATCCTAGGGGGTTAAAGCATAAAAATTCCGACTTTACTTTTTCACATACATTTAAATCTAAATAAATTTTTTCTCTTAATTCGCTGCCTGGAATAATTATCTGGTTCGATGGTAAATCTGTAACTCATAGTTGGTGGCAAATTCAAAATGGGTGAGTATATTTGTGGGCATTCATTAAGAATTGTGCTTATTCTGGTGATTCGCCATAAAACAATGAGGTCAGGGGTTCTGGTGGTTGATTAAACGGTAGTAATTTCACTTTAACCCCTGCATAACTCAATCCTGGTATCTCCGAATGAAAGTTTTATGCATTGCAAAATTAGCAAACTACATCAGCTGGACAAGTAACATACGGGAGTTCGATGTACTCAATGGTGAGGCATGTCGAAGTAATTGGACATTCATGGCATTTCTTCTCACTTTACGATGCATATCGCGATTCAACTTTTGTTTCAGTCGTTAAACAGCTCGTTCCTCCTGAATTCGACCTGCATGAATTCGCGACGCATGCACTCGAAGTCGTTGCTGAGGGTTTTGATTGGCACCGCTAATCGCCAATCTTTGTGAATTGCGGCTGCGTGAGCATTCTTTGTGAATGTTTCATCTTCTGATCGGCGGCAAAATGGTTTTCGGACACTAGAAGTACAATATCGCGCATTGAAACTATCGTCGAAGCAATCGAAACATAACCGAAAAACAAATCGTCGTTTAAAGTACAAAACCGCGTATCGTCATTCTGCAAAACCGCGTAACTGATATTGGCTGCCAAAAATTGAATTTGCACACACAAACTCTTGGCTTAATCCTTATCCATTCGTCCTGAAATATACCAGCCAGAAATGCGATTGCTTTATAAAAAAGAGAACCATTTTGAAATATGAATGTTTTTACTCTCTAGAAAATAATTTATGCAACTTCACATACGCGGTTTTGCATTTCGCAGATACGCGGTTTTGCATTTTGTTGATACGCGATTTTGTACTTTAAAGGACGAAATGTAAACGCCAAATATTCTCATTTTGTATTTTTGTGTCTATTTGTATAATAATTATAGCAAGCCAGTGGAGCCGATGAATTCTAATTCGCTACACTATGTGTATGTAGTAAAACTCATAGGCCAGTAAATCTTCCACATAATCTTTCTCTCGAGTACCACAATGGATTTCTCGTGGGGTGCTGACATTGATCGCTTATATGCGTCACATACCAGCACCAGAGGGTAATCCTAAATCGGCCTACTCAGTCTAAAGTAGCACTTGTTGGCAAATATGATTCTTCATTGCATTTCTAGGCTGACGTTATTATCGGTGTTAATGCTATATCCCAAATAGACGAAGTCCTCAAATTTTTTGAAATTACAATTGTGAACATTGACGTGAATGTCGAGGTAAGAATGCACTGGCCTCTTTGAATAACTCAGTGAGAGGGGAGACCAGTATGTTTGCATGTATGTAT
>NW_023458556.1:65801988-65802473 GCF_013731165.1 Rhagoletis pomonella
CATGCAGCAGTACATAGCATGTATTTAGGCGCCTGGTGTTAGCAGACCCACTCGCTATGCTTACATATTCAACTTAGAGGAGGCAGACTAACTCTGCAGTTGCTCAAACCGATGTTTAGTTGTTCTAGTTCCAATCCATCATAAGTTTGGAACGCTGGAGGAGTGGAGTGATACTGGAATAATGTAAACCAGCCAAAAATAATTTAAGGAAAAATTTAGTAATCGTAAACGTCTGATAAAATTATAAACCCTTGCCATTGGATGATGTGCATCGATTCTATTATAAAATCCGCTCGGCTAGTTAGCGAAAAAGGGCGAAGGGGAAGGCGTTCCGCCCAGTGTTGTGCCGGATTTTGTACTTATTTTGCCAAGTAGATTTTCTATCCATGTTGCACTTAGCCCCACAGTTTAATTACAGCAAAGCTTTTCTCTTATGTGGTGTAGTACCTTATCGAAATGAAATACTAAACAACCAACGCGTGTAA
>NW_023458556.1:65802573-65806939 GCF_013731165.1 Rhagoletis pomonella
TTACACGCGTTGGTTGTTTAGTATTTCATTTCGATAAGGTACTACACGACATAAGAGAGAAGCTTTGGTGTAATTAAACTGTGGGGCTAAGTGCAACATGGATAGAAAATCTACTTGGCAAAATAAGTACAAAATCCGGCACAACACTGGGCGGAACGCCTTCCCCTTCGCCCTTTTTCGCTAACTAGCCGAGCGGATTTTATAATAGAATCGATTCACATCATCCAATGGCAAGGGTTTATAATTTGATCAGACGTTTACGATTACTAAATTTTTCCTTAACGCTTTCGACCCGGATGGTACATATGTGTACCACTAAAAGTTTAAACATCCCTAGAAGTTTCTAATTGAATGTTTCTGGATTGTGAAATGTACCTTATCGTCTCTAAGGTTTCCTGAATGCATTGCTAAAGGTTTCGTTACATTTGTTTGCTGTTTGTGTTTACGACGCCGTTATTTGTGAGTTGCGTTCCAGCAAAATTGAAACGCGTAGTTGGTTTTTACACGATATTGAGTGCTGAAGCGCCGAAAATATTGAAAATAAAGCAGAATTGAAGTTTTTACGAATTTTGACAATTGTGGCAGGTAAGTATTTATAAAAAAATATTGGTTTTATGGTTATTTTAGTGAATGGTACCTATATGTACCATTCGTCCGGTATGGTGGTACATATATGTATTAATAGTCCGTTGGGTAGTAGATATTGCAAAACCCCGTTTTGAAGAAATTTTGTTGTTCTTCTAGAGAATGGATCCTGAAGATATTCGAAAAATTCTGGAAGATGAAGCTGATAGTGCTAGCGATTTAGAAGACTTTTCTGCAGGAAGCTCTGATGAATTGGTACCAAGTGGTGTCTCTAGCTCCAGCGGTAATGAAGATTCCGCAGAAGACGGAAGCCCTGAAAGACTGTACAAAGTGGTGCTTCTGGTTCCAGCGATAACGAAGATTTAGCAGACGACATAGTGAGTGAGGCTGTCGAGGAAGTAGCGTCGAACGCATGGGTCATTTATAATGACCTGAACCGAAACAAGATTCCATTCAAATCATTTTTAGTTACCTTAGCTGAGGCATTGATCCCGGAAGGCTTACAAACGACAGCCGTTCGTCGATCAATAAAACCAGGCCGCGCACCACTCACTCTCAATCACAAGGCAATGCATCTTCCTGTTGAAGGAACTACCCGACGTCGTTGTACCAGTTGCAGTGCTCAAAACAAACAGAGACGCACTAAGACCATCTGTAAGGAATGCCAAGTTCCGATTTGCAAAATGTGCTTTGCACCATATCATATGTGAATTATATGTATAGCACATTTTTCATTAGAAGCTGCCTCTTCTTCTTCACTAATCTGTATAAGAAATCAATAAAATATGAAGTACTTTTTGTTATATTTATATCATTGTACCTATTATTTATTTTTGATATAGTGTGTTTTACTGGACGATTGGTACTTATTTGTACCACATAACATCCCGGATGGTACAATGGTGTACCACCACACCCCGAGCCACCCTTTTATTGTTTTTCAGATTTTAATTCAGTAATAGTTTATATATTGCCTAAGTAACTGGCTCCAATCAAAAATTTTATTTTAGCATTGCTATTCGAAAGCCGGGTCGAAAGGGTTAAATTATTTTTGGCTGGTTTACATTATTCCAGTATCACTCCCGTCCTCCAGCGTTCCAAACTTATGATGGATTGGAACTAGGACAACTGAACATCGGTTTGAGCAACTGCAGAGTTAGTCTGCCTTCTCTAAGTTGAATATGTAAGCATAGCGAGTGGGTCTGCAGATAAAGAGGCCAGTGCATTCTTACCTCGACATTCACGTCAATGTTCACAATTGTAATTTCAAAAAATTTGAGGACTTCGTCTATTTGGGATATAACATTAACACCGATAATAACGTCAGCCTAGAAATGCAATGAAGAATCATATTTGCCAACAAGTGCTACTTTAGACTGAGTAGGCCGATTTAGGATTACAATCTGGTGCTGGTATGTGACGCATATAAGCGATCAATGTCAGCACCCCACGAGAAATCCCTTGTGGTACTCGAGAGAAAGATTATGTAGAAGATTTACTGGCCTATGAGTTTTACTACATACACATAGTGCAGCGAATTAGAATTCATCGGCTCCACTGGCTTGCGAATAATTATTATACAAATAGACACAAAAATACAAAATGATAATATTTGGCGTTTACATTTCGTCGTTTAAAGTACAAAACCGCGTATCAACAAAATGCAAAACCGCGTATCAAGATAATTCACAACCGCGTATGTGAGGTTGCATAAATTATTTTCTAGAGAGTAAAAACATTCATATTTCAAAATGGTTCTCTTTTTTTTATAAAGCAATCGCATTTCTGGCTGGTATATTTCAGGACGAATGGATAAGGATTAAGCCAAGAGTTTGTGTGAGCAAATTCAATTTTTGGCAGCCAATATCAGTTAGGCGGTTTTGCAGAATGACGATACGCGGTTTTGTACTTTAAACGACGATTTGTTTTTCGGTTATGTTTCGATTGCTTCGAAGATAGTTTCAATGCGCGATATTGTACTTCTAGTGTCCGAAAACCATTTTGCCGCCGATCAGAAGATGAAACATTCACAAAGAATGCTCACGCAGCCGCA
Source organism: Rhagoletis pomonella (assembly GCF_013731165.1). Taxonomy (NCBI): domain Eukaryota; kingdom Metazoa; phylum Arthropoda; class Insecta; order Diptera; family Tephritidae; genus Rhagoletis; species Rhagoletis pomonella. Next base: position 65,805,212 of record NW_023458556.1, read on the forward strand.
ATTTACAAAGATTGGCGATTAGCGGTGCCAATCAAAACCTTCAGCAACGACTTCGAGTGCATGCGTTGCGAATTCATGCAGGTCGAATTCAGGAGGAACGAGCTGTTTAACGACTGAAACAAAAGTTGAATCGCGATATGCATCGTAAAGTGAGAAGAAATGCCATGAATGTCCAATTACTTCGACATGCCTCACCATTGAGTACATCGAACTCCCGTATGTTACTTGTCCAACTGATGTAGTTTGCTAATTTTGCAATGCGTAAAACTTTCATTCGGAGATACCAGGATTGAGTTATGCAGGGGTTAAAGTGAAATTACTACCGTTTAATCAACCACCAGAACCCCTGACCTCATTGTTTTATGGCGAATCACCAGAATAAGCACAATTCTTAATGAATGCCCACAAATATACTCACCCATGAGTTACAGATTCACCATCGAACCAGATAATTAAGAGAAAAAATTTATTCAGATTTAAATGTATGTGAAAAAGTAAAGTCGGAATTTGTATGCCTTAAACCCCTAGGATTGTTCTATACCGAAAAATATATACCCTTATTTTTTTTTTTTTAAATAAAGAAATATTTAGAGGTCGCTCAAAGCGCCCAAAGTTTTCCATGTATTTTATATGGGGGAAAACAACTTTTCGTAGAAATGGTAAACAATAGTTAAAAATCAATATTTTTCTACCAGAAAACTCTGTTTACCTACAGGAGATTCCCAATAATAATACCCAGTTGTTTATTTAACCAGTTTTTCATCGCAACTATAATGTCAAGGACCGCCAAAAACCCACAAAAAACTCCGAAAAATGCAATGGGGCGACCAATAAAAAATCATTAGTTTTAAAATATGGTTAAATAAACAATTGGATATTATTAATGAACCACCTAATGTACATATGTATGCATATTAGAGTGGACCAAAAAAATAAAGTCGGAGTTTTAATGCCGGCACACCCTAGGATTGATCCATATCGAAAAAAATATACACCTATTTTTTATTTTGAAATCAAAAAATATTTAGGGAGTGCTCAAAGCGTTTAAAGTTTTCCATGTATTTTATATGGAGAAAAAACAATTTTTCGTAGAAATGGTATAAAACTCTTGAAAATCGATATTTTTCGACCGGAAAACTATGGTTCTCTTCAGGAGACTAATATCCAATTGTTTATTTAAGCATTTTTTATGATTAAAGATTTTTTATTGGTCCCCCCCATTGCATTTTCTAAGGGCTTTGGAGGACCTATAAAATATAGTTACCATAAAAAAATTGTTAAAGAAACAATTGAGTATTATTACTGGGAATCTCTTGAAGATAAGTAAAGTTTTCCGATCGAAAAATATTGATTTTCAAGAATTCTACACTATTTCTACGAAAAGATGTTTTTCTCCATATAAAATACATGGAAAACTTTGAGCGCTTTGAGCACTACCTAAATAGTTTTTTATTTCAAAATAAAAAAATATGGATATATTTTTTTCGGTATATAACAATCCTAGGGGGTGGCGGCATTAAAAATCCGACCTTATTTTTTTACATACATTTTTGGACCACTTTAATGCATATACTAAACGTGAGCAAATAATATTTTGCTTGCATAGTCTTCTTCACTGCAAGTTGAATTATCTTAATATCTGTTGCAAGACTAAAACCTAGAAAATAAATAAAATGAAACGATCTTTTTAATATTCCACGCTTTTATAAATGGACTAAAAATAAATAA
>NW_023458556.1:65807039-65814216 GCF_013731165.1 Rhagoletis pomonella
ATTTTGAACTTGAGATCTTTAAAATATACACATAAATACACATATATAGAATGTTTAAAATTGCAAAAATTTTCAAACTACAAATAGATTTCCTACTAATAATAAACATTACTTTATTTTAAACATTTTATGTGTAAAAGTAAACAGGTAATGATTAATTTTATTACACGGCGTGCAAATTTGCACACATTAAAAGAAGAATCTGGTTACCTCTCTCAATATGCGCAAATAAACAAAACTTTTTCAGTAAAATTCATAAAAGTTTCCTTAAATAAATCAAATTTAGTTTTTTAAACCACATTGAAATCATCTTTCTTTTTAAATTAACAAATGAAAATATGATATGAAAGAGATTACTACAGAAAGAGTATAATTTACTTTATATATATCGTCGTTCAAAGTACAAAACCGCGTATCGTCATTCTGCGAAACCGCGTAACTGACGTTTGCTGCCAAAAATTGGATTTGCTCACACAAGCTCTTGGCTCAATCCTTATCCATTCGTCCTGAAATATACTAGCCAGAAGTGCGATTGCTTTATAAAAAAGAGAACCATTTTGAAATATAAGTGTTTTTACTCCCTAGAAAATAATTTATGCAACGTCACATACGAGGTTTTGCATTATCTTGATACGCGGTTTTGCATTTTGTTGATACGCGGTTTTGCACTTTAAACGACGATATGTTTATTCAGATCTTGCTTAAAGCATCCTTTTAAGCTAATTAAAGCAATTGCGCTTATACCTATTTTGGTGAGATCTCTTCATATGTTCATTGCTTCGTTCACAAAAAATAAAATGCTTTAATTTCATACTTAAATAGCGATTCTTTATACGTTTATAAAACGTAATGCTCTCTACCACCTTTAATGAAAATCGATTTTTGAACGAAAAAAAACTTTATAGGAAATATAAAATTTTGGCCTATTTAAAAAAGTATTCACATTTATACGGACCGGAAAAAATAAGTATCCCGAAAAAATTCGTCTAAAAATGTATCCAATTGGATCTATTTAGATCCAAACGGCATCCCTGGTAATAATGTGCAAGTTTTAAGTTGCTAAAGAATCGCGTTGATTTTTAATATATTTTTTTTTCTTGTAGACATTTGGTTAGGTGGTCGGTTGTCGAAAATGCGAAATTACGTTCTGCTAAGAAGGAACATAGTGCGTTTGCGAGCGTGCGTGGTGCAATACATCAGCTCTTCCTGATTTGGCTTTTAATATGCAATTGCAAACGTTGTAATAAGCCTTGTAACCTCAAGTGTTTACACAACCAGCCTTTGAACGCGGGATCCTTAGTCCAAGAATCAAAAAAAAAAAATGCGCGTACGCTTGGTCAGTGTTGCCACAAAGATTTTTAATTTTTACCAAACCTCTAAAAAAAAATTACCAAACTCAGAAAAAAATTACCAAATTTTTATGAGCATAATATTCTAAACAAATTGGATTTGGGATTGTGGCCAGCTTAGATCTATTTATATTTTTCGACCGAAAAATGAGTTCTTCCCATTCTTTTATGACAAACTCATAAAAATGCATGATGTCGCTGCCGCGTTCAAAAAATTCATATCACCATCGACTGAGCGTTTAGATAACGAAGACGAACAATTTACAGCTGTGGTTGTCCTTTTCAATGTGTTCCGACTATAACAATTCACAAATATTTTTAATGGCGGGTTGTTCAATGTATTTAACCGGAGCTTCTACCTCCGATTTGTACTAATCAGACATTGAACAATCGGCCCTAAAACATAAAAGAAAAAAATCGCTCAGAGATTTACAAACATTTAAAAGGTGTTTAATAGTTAATTTCTATTGCAGTTTATGCCTATTGGAAAAAAGCAGATTACAACTCGAAGGAGGTAGTTGCTCATATTAGGTACAAGCAAATGAAAGGAAAATAACAAAAACGAATAAATAAACATTGCAGATCACCTCTTATTGAAAATATTTAAACTCTTAACTGTAGTTAAGCGTTTGGTGGAAATGGGATGTAACATACAGTCTTTTACATAATTTATTTTACATAACTTAAAACCAAAACATGAAACCAGCAAATGTATCGTTAAACGGTAGATAAAATTTACTTTTACTATTTTATAAGTGGGTCCAATTCGTACTTAATCGCAAATTTGTAATTAGTCCCGTGAAATTATTTTCTTTCACCATTGGTTCCGGCAGGTAAAAATGATCCAAAATCCAGATTTGTTGGACTGTAGGGGCTGTGATCGAGCCGCCATATTGGCAAAAATGGGTGGTTTCCTGCTATATAGCAAACTCATACTAAAAGTTCTGAGTTGTCAAGGCAAATTGTTACATTAAAGAGCCCTTTCAACTTTTGGCTCTCTTAAGGTGTAGATACATACATATGTAAGTACATAAGCAAATTTTTTGTTTTGTGCAATTGTCAGAAGGTTCAAAGTTATAAATTTTTATATGTAATAAGTTAGTATTAAAAACTTAAAAGAAAAGACTTACGTTACAAAAATTACCAAATTGAGAAAAAAATTACCAAATTACCAAACTCCTCCTAAAAAGAAAAAAAATTACCAGTTTTGGTAAAAAATTACCAAAGCGGCAACGCTGCGCTTGGTTTGCATCATATTTATGTCATATGTGTCCAAAGAATAAATACATATCTTTTGAGGCACCTGCTGCAAAGAACAAAGCTTGGAAAGATTTATTAAGAAAATAATTCAAAATCAGTTCTACTTACAAGATTTAGTAACAAATTTGCCGAAAGTGTGAGCGTAAGTACTTACTCTACAAGCAAATAGTACGCTATACATTAATATATTGTGCATAGAGAAAATTATTGGAAAGTTAAAAAACGTCATTGTTTACATAAAAAACGTCCAAACGTCAACAGGATACAAAAAACGTCCAAATGACGTTAAAAACGTCAACCTGGCAACGCTGGTTAGAGAAGAGAATAAGAGTCGCAGGACTGAACCGCTCAGGCGCAATACTTAACAAGAGCGTACAATTGCTGGCGTACGCCGACGATATCGACATTATTTGGAGAAATAAGGGGTACGCCTGTTCTCGTCCTTCTCGGAATTAGAAAGAGAAGCAAATCGTATGGGTCTGATGGAGCACTGATCGAAGTATTTCTTGTCATCTCCCAAATAGCCAGAGCATAAGCGTCAATGGCAATGAAAATATCTCGTGAGATGGCTCTTGGAGTATTCGAGAGAAAGATTCTGTGAAAGATTTATAGGCCCTTACGCATTGGCGACGGCAAGTACCGCAGACGATGGATCGTAAGCTCTATGAGCCTTACAACGGCATGGATATAGTGCAGCGAGTCAATATACAACGGCTACGCTAGCTTGGTCATGTCGTACGAATGGACAGAAACGCTGCAGCTCTGAAGGCCCCCAACGCGATGGAAGGACCAAGAGGAGAAGGACTTGGTTTCACCTGGCATTTACCGCGTCAGTTGGCACAGGAGTGAAACGACTGACGTACTGCTTGGGACTCGGCTAAAATCGCTTAGAGGGTTAAAGCGCCAATTAAGAAGAAGAAGAAAAACTTTATGCGTCCTAGCTGCATTTGCTCAAGCGAGGAATGGACCAGAGCTATCAGCAATGTATGTCTTGTATGGCAAAAGATTCAGTTGGTTATTTTTATGTAACTTGCTGATTTTAGCTTTTACAAATTTGACAGATATGGGAACATTGCACTTTCTCTCAAGACAAAACTAATTGTGTAAATCTTTTTTGGGTACTCGCACTGTTTTAAAGTTTGCCGTTTCCGAAGTCCGGCTTCTATATCTTTTATCTTTACCTTTGCTTTCATTTTGAGTAATACTGATAACAGTTAGTTTGTTTATTTTAAGGTCACCACATATCACTTTAACTGAAACACCACTTTTTAGTTTTTCCAGAATACTGGTAAGTCCCAGAAAGGCTTAAACAAAGAAAGTTGTGGGTATTGAGGTTAAAGTGTTTTATCAAAATGATAAATTTATCATTTGATCAAGTTTATCAGCAGCTTATCACTTTAGATGAAGACCCCTTAAATAAACTATACAGTTGTTTTCAAGTTGGGAGCAACGAGGAATAACCGCGATTGTTTGACAATGTATCGATGTTTTCGATACATCGATGTATCGTAAGCATTCCTTACCACGATGCTGGGATTCGGACTTAGACGTCGCCATTAGCACTGAGTAATTTTAATTTTTGCGGATATCTTCCCCTAAGGTTACATTTTTCACAACGTTGTAACTGTAAAATATACAAAAAAAACGTCTAAGCCTTGCGATATCGCACCTGATCTGAGCTTTTAACCCTCAAATTTGTGTACGTATGTACATATGTATGTATGTTTGTACAGTTCCACCATTTGTTATGTGTTTTTTTTCCTGATGGCGACTGATGACGGCCAACGCTTGCAGCAGCTGGAAAAGTAAAACAGTTAAAGCAAAAGTGACAGGAAAGTGCCCCAAGGAAAGCAGCTTGTGCACTTGTTGCTGCAGTAATCAAAGCTGGTCCACAGCCGGTGGCAAGATCAGCAGAAAGATAACGTCAAAAGCATATGAGATGACAGACCAGGCAAAATAAATGCAAGTCAGGGGCCAATGGCCAAGTCCAGCAACCACAGATCAAGTGATGAACTAAAAGAACAGTTTGTATAGAAGCAATCAATATTATACATACATACATATGAACAACACATATGCAGCAAGAACACTGCTGAGCAGTTATAACAGTGGCACTAGCACTGAATGTCTCGACTCACCGACTGACACCACCTTATATGAATACGCCTTGGCTGATGGTGATGACTTCGAAAAATTGCTGCCACATGGCAGTGTGTACTCATGCAGAAGTCCATGTGGTGTCTAAAGTGATCTTTTGCGATCTTGTTGCTCCACTCGTTGTTGTGAAGCGAACAACAAACCATATAACTTTGTCTAAGTCGCGCGTTGCGCGCTTCTTCAGTGCTGCCAGTAAGGTTAGTTATGTGACTGTGTTTGTTCAATATACACATCCCGCGATCACCGTCCAGGGCAGCGAATGCGGCATGAAAATAAATCATGGCCGCATGGCGGACGGTGAGCGCATAAAAAAATTAGTTTCATCAAGGCAGGATTAGTGTCAGAAACGTGTTAAATGGACTGAAGGGTATATGATGGACGGCTCTCGCTTGCTCTACGCGCTGTCAGTTGCAGTGCGTCATGTGGCATAGCACAGCGCGGCAGACACTACACCGAGTTCATAAAAGCACCACCGAGGCATTTAGGCTAAATAAAATACTCGAAAACCAATGAAGTTTGATCGCACTGAAGAGATTTTTGGAATGCGCATCAACTGAACAAATAAACATTTTTTTATGCGTAAAAACCCGCGCCTCGCTCCCAATGCGGCCTCACGTGCAGCTTTACCACCTCAAACCGTGTTGATGGTTCATATGTACACTTGGCGCTTTACTTTAGCCTTGTAACAGAAGCACTCGAAGTTGGTTTAGATTCGCTACTAGCTCTTCTTGTTGGTTTTTGTAATACTTCTGATTTATTCACCTTTGTGATTTTAAGTCATTTTTATAAATGAATATCGTTTGTTTACTTTTGCCAGACACTCAGCCACTTATGAGTTGACTGATTACCGAATTGCCAACACAGGATGGTTTTTCATTAGCGGTATCGGAAAAATACGACTGAAATAAATTGTAGTTAGCCTTATTAACACTAATTACACTATCCCTTACATCGCACTTATTTTCGTAAATATGTATGTATGTATGTATGCATGTGTATGTATGTATGCCGGGACTCGCTATGTTAAGCTCAACATTTTATGTGCACAGTACGACTACAAATACATAGATATATGTACATAAATTTACCCACACTTATGTATGTGAGTAGTGATTGAAATTATTTAATATATGCTTAGCCGATAATGAGGTGTGAAATCTTTAAATTAACTGGTTATTTAATGAGAATTTATTTATTATTTTTTATACGCCAACTAAAGTCACAACGATAAAATAATAAACTATAGGGCGCAGAAAATGCAGCAACTTAATAGCAAGCCTAACCAAATTGGAAAAATATAGCGTGCAAATTAATTGGAAAACAATAATTGAAAAAAATGTTTATTTTTTGGAGGAAGCATCGAAAGCCTTAAACCTGTCAGTGTGGAAATTTTATCGCAATCAACCTCCTACCGGCCGCTGCGGCTGAGTGGTTAGAGGCGCGTACTACCTTTCCGTAGGATCTGGGTTCGAGCCCTGGTTCGAGCAACATGTAAATTAGAAAAAAGTTTTACTGCCACGAAAAACCTTCTCATTAAAAATCATTTTCCGTTCGGAGTAGGCGTAAATTTGTAAGTCCTCCATTTGACTTATAACATTAGGAAGCACACCACATATTTGAGGAGAAACTCGGCCAAATCCTAAGCAAAAGTGTATAAGCATAATACCACAATATACTCAATGCCGACTTTAGGGTAAGACGCTGGAGTTTAGAAAGCGCCGCGAGCTACGAAAATTTTAAAGGACTTAGAAGTTCAGGATAACTAAAATTGAAGGCACCACATCATCCGATCGAAAACTTTCCCCACAACCATGTACCTACTTCTGCGCCCGGCAACAGAAAAGTTTGTATAGTTCAACGCCTATAGATGATTTAAACTTTATCTAAAACCACAATCGTAGAGGGAAATATGTGCCATATTTTTGTTTTAAACTGTGAGGAATTTCTTCTCTTCTTTCAGGTAAAAAAGTAAGTTTTAAAAGACCTTTCTTCCACCACACTTCGACTTTTTTCTGGATGGCATGAATTCTGCGCCAATTAAACTGCTTTCTTTGGAGACCAAGAAAGTAGGAAGCCAATTTTGTATGCCTTCAACTGAAGTGAAGCGTATACCCGAAAGCGCCTTCTGCGCCGATCAGAACACATGGTAGTCTGATGGTGCAAGGTCTGGGCTATAAAACGGGAGGGTTAGGACTTCTCGCAAAGCTAATTTCAATCGGATCAGTTGTTGTCTGTAGAGAGCCCCACTGATCGTCTGACCCTGATGAAGCCCATGACGCAGAATTCACTCTCTAGTCCCGCCAAGTGCAGAGCATTACCTTGCTATCGGATATTTAATATTGGCTTCGTGACCACGTGACTTAAGTCTTTCGTTGACTTTATTTGCAGGTACCTATACCGATGCCGATTAA
>NW_023458556.1:65814226-65859828 GCF_013731165.1 Rhagoletis pomonella
GAAAAGTGTGTGAATCACAAGAGGGTGAGTTTCAGGGACCTGCCAATTCACTATTTGGCTTTGAAGGAAAGAAAAGCAGCGGAAACTGAATATTTAAATCGTTTAACTTTCGCATGGAATAACTTTTTTCAGAACGGCATTCCATCCGACTCTGAAGAATTTTGGATAATTGCTTACGGAGTGAAAACCGCTACAGGCAATAAAATGTTTGGAAATATAAGTAAAATCGTATTATTATCCTTGCCGCATTCACATGCTTTGTTGAGAGCGTTTTTTCCGTAATGAATTCAACAAAGACTAAGATTCGAAATTGGATGACGTTGGAAAGTCTTCATTCAATAGTTCGTATAAAGTGTTATATGAAGGCTAATAGTTTCTGCTGCAAAACGTTTCCAATATCAAACAGTATGTTATCAAGGTTGAATAGCTCAATATATGACAACAACAGAAATGTAAATCATTCAAGACACTATAGGCGATTTTGAAGAAATTGTGGAAATAGGTGATCTCGCCTTATTATAGGTTTTTATTTAATTTTTAGCGCCGAGCTCTTAAAAGCGGATTGTGTGATCAATCCATTAATATGAGTCAATTGCAAAATGTGTTGATAAAATATTTTTTAAAAGAATGCGTATTTTTAAAGAAAATTGTTTGTTATTTATTATTACCCTCCGAAGGTATTATATTCGTTTTTGGTTTATATTATAACAAGATCTCATTTTTAAAATAAAAGATTTGTTAAATCGATTTCATGAATTTTATTTCAAAAAATTTGCTATTTTTGGCGATATTTTTTTCAGAAATTTCGCTTTTTTTAAACAATCTGGACACCCTGTTTATAATGGTCAGTGATATCCTAGGTGTTTAAAAAAGAAAGTGATGTCAACTATTTTTATTTTTTGCTTTCATGAAATATATTTCAAAACTAATAACACTGACGCCACAAAAACAAACAAATTTCAGAGCACATGAAAGAATCGATATACTCACGAAACTCTGAGCCAAATATAGTAAAACTGCGTTTTTAGTTTTTCCCTCTGACTTAAGGATTTTTTTTTAAGGACTTTGAAATTTTAAATATATGATTAATTCAAAAAATTATTTTAAAAAAATCAGAGCAATATAGAATAACAGTATGGGTACCAAATGAAAGAAAAATTCTGTTCAATTTAAAAACAATAAAGTTTTTTCCCTTCCAAGGACGAATAGGTATTGAAAATGCGCTTTTAATAAATTTTATCTTTTCAAGTTAATTAAGTTTGCAGGACGAACTTCGATTATGTAATCGTATGCACATATACTAGTCCTCAAACAAAAATTTTTTCAAAAATAAATATTGCAAATTTTCAAGGATTTTTAAGAACACAATTTTTAAAGGACATTTTCTATACCCATTCGTCCATATGCACCAAAAAATGTATTCTGTTATAATTCTACAGAATTTCTTCTTATATTTGATACCCTTATCTTTATATTTACTACATTGGACTGAATTTATTAAATAATTTTTTGAAATAATCATATTTTTTTAATTCCAAAGAACTTTTAAAGAAATCCTGACGTTAGAGAGAAAATATAAGTACGTGATTCAAACAAATGACCACGTGTTGATTTTTTTTTTAAATATTCGTAATGTTTTTCGAGCTAATTTTTTTGTTATTTTTCTATAAAACTACCGTTCAACCTTTAGCCACATAAATCACAGTTATTAACTTTATACAAAATTTAGGAAAATTCCACAAAATTTCATCTTTTTAATCTGATTCTTTAGAACATTTTTGGGTGTGCAATTTTATGAAGTGTAAGTTTCAAACAGCTAAAAAATCCTGTTCATTTCTGAGATTTTTTATTTTTGGTGACGGATTTTATTCTTTTTCCATATAGGCATGAATTTCTTATGAAACAAAATGCTGGAGACCGCTAGCAACAAAATTTCAAAAAATCAACGCCATTTTTTGTAAATTACACTTGTTACATAAAAAAAACCGCAAAAGTAGTCTCCAAAAAACAATTATCAAAAATGAGCGCGATTTTGTAGCTGGATGAAACTTGCACTTCATTAGACTAAAATGGTATGGGCTAGAAAATTGCATACCCAAAAATGTTGTAAAGATTCAGATTAGAAAGTTGAAATTTTGTTGAATTTTCCTGAAATTTGTAAAAAGTTTGAAACTGTGATTTATATATTTTTTACTACCGGGCAAAGACCCTAGGTAGCGACGCCCATGAACTGGTTCATAATATATTTTTTATGTATAATAATAAATATTACTACCTGACCTTTTCTACAAAAACTTTCTCATAAATGACCTCGGTTGATTTTTATTTTCATTCGCGATTAACCTAAACATCTCACACATAAGCGTTCCCTCAGTGATATATCAAAAAATGGTTAATGATGGAAACACTTACAACATGTTCAATGCGGTCCAGTTATTTTCGATCTCTGGTTCGTATACTACACATATGTTTGTACACATTCGTTTTCACAGTTTTCTTCTTACAAATACTTAAGAGATTATTTTAGCTTTTCATAAAAGTATTCAAGCGAACCATAAAATACGTGCAGACATGTACATACATACAATATGTACATAGGTATGTGTGTACATACCATTTAAAAATATGAGTACACTAATAATTACATCAGTTTTAAGGACATATAAATAACGTTGGCTTACAAGGAACTGTATGAATGCACAGGAATAACAAAGGATCGCACAGAACGAACGCTCGTTGAATTGAGATTAAGTGGGTATTTGCAGCGGCTAAATCATTTTATTGTAATCCGTCAAATGTAAATGATGCGCAGAACAATTTTCCTTGCTGGCAAGCGGCAAGTGGCTTTGTGAGCGAAAGCCGGGTTAACCCTTTATGTGTGTACGTATGTACATATGTATTCTCCGTAGAGATGCATTAGCGGTATGCGCGTTTTCCTAAAACAAGAAATGGCATGAAGCCACAAAGAGCACCTCAGCGGCAACACCCACTACCTGTGCGCTAACGTTGCTTCTGCTGTCATTTCGTTCATAGCAAAGTGAAAATTCTTTTGTTTCCTACTGCTTTTGCGTGAGCCAGCGGCATAACAATGGCAGCGGTAATGGAAGCAAGCGACTTAATCTGGGGCAAACGGGTAAATACTCCGTTTTTCCAGCTAATTCTGTGTTCTGTGTTCTGTGTTAAAGGTACCTTTGGCATACACGTATGCACAAGTATATACATTGCATATACATATATGCATACATATATTTAGTACAGAAATTAATTTGTTAACATGCATATACTACGTATGTACACTCATATACACACGCAATGCACATGCATATAACATTATAAATATGTATGAATGTATGTACATATGTAAGCATTTATTTTTTATTGTTTGCAACTGGCGAGGTATTCAATAATAAAATCATAATCTCTCGCCTTATCTGTACATCTAAATAACTAAAGGACATATTCTACGTGAGCGTAAGATCATTTATCCAATAACCGAAAGTAGTCAAAGTCGTTAAGACTATGTGCATAGCAATAGCTTCTGAGATCTTTCAATGTTCGCCATAACTACCAAACTAAAATATTTATTATGCGGTCGAAATCTTTTTCTTTAGATTAGCATGGTTAGAACCCGCACGGTGTTAAAACGCCCAAGAAGAATTTCACAAACCTTCAAACTATTCCAAATATTAGTAAGGTATAAGCGATTCGAGTGTCATATTTCTTCTAAATCTGTGCAGCCGTTTCGCGTATAGGTTTTTAATATTATCAAATTTTAAATCACCCGATAAAAAGTTTCTAATTTCAAAAAAAGGCAGGGTCTTTATTTTTTCGGTCATACAATTTATTTTTGAGTAAACTTTTACCAAGTTTAATTGAGTTCGAAGCGGAAGTGAATTGCGAAATTTGACTGAAAGCCTTTTCAAACCCATTTCGATTGATATCCATCCTTTAAAAATTCAATTAACTTACTAAATAATTTGAATGCAGCTTATAGAACACGTGGCAACTCTCCTAAATATATTTCAGAAATGAAGCCCTTTCAAACCCAATACGACTGACACCCATATATTAATAATTCATTTGACTTTTTAAATAATTTGAATATTTGAACAGGTTGCAGCCCTCTTAAAACACCCAAAAAATATTTATAGTGTTCAAGCTAAAGATTTTTTAATAAACTTTAAACACACTTATTTGAAATAGGTAGTTGCCCTAATTTTAAAGTTGAGTTGGATTTTTTAAACAGGTGGCAACTCTCCTAAATATATTTAAAAAATAAAGCCTTTTCAAACTCATTTCGATGATAACCATCCTTTAATAATTCATCCAACTTTTTAAATAATTTCAATGCAACTTTGTATAACTGATAAATTAAGCTGTACTTAATTTTTGAAACATGCGGCAACCCCGCTAAATATAGTTCAGAAGTAAAGATTTTTCTAACCCATTTGATCGATATCCATATTTTAATAATTCATTTAACTTATTTAATAACTTGAAGTAAATTTTTAGACATGTGGCAACCCTCTTCCAATACCTCAAAAATATTCTTAATGTTTAAACTAAAGTCTTCTTAACGCTCTTTCGTTTGACATCCATATTTTGACATTTCATATAACTTTTGGATAAGTTAACAAAATTCGAAATTTGAAGCAGGGGGCAACCCACTTCAAAATATTTTCAAACTGCTACATTCTGAGCCCCCTTTCGTTTGGCACCCATATGTTGGAATTTTTTCCCTATTTAATTTCCTCAGTTCAAATTTAATTTCACTTTTAAAACAGGTGGCAACCCTCCTAAAGTTTAGTTAAAAAATAAATATTTTCAAAATCTTTTCCATCGATACCCATTTTGTAATATTGTATTTTATTTTAGATAATTTGAATATAATTTTTTAAAAGGTGGCAACTTTTTTCAAAAAAGTAAAACCTTATTGCATATCTGTAGTCCAAGCCTTTTAATTTGACACCTCATTTGGGAAAATCGAACCAACGGCGCGGTTATTATTGCATAGATACTAGTACTCTTTTACCTCCTATTATTTTACAAGAATTAAACTCATTTACAACTTACAAAAAATTTGGATTCTACCTCGTTGGAACTTGGTATAATTTTTAATAATACCTACATAGCACCGCCGAATTATGAAAAACTATATTTGAATACTTCGAGGCCAGCGAAAAGGTATGTAAAACTTGATTTTCGGGGCTAAGGGGTCGCAGAATAGTCGCAACCATGGTTGCCACAATTGGTAACTTTCTACCAAAATTGGTAACTTTTAAGCGGTTTGGTAACTTCGTAACTTTTATTTCATTTTGGTAACTTTTGCAACCAAACATCTATTACTAGAAAGAAATTAATTATGTTTTTCATGTGCGTAATTATAAAAACCCTTCGAGTTTCAGTGGCAGCACTACTGACACTTCTACAAAATTACTTCGATAAAATTAGAGTCATCTCATATTCGAATACTGGAAATATTTGAATTGCAGTGGCAGCACTACGGGCTACACTTCTAAAACAACTATTGAGTTTTTGCGATCTCACATTTTAATACTGGAAATACTGTTTGCGACAGTAGTTCAGTAAAAATGGTATAAAAATTCGGCAATCTGGCAATTTTCCGGCACACAAAAAAACCTACCTACCGAATGTATTTCGACCCACTGGATCCGAATCTGGGGTCCGTTTGACACGTACAGTACATACCGAAAAAAATAGCAAAAAATGAGCAATTTTCGCAATTCACTCGAAATTTTATACGCGTCAAGAGGACGGTTAAAAGCACCCGCAACTTTTTTTTTGTGGGCCGGTGCTATTATTGCGTGAGTCGCAGGTTCAAATATCGGCACATTCCGAACGAAAAATTACACTGAAGATGGCACAACTAGTGATGTTCCGATATCAGTACTTAGAAGTATATACTCGAGTACCTCTACCAAGTACCGAGTATTTTTTGTACTTCGATACGCGTGTACAAGTACTTCATGGGTATCGAGTACAAAGTGCAAGTATTTACTTGTTTGCTAAATTTTGGAAAATCAACTGAAAATAGATCTGTGTTGTAGTTTAAAAAAAAAAACGATTCAAGATGTGAACCACTCGATTTCGCTAGAGTTAACGACGAGAGTGGAGAACAAAAATCATATCGAAATAGAGAAGGATGTGGAGGCAGCCTATGAATTGCGGAAGCGTCGTCTATAGATCGTTTTGAAATCAAAGAATCAAACACAAGTAAACAATGAGCTTTCTCGTCACTTAACATCTCCAATTTCACCACTTTCAAGTAACCCCATTTCAAAATAGAAGGATATGAAACGGCAATTTCAGCTCTTCATAAGCCTTTCTCCACTGTATGTCGTTATATTGTAAATTAAAATTTTTGTGTAAGTACTTTCGAGTACAAGTAGAATCGAGTATTTTCTAGCTATACTTTGAGTAGCATCGAGTATTCTCTTCGATACTTTTAATGAGTACGGGCATCGAGTACATGGTGGTATCGGACGAACACTAGGCACAACGCGGAAACCGGGTTTGTCTCCAAACCAAATTTGGCAAGGGATGACGGAAAATCGTTCCACATTACATCATACTCCTACGCTGGCACTGTGGCCAATGGTAAAGTTCTTTTACCACCTCTTCGTGGTTGTAAGCCATGCAGAGTCCGCAAAATGCTCCGGAAGAGGATGTATCAGACTAGGCCGAGCATACTTTGAAGTGCCATCTAATCAAAACTTAAGAAAGTTCAATTACATGACAGTTGAGAAGTGCATGTGCAAAAATTTCCTAAATTGCATAAAGGAAATTTTTTCACATGCAGCAGTACATATCATGTATTTAGGCGCCTGGTGTTAGCAGACGCGCCTAAACAGTAGGGCTGGCAAACTATCGATACTATCGACACGGCTATCGATGGTCGAACAAGTATCGACAGAAACCACCCTTTCATCTTTTTTTCCCCCTTGTCTAGTAAATAATTGATTTCTATACGTCTGCGAGACGTATGCTTTTTAAACGTTTCGCTCTCTTTTTCGCGAAATGAAGATTGAAATCGGTGGTATTTTCGTTTTAAATGAAAAATATATTTAAACAAAATGTATTACATAATAAAGAAATATTTAAAGGCTCAATGAGTATGAATAAAAATTTGTAATTTAATTTAAATTAAGCAATTGCTTTTTCTTAAAATTGCACACTTTTACTTCAATTTTGTTTGAATAACTCGAGTGGAACATGACGAAATTTCCCTTTTGCTCAAACCTGTTGTGTGGCGTATGAGGGTACTTGAAAGTTTGACAAGACGTTTGAGGGAAATTTAAACTAAAATCAAAATTTTTTGATTTTTTGTCCGCTATGTTGAAGTTTGTCTTAAAAAAAAAATACTATCAAAGTTTTAGGACTATCGATACTATTGGCTGCAATGAATAAAATGATGGGTCTTGGTAACTCTTACCAATGTGAATGACGATTTGGTAGTTCTTATTACACGAAAAAGTGGGAATCGAAAAGCGAAATCTGTATTTACGCGCATTCTCCACCACAAAAAAAAATCTAAAATTTCTGCAGTGTGGAATTATTTTTCGAAAGCAAAGGAAAGTAAGTCGATAGCTACTCTGCTTAATATACTTTGGCGCCGGGATTATGATTCGGCTATTTTTTGCTAAATATTTTAAACTTTTTCTTTGATCTGACACCCATTAAAATAGTTTAACGAGGTGGCAACACTTTTACCTGTGAAATAAAGTATTTTCAAAACCATGTCGATTCATACCCATATTGTAATATCTAATTCATTTAACTTATTAAATAATTTGATTCCAATTTTTTAACAGTTGGCAACCCTTTCAAAAAAATAAAATAAAACTTTACTGCACATCTACAAACTAATGCTGTAAACTGACCCCTCACTTTTGAAAATGGAATGAACTATATATACATGCCTATGTAAATGTAACAAGAATCCAAATTTTTAACTCCAAACTGCATTTACAGAGAAAGTATGAAATATCATTTTTGAATTCAGCGTCCTCAAGTTCATTAGGAAGCAAGTTTTCATTTAAATCCGCCCACAATAGTATTTTTGCCTACGTTTTATATGGAGCCACAGTCGTTTACAATATAAAAATATACAGTGGAGAAAGGCGATTTATTTTTTATGAAATCATAGTTCCTGCCTTAGAAAGCACTCGCTTTCAAGGAACGCAACAGTGCAAAATAAACTTCGTTCTTATGAAGAGCTAGAAAATTACATTTCCTACTTTGAAACGGGGTAACTAGAAAGTCTTCATGACTTCTTGGCTTGCAAAGATCGTAAATCCACATCCTCCTCTGATTCGCTATTACTTTGCTCCCCACTTGTATGCGCTCTTTTAGTCTTCGTTGTTAACGAAGGGATTTTCTGCCGAAATCCGCAACAAAATATGCGTTTTGCTAACTTAACTCCTTCAATTGCCGATTTTTAACACCTTGCTAAGTATATCTCATCATAAGTTTTCGAAAACAAATTACAAAAAATTGTTGACTCTCACAAAATGAACAATCTCATCATAAAAAAAAAAAACGGCGAGTTGAGTGGATTTAGCCATATCCATCTGTCCGTCAGTGGCGGACAATGACATTTGTCAAATCATTCTGTTTTTATCTATTGAAGGATAAATATTATTTGGATTCAGTAACCCGCAATTTACAAATGTGCGCATTTGACATGAATCGCGCCATTTGCATGCTATTAGGTAAATGACTTTTTTAAATCAATTATATGAAAACGCAACAAATACAACGTTCTTGTCAAAATTCGGTACAAAAAGTTCCAGCAGGAAATTCTGAAAAAGAAAAAATTTGTGCTGAAAAAATTCCATGTCAACCGAATATTGGCTTCGATCAAAAGCTGGTAGGTAGGTATAACTGGCTAGCTAGTAAAAGCCTCACATAGTTAGAAAGATTTTTTTTGTCCATAGTATAATGAATAGGCGGGCACTATATCAAAAATCCAAGAGACCTTCTTAGCGAATTTTAGGAGGTTAATGAGGAACACCTTCCCAAAGCAGCGCAGACGTAAATTTGCCAGCGCTGGACTCGCCTGCTATGTGCTCCGCCGTTTCTTGATCAATTGCACACTTCCTACAGTTATCAATACTCACCAAAATCATTTTAAGGGCGTGGTAATCTAACAAATTGTGACCAGTTATGAGACTCACCAGATCATGATCTCGAAGCTGTCAAAGAGGTGCCACCTTTTACTTGTGCTTGGAGAATATCCTCCCAAGCATAAGGCAATCATTATGAGTACAGAAAGAAGGTAATGGTTATAGCTCAACCATTTTCTTTGAAGCATAAACTTTTACTTCTTCTTCTTCTGTTTTGGCAGAGTTCAGCAAAGCACGCCAGTCGCTTCTCCTCTGTGCCAACTGACGCCAATTGGAAACGCCAAGTGAAGCCAAGTCCTTCTCCACCTGATCTTTCCATCGCAGTGGGGGCCTCCCTCTTCCTCTGCTACCACCAGCGGGATCCGAGTTAAATACTTTCAGAGCTGGAGCGTCGGTGTCCATTAGACCGACATGGCCAAGCCAGCGGAGCCGCTGTATTTTAATTCGCTGCACTATGTCCATGTCGTTGTAAAGCTCATACAGCTTATCGTTCCCTCGTCTGCGGTACTGGCCGTCGCCAACGCGTAAAGGCCCGTAAATCTTCCGCAAAATCTTTCTCTCAAACACTCCAAGAGCCGCCTCATCGTATGTTGTCATTGTCCATGCTTCTGCGCCATATACCAGCACGGGCATGATGAGTGACTTATAGAGCGTGGTTTTCGTACGTCGAGAGAGGACTTTACTCCTGAATTGCCTGCTCAGTTCAAAGTAGTACTTGTTGGCAAGAGTGATTCTGCGTTGGATTTCCATGCTGACATTATTATTTGTGTTAATGCTGGTTCCCAAGTAAGCGAAATTCTCAACTTTCTCGAAATTATAACCGTCAACAGTGACGTGGGTGCCAAGGCGAGAATGTGCTGACTGTTTGGTTGTTGACAGGAGATACTTCGTCTTGTCCTCGTTTACCACCAGACCCATTCGCTTTGCTTCTCTTTCCAACTTGGAAAAGGCAGAACAGACTTCGCGATTTTTGTTACCGATGATGTCGATGTCATCGGAATCAGCCAGCAATTGCACGCTCTTGTAGTAAATTGTTCCTGAGCGGTTCAGTTCTGAAGCTCTTATTATCTTCTCCAACATCAATCAATACCTGGTCTATGGTGGATTTGCCAGGTCTAAAGCCACACTGATAAGGCCCAATCAGTTCATTGACGGTGGGCTTCAGTCTTTCACACAATACGCTCGATAAGACCTTGTAACCTATGCTTAGAAGGCTGATCCCGCGGTAGTTGGCGCGAATGGCGGGGTCACCTTTCTTGTGGAGGGGCAGAGCACACTTCTCCTTCTCCACAACTTTCCGTGCTGCTACCATTTAGTAGGGCGGAAAAGTGTTCCCTCCATAATTTAAGTACGCTCTGGACATCAGTTACTAGGTCGCCATTATTGTTCTTACAGGAGTACGCCCCGGTCTTGAAACCTTCCGTAAGTCGCCTAACTCTCTGGTAAAATTTTCGAGCATTCTTCCTGTCGGCCAGCATTTCAAGCTCTTCGCACTCACGTATTTTGGCCTCTCTTTTCTTATTGCGGCAAATACGTCTCGCTTCCCTCTTGAGATCCCTATAGCGGTCCCACATAGCACGCGTTACGCCCGATCGCAGCGTGGCCCTGTAGGCGGCATCTTTTTTCTCGGCAGCTTCCTGACACTCCTCATCGTACCAGTTGTTCTTTCGGGCTCGCTAAAATCCGACTACTTCTTCAGCGGCGGTACTTAATGAGCGGGAAATGTGGTTCCACTGCTCGCATATGTCGGTTTGTTGAAGAGTGCTCTCTGAGAGCAGGTGTGAGAGTCGAGTAGCGAAAGCGCTGGCTGTCTGTTGTGATTGCAGCTTTTCGACGTTAAGCTTTCCTTGCATATTTGGACGCACATTTTTTGCTGCACAGAGGCGGGTGCGTATCTTAGCTGCAACAAGATAGTGATCCGAGTCGATGTTTGGGCCTCGGAGTGTGCGTACGTCTAAAACACTGGAAGCGTGCATTTCGTCTATCATGACATGATCGATTTGGTTTCTCGTTTTTCGATCCGGAGACAGCCACGTAGCTTGATGGATCTTTTTATGCTTTAACCTAGTACTGCATACTACCATGTTTCGGGCCCCGGTGAAGTCAATCAGCCTTAATCCGTTGTCGGACATTTCATCGTGGAGGCTGAATTTTCCGACGGTGGTTCCAAAGATCCCTTCCTTGCCCACCCAAACTTTTACTTCTACCTTATATATACTTGGCAGGATATCCTTAGTTTTTATGTCTCGTGTTTTGAAAATTTTGAAAATGGTACTCAAATTTGTTGTTGTTTTTGTAGCGGCTTACATAGCCTGCCTTGATCGGATTGTCGCCAAGCTCAATTAACGGTGGGCCCAGGAAATGTGCCACTTCGACGAGGTTGGACCAGAGGGAGGAGAGTGTTAACTCAGTTGGGCGAAAAAAAATAAATATCCACATACATATATGTTCAACCCGGAACCACTTGGAATTACCGAACCGCATCCTAAAAAATTACTTACTTTTTTTCGCCCCAAGCTCATATTTTTACATGTGAAAAACTTTGAATTCACGACTTTAAAATTTTTCATACAACGCTATGGCCACTCTAATGTACAAACGTAGGCTCCAGATAAATGCCGCACAGGTACTGATGTTCAACTGCTACTGTTTTTGCTTTCCTCACGCTGAAACAATGCAAGCGATTAAGGCGGCAATTCAGTAAACCGCAATGCTTCGCACACACAAGGGCCAAGAAAGGACCAGCAAGCAACAAAGGAAACCGTGGTGGCAGCGATAGCGACAACGGCGACTGAATGCGGTTAATCCGTTTGCTGCTAATTCGGCTGTGCATATTTGCATTGCGTTCTACGTTTGTTTTTGTGTGATGTATGCTGTTTGTTGTTGTTTTGGTTTGGGTTTCATTTGCATGCAACGTTATGTATGTACACGTACCTGCTGACTCTGAGCACCGACAACCAAACCAACTTAACTTACTGTCTTCGCCCATTGTCTTTCACCTGCCTAGGGGATCCGCCCGCCAGCATCGTGTATGAAAATTTTAGTGATGTACTGAAGTTAGTTGCACTGTGGGACTTTTAAGAAAAGGAGATGGAATCGAAAATGCATACTAAAAGACGGTCACAACTCAAAACACGCTTTTAAATTAGTTAATTTTATATGGAGCCCACTGTCGGCTTTTTGTAATGAATACATGCCCGATTATTGGAATCTCAGTGTACTGTGTAAACGACGAAAGGCCTTCATGAACTAACTGATTGGACTTTATCAATGTAGCTTCAGGCCTGGTAAATCAACTATTTAACACATTTTCACAGCTCGCCAAACTCTGGAAAATATTCTAAATAAACAAATCGGCCCATACCACCCTTTCGCGATTTTTGTTTGCACGAAGAAACGCTACCTCTACGCGTTGTTCGAGACCAAACTTCGTTTGAGACAGGGCGACTCACTTTCGTGTGACTTTCTAAATTTCATATTGGAAAGCGTAATACTGCTGCTAATCTAAATGGCAGCGGGATTATATATAGCAAAAAACCATGATACTGCTGGCGTATGCAGCACCACGCTCGTAATCACAAAATCCTCCGGTTTAGAGAGGCAGACAAAAGATGTTAGTCTAGCAGTACAATAAAATAAGACCCCTAGCAACAAACAAAAAGTCTTCACATAGTGGGTCTCATGTTATTTTTGGCAGTAACTATTTCGAAGTAGATAATGGCTTTGTATACCTAGGATCCAACATTAAACCACAAATAATGTCAGCCTTGAGACCAAGCGAAGGATAACTCTTGCCAACAGTAGTACCTCGGTAGGCAACTGAAAAGGACTCTCACAGCAAATAAAGAGAACTCTCACGGCAAACAAAAATCACGCACTACCTATCTCTCATCATGCCCGTCCTTTTATGCATGGTTTTCAAGAGAACTATTTTACGCCATAACTATGTGCTTTTCGCGAGGGCGACAGTTGCCGAAGAAGGTGAAATGACGAACTGTATGAACTTTATAATGGTCTGGACATAGTTAAGCGCATGGTTGGCTTGGGCATGTCATATTTCTAGATGATAACGCTCGACTGAAAAGAGCAAAAGGCACTCATGGCTAGACAACGAACTCATGAGCGCTCCAGAATAAAGTGGAAGGACCAAGTGCAGAAGCACCTGTCTATATTTGGTGTGAAAGACTGGCATAACTTTCCAAAGAAAATTGGAAACTGGAGAAATTTGTTGGTATCGGCTTAAACCTGCAAACGGATCTGGTGTCGTATCAGAAGAAGAAGCATCAGGTTATGTACAGAAGATGAAGGTGGCGTTTACTGCAGTACCTCTACTGGGTTCTTGGCGAGTTTGACAGTATTAGCTGTTTGTATAACGACATCACATAAATGATCACACAAAGTATTTTCTCGTACAGATAGTTACTAATTATTTTCACTAGTTTTTGCTAGTAAACGAATTTTACCATAAAAATAAACAGAAATACCCAGTTAAGAATGCGCAAATAATATGAAAAATTGCACGAAAAAAAGAAGTGGTAAAATTTCGCACACTGGCCGATACAAATAAATAGCAGGTATATAATACATATGTACATATACATGTAGGTATATACGTATACTTTTTAATATGAGCTACTGTACCTTCCACAGTGCACCCAAACGATGTGTTAGAAGGATTAGTCGCAACAAATAGGTCGCTTGGAAGAATTACTTACTATGCACCTTCTTTCAGCTTCAATGACGGAGTATACATACATATGTGCATACATACATACTTTGTAGATACATTAAGGTGTCCCAAAAATACGCAGGAAAATTAACTTTTGGGAATTTTCCTGTTGCCATATATGCAAATCCTAGCGTTCGGACGCTAAGTTCGGACGTTTCTTTTAGTTATATGATAATAAAAAAAATTTGTATGGTACGAGGGAAGGTCTAAAGGAGTATTTATGGGAAGAAAATTGTGGAAATTGGAATTCAAAATAATAGCCGTGCATTGGCCCTCAATATTTATATTCGTACGTTACTCAAAATTGCAGCGACCATCTAAGTCAATAGATTTCCGCAAATCATGTAGGGAGTATATGCACATACATATAACTTTCAATATATGCAATTTAGGTTTTTTTGTATGTAGTATTTTATGTAAGGCTAGGAGCGCCTGTTGGTCTTCGTATCAATAAAACATAAAAAGCGCTTATTTCATACAACGTTTTTAAGAAAGATTTTATGAACTTGCGGAGGTTTTGGGTTTTATCGGGGGTGTCGGGAATTTAGTCCCGTCCAGCCCACACAATTTTTAAAGACCTTCCCGTTACCGCTCATCCCGGTGCCATTTTCAAATCAGTACCGTTGGTTCCGCGGGTCCCGATATCCCGCGCCATCTCTACTACCAATACTCACTGCTTGAGTTCTGCCGCCAAGACAATATCTGATCAGTGCGATTTCATCGCTGCAGAAGGTAATATTATATAAGCGATTGGGTATGTTTTGAAGATCTCTAAAGGGAAATAATCGTAGTCAATAAAAAATATATATTGGGTTTTAACGATTTTATAGCTTTTACGAAATGTTTTTTTTCTTTCAGTGTGAAATACATACATATATGGAAAACTTCAAAGCCCTGGCGACACGGTTATATATTAAGCGATTTTAAAATAAAAAATATGGGTCTCCTTGTTATCGATATTTTTCAGGGGTAGCAGCCTAATATGTATAGATTATGTATGTATGTGTACCAACAGTAAATTCATAAGCCAGACAAGCAGACGGTACAATATTCTATCTACATACATACGCACATATGTATGTGGTTACACACATATGCATAATTACACCGACTGCAGTCTAGCATAATTAATGTGACCAACTATTTCATAGCTCAAAGAAGTACAGGTTAGGTTGGGTTAGGTTAAAATGATTGCCCCAGACAAGGGACACACTTGGATAATTAGAAGATTGTCCTTCGTGATAGCGCAAAAAAAACTGAACGGAGACCCTTAATTTAGTCGGCGACACGCCGCGAGCCGATTACCAAATTTCGAATGCGGCTAATTTCAATCCCTGAGATGTCAGTGTTAGCTAAGAAGTGCGAGGCAAAATTTTTCCATCTTAGCATCACGAACCGTCTAAAAGAAAGTATGAAGATGATGCCACCTCATCTTGACAGTTTATACAAAAGGAATCAGTTGAAATTCCTAGTCTTACCGCGTGAACTCCAATCACTAGCCCTTGACGTAACGTGTTTTTGGGTACCATCTGAAAAACACTGCAAAAGTTTGGAAGCCTGAACATAGTTTCCGTGAAGAGTTTCTGACAGACCAACCCTGTCTCCAAGTTTTGATCCGTCTGCCTTCTGCGAGTAATCCCGCCCTCCACAGTTCTCTCTTGAGGGAACTGATAGCTCCCTGCAACATTACAAGGCAATCTACGCCTTTCTTACCTTTTCCATAATGTTAGGCTTCCACTACAGCTTCATATCCGGGATCAATGCGAAGTACTTGACCCTCTCTGAGAGCCGCGAACGAACACCCCCACTCGAGGGAAGGGCCACAACGGGTATATTTTACTTCCTTGTATACAAGACCAGTCCCGTCTTGCTGGGATTTACTGCGAGGACACTGTTGATCGCCCACCTACATACTTATCTTGTGCAGGTAACCTTGAGCCAGATCAAAAAGGGTGTTTAGAAATCGTCCTTAACAAAAAGTTCCACATCGTCTACATAGGCGATCACCCGACAGCCCACTTTTTCCCGTTCGTAAAGAAGGTCGTTTACAACCGCAATCCAGAGCAGAGGAGGGAAAAGACCCCCTTCCGGATTACCCCTATTGACTCTGCGCTGAGTGTAGGCGCTCCCCCACACAGTCGCGACGGTTCTGTCACGGGGTAAACTGAAAATAAGCCTTATTAGGTTGGCTTCAAACCCCAGATTATGGATAGAGTGAAATTGTTGAAAATCCCCTCGATATCGAGGAAGGCCCCTACTGCATAATCTTTTTGCGTGAATTAAGCGTGGGTAGCCATTGGGCTGATACCTAGAGGTGACAACTGAAATAATTTGAAATATTTAAGGCTGTGGCAGGACTGAATTTACAAGAACCTACAAATTTAAATGGACTAAAATACAACCATGATCGATAAAAAGCTGAAGTTGCAAACCCACCTTATTAAATTCTATTCGCGTTGAAAATGCTAGTACGCAAGTAAGTTAACTATTTCTTTTTTTCTTTTCTAATTACTTGTACAAATTTTGTTTTCTTTACCACCTGAGTAAAAAGTTTCTTGGTGCTGAATCCAAATCTGGCCTCACAATTGCTCTAGCACTAGAATTTTGAAATATCCTAACCTCAAAGTGCCAAAAACACGAGTTTTATCGATATTTGATGTTATATAATGAAAACATCAAATTATTTGCTCATTTCTAATTAGGGCATCATTTTCGTTTGATGCGATTCGATTTGTCTTTCTCGAGTTATACCAGTTTTAATGTGCAGTACTTCGGTACTATGTTATGAAAAAATCATCCCTTGATTCAAAAAAAATTGGTGCTTTTAGTGTGGTAAAACGCTTTTTTCCAAGTTTTTGGTGCTTTTTGAAAATCAAAAGATGGCAACACTGAATAATTATGCTGAGCTATTGAAAGACAGTCACCAGGAATAATGTTTCTTATGTACAGGTCATCAGTCTCTCTAGCGTGTTTAGCAAAACCGAAGACAGACTGATAGGCCTAAAATCCCTAGGGGAAAAATAAGAGCCTTTCCGGCCTTCGTAATGAACGCAACACTTACTGCCTTCCAAGCCTTGGAGATTTACCCGGTCCTCACGCGTAAATTTGAGCCAACCAATTGCACGACACTTCCAGGGCCCATTGCAGCTTCGCAGGTATGATGTCATCGGTCCCCGGCGACTTGAAGGGTTTGAATGAATTTATCGCTCAGGCCATGTGACGATCGTCCAGAAGATCGGAGTAGTACCGGACCTGAAGTACAAAATATTGCAAAGAAGTACATTTGACTATACTGCGAATTATGTATGTAGCACAAGAGCTAAAAAATAAGTACTGTACTTCCGAAAGAAGAACGGTTGGTCACATTAATCATGATAGTTGATCAAGCGGACTTTGCATTTTTGTCATATTAGGGTGGTCCAAAAATGCATGTGAAAAAGTAATGTTGGAACTTTTATGCTCTCACCCCTAGGATTATTCCATACCGACAAAAAAAACCCTTTTTTTTAATTTTAAATCAAAAAATATTTATAGGTCGTTCAAAGCGCTCAAAGTTTTCCATGTATTTTATATGGGCAAAAAGCTTTTCGTGGAAATGGTATATAATTCTTGAAAATCAAAATTTTTTGATCGGGAGAACTCTGTGCGTCTTCAGGAGATTCCCAATAATATTACCCAATTATTTATTTAAATATTTAATATTCAAAAATGGTTAAATAAACAATAGCATATTGTAATTGGGAATCTCCTGAAGAGAACCAGAGTTTTCCGATGGAAAAATATTGATTTTTAGGAATTCCATACCATTTCTACAAAAAATTTGTTTTTATCCCATATAAAAATACATGGAAAACTTTGAGCGCTTTAAGCGACCTTTAAATATTTTGTGATTTCAATAAAAAAGGGCTATATTTTTTCGATAAAGCTCAATCATAGCGGGTGAGATCCTTAAAATTTATCTGTTTTGGACCACCCTAATGTACATACATAAATAACTCTAACCGAGTTACCGCCTGTCTACCAATACGTCAGACTGCAGCATGGATTGCCTTGATGGCTATCAGCAGGTGGTTGATGAGCTCGGCCTTTTGCATGCCGGTACTTGTTTTCGCTGCTATTGTTGAGACAAAAACAAAAACCAGAAATAAGAATTGCAAACTGCGAAAAGGTATCGCACTCAATGTTTGATGGCGAAAGGTGTAAAGGGAAAAACAAGCCCACCGGCCAGCACGTGACTTAAATCTTCCAGAAGTAGCACTTTGCGGTTTTGCGCGATTAACCACCAAGGTAGTCAACTAGCTGGCTAGTCAGCCAACCAGCCATAAACCAAACGACCGACTTAATAACAATAACAACAGCATGCAGTGCATCTGGAAACCATACAAATTTGCCATTCTTCACCTTATCGTCGGCATTCCATTATGCTCACACTTGCATTCGTTCATCATTATCGTCATTGTACTCCTAAGAATTATTGAACAGAAACTCCCGAAAACGCCTTGGTTGCCTGTTCTTTACAGTGCGCTCATAAATCGTTCCAAAACACGTTGCAGCATTGTGGTCAAGTGTAGCAGCGGGAAAAATTGGAATTCCATTAAACACTAAATCTACCACCGCAAGAGTGTACTTCATTTTCACGAATAGTAATTCATTTAAGTTGTGACATATATATGCATGTATATGTATGTACAAATATGCACATGAAATTTATGTATGTATGTTTGTAGCAGTAAATTGATTTGCATTCATCATTTATGATTAATAACAAAATATATGCATGCATATTTAAATATGTACGTACATATGTTGGTTAATACATGTATATGTATATGTACTAGGGATGCGAAAATATGAGGAAAAATTTGATAAATCCCGGGATTCACATTGAGTCGTAACTTTTATGAATATGAGTAATAATTCAATATCTGAAAGCATTAAAACACACATTGAAATAAAACATTGATGTAAAACTCACACAAATATTTACTAAATCCTACAAATCTAAAAGAAATACATTTTTTAAATTGTATTTATTTAAAAAACCATGTGATTGAGGAACGCATACATCACAAATAACAATGTAAATACCACACTCAGAAAAAAGTCAGGCAAATATGTATATTCCTCTCAACACATGATTTGGTAACTATAAACAAATAATGTAACTATAACCAAATCATGTGTTGAGAAAAACATATTTAGTTGACGTAACTAAACTCTTTTCTCAGTGCAGGTATTTTTGAAACACATTCTTTAAATATGTTTATTTCACTCCATATCTACAGAAATGGCGAATTTTTTGCCATTTTTTCGCAATCAACTCGAAATTTTGAGGGTGAACGATTCGAACGGACCTCCGATACAGATTCACCGGGTAGAAATATATACCGATAGGTGGGTCTGGTTAGAAGCACACACCTCCTTTTGTGCCGGTGTTGTTATTATTGCACTTAAAATGTGTACGTAAGAGCAGCAAAGTAAGTATTTTAAGCGTAGTCTTCTAATCTTGACCTGAAGTCTTATACACAAAACCTGCTGATGAGAAACATTTTCGGCCTCAACACTTTTAGGCTCAACTGTCAAATGGGTTATGAAGTTAATGACTCCTATTTCCTCCACTACAAAATATTTGAACTTCTTTTACCACCACGTCGGATAAATTTTAACTTTTTCGATTTGAGTAGATTGATTTAAGAAATAATCTAACTTTTTCTTAAAATTCTCTGCTTCGTTTACATTAGCGACGCTATAAGTACATTCATTTAAATCTTCTTCAAAAAAGGCTCAAGCTGCAATTTAAATTAGGGTTTTAAGTTTCTTGTTAATTGCAGTCAAGACGGCATTTTACAAAAATCATACTTCAAAATTCATAAAGAAGTTCCATCATCTTTATTTATTTATTTATTTAATTCATTAATTAGATTACATTTCAAAGAGATTACTAAAATGTAAAAAGTAATAATAATCAATACAACATCCCGAAAATCTCGGTTTCGTACAAAGCGAAAAAATCAACACCCCTAGTATGCACGTTGTTTTGATTGCATTTACGGTATCAGAGTTCTGTTCGAATATTAGCCATCTTAACGTGCCAATATGAGTCAAATTGTCAGTCACCAGCCCATCTTCTAACAAAAACAAAGAAAATTATCAATTTGTAGGGATTAAGTATTTGTAATCCTTGGCGATATATCTTAATCCATTCTTATATAAACATTTACTTCCTTTAGCTGTGTGGGAATGTCTGGGAAAAAGTTTCTAGAATCGACCGCAGGGAAAAAACGACGACAGTGTTGAATTTCGGGCGCAAGGTCCAACGATTACGAAATGCAATAACAACAAACTAAAAGTGTATGCATACATACATAAATATAAGTATATACACATAAATAAAAGTACATACTCGTTAATAAGTATGACTGTCTTCTTAAACGACAGTTGCTTTGCAGCAGCACAAATTGTTATACAAACAATTATATGCACATCGCACACTTCGCATCATTATTATTGACGATGCAGTTGTGAATAATGAGTTTTTCAAGATGGTAGAGAGTTTAACTGTTGCTGAAAACATTTATTTTTAATTTAAATTCTGTAATTTCCGATTTCCAAAACAGCCTGCAATATCCACTTTTGCTTTACACTGAGAAGAGTTTAGTTACGTCAACCAAATATGTTATGGCTACATTATCTGGTTGCAGTTACCAAATCATGTGCCGAGGGAAATGTATATATTTCACTGGTTTTTTTCTGAGAGTATCGCATACATTTTAACGCCTAATTCCGCTGATGCCCCAACTAGCGGACAAAGGTTTCAAGTAAATTAAAATTGGTTAATTCTGTAACAGATTATTCACGATTGTTGATGATTTGGCAACTATAACCAAATAATGTAACTATAACCAAATCATGTGTTGAGAGAAATATATTTAGCTGACCTTTTTTTTTGGTATATCTCTCTTTTTGTGAATCAAAAAGTGTACGATTAATATTAATAAAAACTATATCGATATATATTTTAGCTAATAGATTCATTGATTCAAACATTTTACAAGAACACATAGGTGATATATGTTAGTATATTAGACTGCATCACTCTCCATACAAAAAAACTCTGTAGATACTGTTTTTCCATCGGAATTTTAAGACCTTCACCGAAATATTTCGGAAAAATATTAAGATTTACGTGAGCTGGACCAATTTTAAAATACCTCCAAAAATTTAATTTTGTGTGAATAAAAACAGTTTTTTAAAGTATTTTTTGCAAAAATCACCTAAGATGGCAAACAGTTTAAGCTTAAAAAATTTGCATAAAAATAAAAAATAAAAAATTCAACGGAATCACAATAATGAGATTTTTGATACTGTTTTTGAACTTTTCTCAAAGACTGGTTTAAAAAAACTTGAATAACTCAGCCTAAACTTTACCGATTGAGACTTTTGAGCTATCATTGGAATGGAATTCGCTCACCCTTTTTATTTCCTTGCAAATAAGCTCATGCAGAGCATGAAAGAGAAAGGTAAAACAAACGAGCCTCATTCCATGTTGAATTAAGATGTGTTGGTATTTGATAAAGAAAAAATTTGGACGTCAACGATTTTTTTTGCAAAGGAATACAAAACGGTGAGAAAATACCTCTCCACTGATACCTCCCAAGTCTATATCGGTATAGATTTGGCGCAGTAATTCAACAAATCCTTGAAAAAAGTTAAAAAAAACAGCATCAAAAATCTCATTATTATGATTCCGTTGAAAAAATGTTTGAACATTTTTATGTAGATTTTCAAAGCTTCAACTGTCTGTTCATCTGATGGGATTTTTCCAAAAAATCCTATAAGAAACTATTTTTATTCATAAAAAACTACATTTTTGGAGGTATTTTCCAATCGGTCCAGCTCACGTAAATCTTAATATTTTTCCGAAATATTTTGGGGGAAGTCTTAAAATTTAATAAATTTTGTAATCCCGGCGGAAAAACCGCAACTTTTTTGGTGATGCAGTCTAATGTAAATAAATCAAATTTTAGCGTGTTTTGTGAACTATTTTGTAATGCTTAAGCATGCTTATTTTAAGTTAAATTCTCTGTAAAAACCGCCACAAAGATTTTTTTTATTATAAACTGAGCTGTTATCCAGCCCGATTCTAAATATTCTCGGTAGTTTTCTGCCAGCGGAGTTTATTTTTCACAAGACTAAAATGCTTAAACTTTTAACTCCCTGGAAAGACAATTTTCTCGAATTATTGGAGAGGTAATTTCGAACTTCAAACTAAATAAATAAGTGCTTTGAACACATTCAGGTGTATTTCTGTATAAGATATATAAATTTTCGTATTCGTGACATTTTTTCCCCCAAACATTCGTGCACATTTTTGGGATATTATTTATGGTAGAGAAAAGAACAGATTGGGGGTATCCCCGTGTTTTATCAGTAGGTATCTGACAGCCATGAGATGTGACTTCGAGTTTAGCCTTTCCTTCAGGGCTATACCTAGATACCTTCCGTCCTTGTCCCGGTGAGGGTTTAGACAAACTAGTATCGACCAGTTCTCGAAATTCGACATGTTTTTTTCAGACAATTTTTAATTTTGCTTGTCCCCAATATTGACTCCGTTATGCGAATGGCGATTTTGAAGTCCACCACCAAAATTAAAGCGTTAATTTACAGGAAAACTTGAAACAAAATTTCTTAGTAGCTTTCGAAATTATACCGAGAAAGGAACCTCAGTTTTCATTTATAAAAAATATACACATATATTTGTGTGTATAGATGAGATGCCTAACGGTTCCTCACTGACTAATATGTTAAACAAATACCAATTCAGACTGTTAATACGTTTTTTGATTATATTGATATGAGAGTCCCTTGGAAGGTTAAAACTAAATTTCCAACATCTGCATAAGCTAATATTACTTTTCATTAGAATCGGTAGAGGTTAAGAAAGTACCTCGAAGGTATAAAAAAAATATAATATTTCCTTCTCTAACGACCGTTTTACACGGACTTCTGTCAAGATTGGGGCTTAAGCCCACATTTTTGCATCAGACGATTAGGCTACCAAGTTGCACCAAATTTTATGTTGCTATTATGTGTTCTTAAGATGAAGCATTTCTGACCATAAATTTTAAGGATAGCTCTCAATTAGAGATGGGTGCGGAATATCGGGAACCGTGGGACCCACGCTATTGATGATTTTGAAATGGCCGGGATTGGCGGTATCGGGAAGGTCTGTAAAAATTTGACGTGCGGAACGGGACCAAAATCCTTTCCCGATACTTCCGATAAAACCGCAACCTCAGCAAAATCAGAAATTCGTCCTTTAAAAATTTGTATGACATGCACTTTTTACGTTTTACTGAGACGAAAACGAACAGAAAAGCAAAACAAAATAATCGCAAGATGCCAGATCTTTCATTAAATTTTTTATTATTTAAAATTAATTTGAAAGACATGTGCATTTTCTTAGAGATAGATTTCGGGACCACGGGATCCGCTCTACAATTCTGAAAAATGTCGGGATGGGCGGGTCCGGAACTTAAAAGTTGAATTTCGGGATGGGCGAGATCGGGACTCTACTCTCAATCCCTGCGCCACATAACGGAATACAAACACAAAAAACCATACACAAAATAAAGATCCGCAACTTAGAGTTCTGGTACAAAATGGTTCCAAATTGAATGATACTTGCCATTTTAATCGAAATGAGAATTTCACCCCCTTTTCCAAAATCGATGTATGCTTCATTGAAATCGAACGAACGAAAAAAGGGAGTTCAAATTTTTTTTGTGGCATACTTATATATAGATTAACTTTTTTTCTTTTGGTGAAGGGCGCGATGGTGGACTTTAGTTGTTTTATTGACAGTTCTTTTTCAAGTCACCAATTCTCAACCAGGTTTAAGGCTACTCTACTGTATAGGCAATGTTGCCTTCATTGCAGCACACCATGTATATAGATGACTAGGTTATCTGCATATCCAAAAGCGTTAAATCCGTTGCCTGTTAAGCTTTCCAGGAGGTCTTGCCTGATGCCTCCTAGTTCCTATTGTCTTATAGTTCTGTACTCCATATACTTTAGCTCCATGATGTTATTACATTAGGAATATCCTTATTTCCACTCTGTCATCGCACTTTGGCGGGGTCGATCGGGACCTAACGTTTGACCTTAGCTCTCTCACACCAGAGGCGAAGCAACAGGTCTTCGATTAAACAAACTGAAAGAAGAAAGAAGAAGAAGAAGAAATAAAGAAATCGCCCCTGAGGAAGCTAAGAAAGTTAGCGAAACGTCGGGCTGTAATGTGAAGAAAGCTTTTTCTTGCACTCAACCATATTAGGTCAATTAGCCTAGAATCCAGAAGTTCAAACTGTCACATCGCCAAATGGAGATCCCTGTTGGTGTGGAAAGGGCAGCGAAGGTGCTCTCGGTAACTTACACAAAGACATTCCAAATAGCCTTATTGAATTTGAGTCACTGCGAAGGTCGTGGTTGCCATTTGTAGTAGTAAATTTGTATGGCAAATATTTTTGTAATAAATTTTAACCCGGCCAAGGTGAAAAGTAAAGTAACCTACTATTCATACAATTTCATTCCAGGGTGATTGCAATCCAACCTACAAAACTATTCGTTAAGACTTTGCTCATATTTATGAAACCTGACCATCCTTTATACTATTTAGTAAAGGAGGCAACTCATCAACCTCAAATCAATTATCTAATGAAACTTGTTTTAACATGCAATACATACTTAAATACGACGAACTAAAGATAAAAACTATAATTTCTTTTCGAATTCAAATTTCATTCTCTTACAGAGAACGACTTTCACCACTAAAGAAATTAGGTATTTACTCCTGAAATGCATTGCGCTTTCATTTCAATTACTTGCTAGTGGTCTCTTAACGTGAAATAAAATTTCATAACCATAAAAAATGCACAAAATGTTCATATAATTCACAGCATAACATCAAAATGAAAATTGTGAAAAATAATGGCCACCAACTACTATTTAATGCGTAATGAGTAAGGAAGAGACGCACGCGCACATAAAAAGTGAATGATTGTAAATATTTATCATCGCGGCTGCTCAGCACAAACTACCAGGTCCAGTTCCACTTCCAAATATGTAACATAAAAACGAGAATATGAGAGCAAACATAACGAGAAGACTTTTACCAACATTTGCAATCATTTTGTTTTCAGTTTGAAAATTTTCGCTATAAAAAGCAAACCAAACAAACAAATGTAAAGGAGCAGGACAAAGGAATAAACGAAGTATGAAACGCAGCGAACCGAAAAGTCGCGAGAAAAATAGCGAACATACAGGCACACAAATAAAAACACATCCATACATACATATGTATGTACGTACCGACCGACCAGCAGCCACACAACCGGTGTAAGAACATGTAACATTTTCAGCCTCCATACCAAACAAACAGCAAATCCAGCCAGAGGTCTGAAGTCCTTTGCGTCGCTGCTTTTATATGTTTTTGCTATTCTTGTGGACATTGTAAGTTTGATTTGTTGTTGCTGATGTGGCATTATGCGTGAATAGCCCTCCCACAGTTGCTGGCAATCAAAAATTGTCGCCAACATCAGCATAAATAATGCAAGAAAACAACAACCTCAACTTGTAAGAAAAAAACAATGAGCAACGGACTGCATAAATAAATAAAAAAAAACGTTGTTGTATCTATGAATATGACAACGAAAATGCAAGCTTCCTACACAAGTTTTTCAATCCCTTGCTTGCTTCTGTGGTTGTCGTTACTTTTATTGAATTGTTGTCGCAGCATTGTTTATTCGATTCGAATTTAAAATCATTTATTTTTAATATTTCTGCGGCTTTATGTATGTAGTATGTACATATAAATGCGTGTATGTATGTATGCACATGCGGGTGGTAAAAAAAAGTAAAGTCGGAATTTTAATGCTCTCGCCTTTTTATACCGAAAAAATATACCCATGAAGTCAAACAAATTTTTGTGGTCGCTCAAATCGCTCAAAGTTTTCCAGGTATTTTAGATGGGAAAAACAATTTTTCGTGGGAATGGTATAGAATTCTTGAAAATCAATAATTTTCGATCGGAAAAATTTTTTTCCCTTCAGGAAACCCATTGCAATTTTTGGGGGACCTATAAAAGGCAGTTATTTATTAGTAAAAAGTTATTAAATACCCAATTGGGTGTTGTTATTGGAAGTCACCGATCGCAAAATATTGATTTTCAAGAGTTCTATACAATTGTGATTAAATTTAGTTAAGATAATATTAGGCTTAAGGTTATATTTTATCTTTTTTCTATCTTTATCCCTACCTCTACCCTTTTCGTTATAATTACATTTAAGTTATTTTGTTTTCCTTTATCTTTATTTTTATACTCTCTTATTCTTATAAAAGTAAAGGTTCAAATTTACTTTGGTCTTCATCTTTGCTTTTATCCCTTAAATCTTTGCTTTTATCCTTTTCTTCATCTACATATTCACATAGATGATGTGAGGTGCGTTTACTTGATAAGACATTACGTGATGTGAAGTCAGTTAATGCGATGCAATGTGATGTAATGTAAAGTAATGTGATAGGATGTCATGTTATGCCAAATGATGTCATATCATCATAGATGTTCTGTCATATTGTGCGTATCGATAACAAAATCGATTAATTAATCGATAGTTACGTCGAACAAAATCGATAAACATATTGGTAACAAATTCGATCAAAATATTCATAACAAAATAAATACAAATATCATCTAATAGCAAAATCAATAAAAATATCGATAACAAAATCTATAAAAATATCTATAGCAAAATCGACAACAGCACAGCACTAAAGGAGTTGCTATGCGCCGCTATGTCTGAATTTGGCATCCCCTCAAAACTCATAAGGCAGTGTAAAATGCCGTTGAGCAATACCACCAGCTCCGTCAGAATTGGGAAAGACCTCTCCGAGCCGTTCGCCACAAAACGCGGCTTCAGACAGGGCGACTCTCTTTCATGTGACTTCTTTAGTCTGATGTTGGAGAAGATAATAAGAGCTGCAGAACTGAATCGCTTAGGAACAATTTACTATAAGAGCGTGCAATTGCTGGCTTATGCCGATGACATCGATATCATCGGTAACAAAAACCGCGAAGTCTGTTCTTCCTTTGCCAAGTTGGATAAGGAAGCAAAGCGAATGGGTCTGGTGATAAACGAGGACAAGACGTAGTTTCTCCTGTCAACAAACAAACAGTCAGCAATTCGCGCCTTGGCACCCACGTCACTGTTGACGGTTATAATTTCAAGAAAGTTGAGAATTTCGCTTACTTGGGAACCAGCATTAACACCTATAATAATGTCAGCATGGAAATCCAACGCAGAATCACTCTTGCCAACAAGTACTACTTTGAACTGAGCAGGCAATTCAGGAGTAAAGTCCTCTCTCGACGTACGAAAACCACACTCTATAAGTCACTCATCATGCCCGTGCTGGTATATGGCACAGAAGCATGGACAATGACAACATCCGATGAGGAGGCTCTTGGAGTATTCGAGAGAAAGATTTTGTGGAAGATTTACGGGCCTTTACACGTTGGCGACGGCGAGTACCGCAGACGATGGAACGATGAGCTGTATGAGCCTTACAACGACATGGACATAGTGCAGCGAATTAAAATACAGCGGCTCCGCTGGCTTGGCCATGTCGTTCGAATGGACACCGACGCTCCAGCTCTGAAAGTATTCAACTCGGAACCCGCTGGTGGTAGCATAGGAAGAAGGAGGTAACAAAATCGATTATTATGTCGATAACAATATCGATAAGTATATCGAAAACAATACCGATTAACATAACGAAAGTTGCGAAATATTCTCGAAATTCACGAAATAGTCCCGAGAATCCCGAAAATCTCTAAAATACCGAAATAGTTCCCAGATTGAGTCGCTGCGTTTCTATCTATATCCGTTTCTTTATTTTAATATTTCTGCCTCTATCGTCATCTTTACTTTTATCGGTATCCTTATCCCCATCTTTTTCTTAATATTTACATATCTTTTTTCGCCTTTATCCCTTTCCGGTCGAATCCGCCCTTGATGAATATAAAAATTGTTCCTCTTAATTACAAGGTTCATAGAGCCTCATAATACCAAAAGTAAAAAAAATATTCAAAAGTTGTTTTGGGTAGCTATTAGGGCTACCTCAAATTTGTGCAATATATTGTACAAAAGTCCGCAAAGGAGTAAAAGCACTCAAGAAAAGTCAATAACTATTTCACTAAGTTTGACGGAATAAAACTTTTATTTAATTGAAAATGAACTTATTTATGTATATACAAAATAATTGATTTTACTGCAGATATGTTGGAATGAATATTTTATATCTTTTTAATTATCCTTAGTTAAGATTTGCTTTAAAAAAATTTAATTTTCTCCATGAGAAGAGAATTATATAAGAAATTTCGAAAAATTCCAGATAGAATTACAATATAAAATACAAATGACCCATTTTAATAAACTTTCCCGGTTTTTCTGTATTCAGTAGATCAAGAAATCAAAAACCTACCCTTTACTACAACAACAGCGCACAAGCTGCCCGTTCAACTGCAACCTTTACGGACGTTTGTACAATATATATTGTACAAGACACTTACAACCTTTCAGTGCAAATGTAAAATATATTGTACATTTTTTTTTACCACTCGGGAAAAATATTTTAAATCATGATAGTTTAATTTTAGCATTTTCATATGATGAAATGCTTGCTGCTACATTTCTAACATATTCCCAAAGCTCGTCAAAAAATGTGAAGATTAGATCTAACGATGTAAATTTGCATCGCGGGTAAGTTCCAAAGCTAAATTCGGAGTGGCAAAAATAAAGATAAAATATTTTTTTGAGTTATATTTATTAAAATAGTTGTAAAAAAACAGAGCTCGTAAAGCCATCAAAGTATCCTCCTCGCTCTGAGGAGTTATATCTTTAAGAGCACTCCGAGCACTAGCATTATTTACATTCCCTTCACCATAAACTCCTCATATGTTCGGATCACTCATGAATTTGCATGTGGCGTATTTGTAAAATAGTTTTTATTTTTATCGCTCCGAGTCTTAAAGTGATGCGAAAATTATTTATCACACATTTTTAAACCACAACACTTGAAACAACAAAACCGCAAAGCTTTTTACGCCAAACTTTAAATGCAGAAACTGGCAAAAAAGAAAAGGCCGGATCTAGAAAAATCGATGACAAACAACTAAGCACAAAAAGGGTTCCACCATCTCATCCCCATCAAGGCAGGTGTTTGTACCACCTGAAGTGACCAGTCAGCAGTTCTAGAAGTTGTCTGCAATTCCATCTGCTAAATGAGAGCAAAAAACTAGATAGAACTTCTGAGATTGGAGGCAACATGAGTTTTGCCTACCCGCTTTCCCTCGATGCCCCAAGTTATTGCTGAGCGAAGTATTCACCCAGTTTCTTATGGTGGCCCCATGGCCGAAGTGGGGAGTGCTATAACTGGTTGCGTATCGAGGAATTAGGTTTTAGTTTTGGGAAACTTCGGACGCCATATTGGATTTTGTATTTAGAATTTTCAAAAACCAGTTTGAAATTTGTAATGAGCGAACTTAAAAATCTCTAAATTACCAAATTTCCTGTTCATATGCGAACGGTCCAACTATTGGTATTTAAAATAGAAGTAGTGATGCACAGTGTAGTATAAGCAGGGCTACCAATTTAGCTCTTTTCCCGTCAAATCTGGCTTTTTTGAAGTCTATTTAGCGGCAGGAAATGAGAAATTGCGGGGGCAGGAAATTTTTTTACGGGTTTCTAGCTTTTCCCTTTATACGATATGGTAAATACATATGTATTTAAAATTACCGAATAATTTCGACACGATTAAAAAAGATAATATGTTACCAGTGGGCAATGTTTTACGTGCTTGCATGAGGAGATAGAAGATGTTCAAAAATATTTGAATTACAGTGATGATATCATAGAAAAAATTACAATTCAGTATAATAGAATTAATTTTGTAAAATGGAATAATATAAGTTATATAATCAATTTTGGGCTGAAGTTCAAACTTATACGGATGCAGGTGGCAACTAACTGTTTTCGGATCAGGCGGAATTTGCACTTCATTTACTTTAACTACCTTGGTCTAAAGCAGACATGGAACCTGATTCAGTCAGCCAAACTTGGTGAAAATAAAACTACGCAATAGTATACACTTATACATATACAGTTATACATATTAACTTTTAATCTTATTTTTCATTTCTGATGAACCCAGCTGTACGATTATTCGATTACTAACTTTAATTTCAAGCAGTGTTTCAAAGGAGTTGTTTAAAATTATATTAATGTAAACCTATTTTGTTATCAGCTTTTGTTTCTTTGAATTCGAGTAAAAATTTGTAAAGTGGGCCACCATTTTTTCGAAGGGCGATCTTTTTTTGTACCATTATCTGTTTATACTTCACAACGATAACAAAAAGATACGGGTTTCACAATTTTTCGAAATTCGAATTATTTTGGAAGATTTAGCTATTAAATTTTTTTCGAAATTGTTCAGATTTTAATTGTTTTCTCGCGATTGGTAATACAGAGTCTGCTAATTTTTTAAACAGTTAATAATGATAATGTTTTCTTTACATTTTTATTTTTTATTTCGTCTTAAAGTTTGTTTTTATAAAAGTTATTAAGATTTTTATAAATATTACTGACATCTCAATAGCTTTAAAATCGCCTTTTAGGCTAATATTGTTGAACGTTCTATTAGCAATTATTTGCAGAAAAAAATTTGCCGGAATGCATCGAGACGAAAATTATGCACGATTTTCTCTTGACGCCTAATGTATTTTGTATATAAAAAAATACATTGTTAAGCTTTAAACGCAATAGGCGTTGCTTCACATAAATCAAGTAAGTTCCCATTTTCTTTCATAATTCATATGTGATTAACACGTGTGCGTACGAGTCTGTGGTTTGTACTTGATTTCAAAAAACAAATGGTTGCATACCTTTAGGCATTTTTTCAAATAAACAGTGGGGTCTTTTTCTCTCATTTCTATTTAATATATCGACAGATTTTACAGAGCGAAATTGCGTGATTTCAGCATGATTTGCTTATTAATTACAATTGAGCCGTAAATTACGATAATGTGAACATGCTTTTAATATGTTAGAAATTTTTGCTGTAGAGTAAAAGTGGAAAAATGTAGTTCAAACGGAAATAACTTATCACATCAAATAAAAATGTTAAATAACGCAGTTTTTCATCTTTTTTCTATACATATAACGAATTATCTACATATATGTTCATATTACTAAGTAATTTCCTGGTTTTCGTATTCGTTATAGAGAAGTTTGACTGTAGATCTATTCGGATCACAGGCGGGGTGTAGCTCTGTCGCTGCCTAAATGATTATCTAGTAGGATGTTCGAGTATTCGCCTTTTTTCGAAAACCTGGTTTTGAGTTCTTCGAAAAATGGTAAATTGTAAAAAAATTAAAAAAACAGGATAAACTAGTTTTATTTTGCATACCTTTTATCTATAGTAACACTTACTGTTAGTCACACATCATGACCAAAATTACAATATTAGATACTGCTGAAAATAGGAATGGCTTTAATTAAGAAATCAATAAGGTAAAATAATTTTCTTATACAAGTATTTAAAACAGAAAAAATTTACACTTAATTGGGTTCACCGATCTTAAAAACGTTAGATCGTTAAAATGATCGTCCTTTGTCTAAAAACTGGATCTTGTAGAACCGACTGTATTGCGAATGAGAATACACCGTCCGCTGAATCAGTCCGACTATACAAATATAGTATTTTTTAGACAGGACATTCATGGAGAATCAATCAACACCTTCGCCAACACGCACCCCCTTGATTTCATCATCGGTGACCAACTCCACTGTGGTTAGTGAAGCTCGCGGTACTTTGACACAAATCCGTTATGGATATTGTAGCAGGTTAAACTGTTCAGTATAATTTGAATATGATGCCGCGAAGACACTTACCACCTCTCCACTTACCCGCTCACATCGGATCTGCCCTTTTCCTAAGCCTGTCGTTAGATGAGAAAGGAGACAACATAGTCGATTCACTGATTTAGACCAAGTTTAGTAAGCTGCTATAACAAAAGGAAATAGTGAAAGATTTTCGCCTGGTTTTCCTTTTATTTTTTAAGTAATTTTCTGCAGTGGAAAACTTTGCAGTATTCAGATTTTTGATATTAATAAACAATTTTCTACTAGTCCCATTTTCAATAAAAAAAATATTTAGAATATTTGTATTCTGGTATACATATAATAAAAACTAGGTAAAAACCCGGTTCATTTAATAGTAGAAATACGGTTTACTCGGTATTCGAAAAACCAAGATTCCAAAAAAAAAACACCTAAAAATATTCAAAACCAACCGATTCAATCACTCTATCTTTTGACAGATGTAGCCCGTCGTTTTCAATGTGCTTCAAGAATATTTTTCAAATCGAATAAAATATGTGGGTTTGTTTTGACTTAACCAAAAAAACTTTATTGCCATGATTTCAAAGAAAAGGGTAACTGTTCTCAACTAAACACAATGACTATTTATGCTATGAACTCAATGAGTATCTACATATTTACATATGAGGCCATGACCATGGTCTCATATGTGGGTATGCATGTAGTGTTATAGTGTTTTCGATTTTACATACATATGTAGATACATATGTATGTTATTTACCAGCTCTTTGTAGAAGATGAATTCTATCGGAAGCTAGGTTTCGTCTCAATTAATAATTATATTTATAAGTATGTAGAGCGTGATCCATTTAATTTTAAATCAAACGCTTAACACAGAACTGGAAGTCGGAATCTTCATTATTACCCGAGAGTACATTCTCTGACAATTACCTTTTTTAATAATTTCAGCCAATCTCAGCCATGCATGACACTGTTTTGGTGCTCCCACAAATCTCGTGCGCATAAAATAACGTGCTTGTGTATTTCAATAAGTATCAAAATTTAATGCAAATAAGTATGTATGTATGTACTTAAATCTCCTCTAATTATGTACCTACTATGCAGTTCAAAGTAAGCGTTATGCCGCCAATTTTCTTAAGTACCTACCTAGGAATATATTTTTGTTCAAATATTTTGTTATTTGATGTTCTCACATTTGGAATCAATACATGAAATATAATTGTAATCTCTTGATCTAATCAATCACCGTTATTAGTTGGTTACACATTAGAGATTATAAGAAAATGTATGCATAGTTATATGCCTAAATATATGTACATACATGCATACATATGTATGTGCACATGTATTTACTACATACAATGAAAATATGAATTTTATAAGAGTAAACTCTACCAAAAAGTCCGAGTATGTAACTCGTGTGTGCCTTCATCAATGCTCTATTCAGCATTTTCACCGTTGTTGACTGAGAGACTGCTTGCATTTTTCATTGCATTTTTTTTCGTACTTCACTCATCAAGGCGCATACAAAATGGGCAATCGAAATGGTTGTGAGTGGGTTCACATGCTTTCAGCTGGGGTTCCTTTGGAGGCAAATCGCAATTTAAAATAAAAACATATGCACACATACAAACATTAATATAAAATTCGTATGTATGTACTATCGTAGCCTCACGGATAGGTGGTGGGTTTTGGGGATAGTCGCAGCGTCGCAAGATGGCGTGTGCTGAAACACATAAAACACAAAAAATTGTCGCCGACATTTGTCGAAAGCGACGCCACAACAACACACCGTACGTGCGCTCTTTTTGGGCTCCAATCCTGTGTGGCAAGCCGTGGAAGCCACTTGAGCCTCTTTCAAGCCCGTGCAGCCCACTCAACCCAGTCGACATCGATCGATGCGAACAACAAATGCTACAACAACAAAAATATGTGTATACGTAAGTAGATATGTGCATACATCGTTGCTTATAGTGACGATGTGCGCGCTGTGGTAGTCATTGTGGTGGCCGTCATCGTCATCTACGTTGCCGTTGTCGCCGCCATCCTCAACCCACTCGCAGTCGCGTGTAGGCACCCATTTGCTGCAAAGCAGTAAACGAAGTTTTCGGAAGTCGCCATATGGCGCTGATGTTGAGGCGAATGTGCGGCTGTTGAACCGACGTAGGGGGTGTGGTTAGATTAGGTGCTGTATCTCTGAGTGTATGCGGGTGTGTGAGTATGCGTTGTAGCCGTTCGGCTGTGGTTCACTGCTTATACATACATAGGTGCTTGCAAGTTGTGTTTGTAGCGTTGAGTGGAGTGGGTGGCAGCGCAAGAATGTAGGTGGTAGGGGCGTCCAACACCGAACCGTCAACAAGGCTTCCAAATGAATACGTTCAAGTGTATTTACATCTGCAAAGCATATCAACGTGCACACAAATATTTATTACCTTCAAGCAACAACACAACAACAAAAAGCAAAGTGTTTGAGTAAAGCAAAATAACAGCAATAGCAACAATAAATTTGCTAGTTAGGCAGCCATCTACATGAACTGTTATCTTATAGTTGTCTCATTCTTACAGTAATGGCGGCCGGGCAGTGCGAACGTACGAACGTATATACATATACAACAGTGGCTGCAGAGTGCCATATACATACATATTGTTGCTTCCCTTCGACACGAAGCATCTCTTTCGTACCTGTTTGCTTGCATTGCACTGAGAAGTCGACAATATGCTGCGCGAACT
Source organism: Rhagoletis pomonella (assembly GCF_013731165.1). Classification (NCBI taxonomy): domain Eukaryota; kingdom Metazoa; phylum Arthropoda; class Insecta; order Diptera; family Tephritidae; genus Rhagoletis; species Rhagoletis pomonella. Next base: position 65,848,786 of record NW_023458556.1, read on the forward strand.
GACTTCTTTCTGCCTCTCCCTCACACTCATGTCAGTGTTCGGGTTTTATGTGTATCACTGAAGCGCTTCGCCACGCAGCACCACTAGCCTTTCACTTCGCATACACCGCACCTATGCGAACACATTTACCGTCCGTTCCCTTTCCTGGAACACACGTCTCACACGCAAATACTCGACTTGTAAAGCAACAACACGCACGCAAACACACACCTAACAAATCGGGTTTTCCGTCGTCGACCAACACCAACCACACACAAAGGTGTTGCTTGTTTGTACGCAGCACCGCAGTCAGTCCGAAAGTTACGTTCGATCAGTTCACTCGGTCTTTGTGGAGCGTTATCGTCATTGTCGTTGTCGTTTTCCGCTGCGTTATCCACCGTCTCTCGCCTGCTGCCGTCACTGTAGTCATTATTGTTATTATTATAAAGCCGTGTTCTTGTCTACAGAGCAGTGCAGGTTAAATCTCGGTGCGTAGCTTTCGAAAAAATAAAAATACCGTTTCATGATTATCAGCGGATAGTACTAAAATTGCAAATTTTTGCGCGAATTCTCAAATTTTCTCAACTAAAAGTGGTCGAAAATACCGTAATAGGTATTTACAAAATAATAAAAAAAAACCCTGTAAGAAACAGGAAAAAAGTTCACAAAAAATGTGCAAGCAGAAACTAAACAGTCGCGAAAACAAAAGATAAAACAGCTTAGCAGCAAATGATGCGAATTTAAAAGCATGAAAGTGCTGTGCAGAATTTCATAATGTGTTCATAGCACGCGAAATCGCATACGAAGGATAAACAAACAAACGAAATAAAAAAATAAAGTTAATAATAAGCTAAGCGTAAAGTTCGTGTAAACATTCAGCAAACAGTAAAACAGCATTGGATTATCGACTTGGCGCAAATTGTTTAAGGCAAAAGCGAACACGTAGAGCAAAATAACAAATTAAAAATTTTCAAGTGTCTGTGCTTAGAACGAAAAAAGTTTACTGTAGAATTCCAAATAATAGTGAGTTATAAAAAATTTACTTTTCGAAACTTTATTGCAAGTGCAAAAGTTGACATTTTAGTCATTGTGCCTGTGCATCGTTGCTTCTATATTTGGAATACCTGTAAGCTTTCAGCCGTCACCAACGCAAACCACAACTGAGCCGTAACCTAGCCGTAGGGGAAACAGCTCCAACGTTAAAAAAAAGTTTGGTAAGTGTTAAGCAAGAAAAAAGTTGTCTAGTAAATTATAAAAAATGCCGCCGTCAAAGGGATGTGAAGAAAACGGACCCGGATACAAATAGTTGATTTAAATAATAAATAAAAAAAATCATACGTTATTTGCTGAACTCCAAAACTCTGAAAACAAAAGGTGTCTCGAGTTCGGGTTGGCCAGTTTTCAGTGATTTTCGAGTAATGATTTCAATTTCATTAGCGGTATCTACTGGAGGGCCGCTGTGGCTGAGTGGTTAGAGATGCGTACTACCGCCACTCCGTAGAACCTGGGTACGATCCCTAATCCGAGCAACAATTAAATTAGCAAACGGTTTTTCTAATAGCACTCGCTTCTCGGCAGGTAAACCTTAGAGTATATTTCTCTCATCAAAAAGCTTCCCATCAAAACCATTTGCCGTTCGGAGGCGGTCCCTCGAATAACGAAAAGTAAATCTTACGAATTCGCCCTAAAATAAAAAAGAACGTCTTTGAAAACCACAATAGGCCTTAAATGTTTCAGAATGTACAGTCTCAACCTTATTAAAACAACCTATTTAAAACACATTTATTTTTCCAAAGTTTGCCTAATCCTTTGCTCTAGGATGCATTATGAAGTGAAGTTTAGAAAATTTTAGAATGAGGTGATTTGCTGGGAATCATACTTCGTTATATCAACATTTTTAACAGAAAACGACTCCCTTGCATGTTTAAAGCTGTAAAATTTAGATTAGAAATGCATAACAACAACAACAACAGGAAGGGGTGACCCGCGTTCGGACTGCTGAAACTCGATTCGGGAGTAAATGACTCGAAACATCGGAGCAAAACGGAAATTTTCGATGCAGATTAACATTTTTTTATTACATAAATAAATATTATGTAAAAGGAGAAGGTTTTACATCTTTAGGTACTTTTTCATTCCATAAAAATATTTTTTTTATACAAAAGCATTATTTTGCATATGTATGTATCGTCGTTTAAAGTACAAAACAGCGTATCAAGAAAATGCAAAACCTCGTATGAGAAGTTGCCCAAATTTTGTATGAGAGTAAAACTTGTCTTATTTCATAACGGGTCTCTCTTTTATCCCTAATTTCTTCTTCTTATATCTAAGTATCGATATTTAATAAAATTGGATAAGGGCTAGATATATGTCAGGTGATTCCGGTGAGCAAATATTGTCAGTAACGCAGTTTTGCAGAACCACGATACGCGGTTTTGTACTTTAAAAGACGATATGTAAATATATTACAGGTAGTTTTTCAATTCATCACATTGTGTTTACATTGTAATTGTAAAACATTGGCAAGCAATGCTTGTAAATCAGCGTAATCTCTAAATATTAATCAAAACAAACTTGCCATCAACAAATTTATAATTAAAAAAAAAATAAGTAAATTATCAGACGGCGCACACTGGTGATGCCCCATATAAGCGGGTGCTCAAAATTCGGGAATCATTTTCTTTCCATTAGACTCGCTTGAACTACTTTTTTTAGAGAACATTTTTGGCGTCTTAACCCATTATTGATCATGCATTAACCCATTGGTTTTTGTAATATCTTATGTAAAGTTAATTTGATTTTATTATTGTGCAAATTATGAATAATTTAACCCATTTACGACTTTGACTTAACGCATCGATGACCATATTTTAACTATATTTAGCCAATTTTTTATAGAGTTATTTCCCCAGCTAATTTTATTAAAAATAGGTAAGCTTATGTTACAATATAATCAGGAAGAACGAGTGCTTTAGATTTGAGGATAGCTTTATCTATGAATTCGCAATACTTAAAACTAAGTTAAAAGCTATAAAATGTAATAACAGTAACATAGTGTGAATTTGTTGTAATCACTAGGAAAGCGCTTGAAACAGGTGAAGTCATTTATACAGAAGTTTGTTAGATAGTAAAAGACAGGAAATACTAGATACAAAAATTTACGTTTCAATGTTAAACATAAAGGGATAAATGCATGGTCAAAACAAAGTTGAAAGTAAAAAATTCGAAATTATTTTTAGTTTCGTCTTTGATTCGACTATGAATATGCCCCATTATATTTTAAATTTAAAGAGACTTACAAATTAAGCACACAAATTATCGAAAAGCAAGTAATGTATCTAATTAAAAACATTAATTAATTCAAAAATCAGCTTTATTTTTAGAAAAAAATTATTTAAAATAAAGTAAAAAAAAAGTGATTTTTAAGACAAAATCAAAACCAACTCGTTAATTTCTTCATGGCCCAATTATCGGATCTAAATTATAGGACCACCCTTGATGTACCACCTTTCCGATGAAAATAGAATTATCGAAATCGGTTAACGTGGCTCAAAGTTATGCGGTAACATACATAAAAAATAAAAAAAAAATCCGACGAACTGATAACCTCCTACTTTTTTTGAAGTCGGTTAATAAAATAAATAGTCAAAACTTTTCAATATGTGGGTCTCTTATAGTTATGATACGCACTATTAAGGATTTTGAATATGAAGTTTTGTAACCCATTTAATTGTAGTACATTAAAGTGCAAGTTTGAAATAGCTAGGACTTACGTATTTCCATACGAAGTATGTTCGACGATTTTATTATATGGAGAAAATGAGCGACACTTTCACCAAAAACTTGCCAAAAATCAACGGTATTTCCTAGCTACTTCAAACTTGCACTCAAAATCTATAATTAAGATAAGCACGATATAATGAAAACTGTGACACTTATTCTTCATAGTCAGAATCTAAATCCCATCCAAGCCCCGTTAAACTAATATAATTCGCTTCAAGTTCTACTAACTTCATTGCTTCAGCAAAGAAAGATCTCCGGTTGGTGACCATTGGAACAATTGCGAGTAAGTAATCAGAGGGTCTAATGAAACAAGCAATCTATTAAAAATGTCTCCTAAATTCTCAGCGCGACCCGTTTTCCTACTATATAGATCTCTATAAGGTTTTCAAAGTCCTTGCTCGAACTAAATCCGCTTCTCATTAAAGATTTTAAAGTCCTTCTTCGAACTAAATCCGCTTTTTATTCATTGAGCAACCTCAAAATAAGTAGTAGTAAGAAGTATATGTTTTTGTTTTTAATTAAAGTCAAAGTGAAATTTTTAAAACCAATTTATTTAAAAATGCGCAAAGTGCTTTTGGTTTTGAACCCGGATTCTTAGTAATGAAGGAACACACTTTATTGCAATACTGTCAAATTTAAAAGCGCTTTGCGCATTAAAAAAAAGTGATTTTGAAAATTACACTTGCAAAGAACAGAGTTTAGTTTAGTTTTTTTTAATCATATTTTTTTTAACACATAATTTCAAACAAAATGCACCAAAAGAATAAATAAACTTCATTTTAAGTAATGGAAAAAACAAAATAACGAAATATAATACTGCTTTCTTACAGTAACAATTTGAATTGCACATTTTAATTTCTCAGTTTTGAAAATTCAAATTTGTCAAGTTTGGACACGCATATCTCCCAGCCGAAAAACAATAGAAAGGTGAAAGCTTACCCCCAAATGTAGAATTTAACGGGGAATAAACCTGTGTTTTTATTTTTCCAAAAAAAAAACATTTTTTAAGCACTAAATTTTGAGCACGCTTGGCCCCAGTGTGCGGCGTACAAATTTCTTAAACTGAACTTTCAACTGTTTAGACATTAAGGGCTGCTTTCTTCAACTCAACTTAGTTTTGCCAATTTTTTAGACTTAGTCAAGTATAAGCTGTGTAAAAAGTAGGCTAACTTTTGACTTAAGTCAAAAAAATTGATAAATTAAGTTAAGTTGAGTTGGAGAAACCTGCCCTAAGCCTGTTCCTGTATTTATTTTCAATGAGATTCATCGCTGAAAAAGTAAAAAAAATCAGAGCATATTTTAGGTCGAGCGGAGTAGGTAGTAGATTTTAAATTAAAAAAGGCAATCGGAGTAAATCTACTGCGATAGGAGCAAAATCCGGACGCTGGATGAAACTTCAATTACTGGATTTGATCCAAACATTGAAAGCTAAATAAAAACTCTTTGGGGTATCATTACTATGCGAAACACTAAAATTATAGGCAGTTTCGGCTCGCATTGCCATGGTCTATGGCACATAGGGTTGAGTCAAGAGCTTCGGTGAACAAATCCAATTTTTGGGAAAAAATGTCAGTTACGCGGTTTTGCAAAACGACGATAGGCGGTTTTGTACTGTAAACGACGATATGCATGTATGTAATTTTCTGCAACTACCAATATTTCTAATATCTAACATTCTCTATTAACCACCGAACATGTCATAGTGACTATTTACTGTCTGTTAGCAATTTTCAGACACATACATACATACTGTCTGCACTTTTGATTTTAAACTCGTCATTCTACATATTTTTCTTCCAATTTTAACAGCAATAAAATCATTATGTAATTGACTTTTTGACTTGATCAATATGCAATTATTTTCTAGAATAACAGCTAATTCTTTTGAACGTATTCACCAACGCGCGAAAATTACAACTAGCGTAATTAACTTAGCGCGGACAACTCGTTTTCAAACCGCTTACCTATACCTCCAAGGAAAGTTAAACTATGACATTTTTATAAGGAAAAAAATTATACAAAAACTTTGCCAGCAAAGTATGTATTTAATTTAGTTGTCAAGGTTAAGAATGGCTACTGTTCGTTGTTTAAACATTGATTTGAGTTTTAGAGTTAAAGGTAGGGTACCTAAATGACTGTATTTACTTTTGTATGTATGTTTTTACATAAATATGTATGTATGTATGTTCCGACCTATCTCTCAGGCAATAATATGAACCTGGATTGTACCTACATGCGAAGAGTATGTACGAATTTTCAACATATAAATGCATTTGGTAGATTCAAAAGGTATCATAACTAGTCATATTGTCCTTCTGGAATAAATTTTATAAAGGCTGTAATAATTCTTATTTGATTTACAATAACTGCATCACAGTCTCAGACTCTTTAAAATATCTGACTTGAATTCAACTTTTCGAACAGGTGGTAATCCTCTTACAACACCTCAAAACATATTTTGATATTTCATGTAGATTGTGTATACGCAAAATAAATTCGACATTTCAAGCAGGTGGCAACCCTCTTCAAAATATTTTCAAACTACTACCTTCTGCAACTCCTTTCGTTTGGCTCCGATATAACAAAGCTTTTCAAACCCATTTCGATTGATTTTTTTTAATAATTTAATAATTGTTCAAAATGTGGCAACGGTTTTCGAAAAAATGAAACCAGTCAGCACATTCACAGGCCAAGAGCTTTAATTTGACACCACACTATTGAAAATCGAGCTAACGGTCCAGATCTTATGTCCTGGCCAAAAATAGAAAGAGTAGAAGAAATATTTGCGGACGTGAAAACTGTTGTAAACATTTTTGCTCAAACTGCATAGCCCGGTTATAGCTGAGTGTGCACTAGGAATGTTAATCCCGGGATCCCGGCCTTATTTAGGTCCCGAAAATCCCGGGATTCTTGGCATATAATCCCGGGCTTTTCAGGATATGTAATTTGCTCGGATGGAAATAATAGAAACTTCATTTTCTTGACCAGTATAACCTATATTTCTTTTTTTATTTAATAACTAATATTTTTTTATAAATGTCTAGCTCATTATACATATAACATCCTGCAATAAGTAGTAAATTTTACACACAAATTATAGTAAAATTGCTTGCATAGTTTTTCACTCTGACGTCAGTAATCCAAAAATGATTAAAAAAAATTCAGTGCTTAATGAAGAATTATGGGTATCAAATCAAATAGAAAATTCTGTATAATTTAATTAGATTAAATTTTTTGGTACATAAGGACTGGAAAGTATTGAAAATATCCTTTTAAAATATTTGCAATATTTGCTTTTGATAAAACTATAAGTTAAGGACTTATATAAACTTGATAACATCCTCTAGTTTTATCCTTCTAACTTTATCAGCCTAAAAACTTATCTATTCGTCCTTATGAATCCAAAAAATTTCAATTTTTTAAATTCTAAAGAAAGAAAATATTTCAAAGAAGAAAATAAATCCTGACGTGAGAGCGAAAAAATAAAAACGCCACTTTAAATAAAAAAGCAGGTTTCAAACCCATTAATATATTTTTTTTTTTATAATAGATTTGATAGAAGCAATTTTTTCGATCGATTGTTGAAAAGTAATGAATATCTAAATCCCGGGACTAATCCCGAGATCCTGGGATTGTGATAACTATATCTCGAAAATCCCGGGATCGCAAAAAGCGAAAAAATTAACATCCCTAGTGTGCACAGGCGCTTGTTATAATTTTAGAGGCTTCAGGAGATCACAGGATCAATTACCGTCTGACGCAACGTATTAAAGCTGTTTAAAATGTTTTTCTAACAAATAAATAGATTTTAAACCCACTAAAATCACATTTTAAGTGCAGAACCAAAGCGTCTCCAAAGAAAAAATGTAATTGGCTAATCATTTTCTGTACCTTTAAAAACATATGTATTTCCTAGAGTCCAACCGATTCCCAATTTTTGACCGATGCCAATGCCGATTCTTGATCAACCTCAACATAAATTCATTCAAGAACAAATGTTTTTGATAAACTTTTAAAATAACAAAAGAAAAACATAAACAAAATAACATTACAAAACAAATAGTCACTCAAGAATCTATTCACTAATTCATGTAAAAGTATGTATTACAAGTAATTTTTAGCAAAAAATTAACCGACTTAAAAAAAATATATATATCTATATATTTCATGATTCAATGATCGGATCTAAACCAAATTAGTATTTCCGTTGCAAAAAGAATTATCGAAATCGGTTGACGTGGTCCAAAGTTATGCGGTAACATTAGGGCTGCCAGATATCTCTGTTGCCAAACCGGGACACTTTAGGAAGGGCCTCTCGCTCCCTTCTCTTTCATTTCGACGTGTGAAAGGATGTAGTGAAATTTTATTTTGACAGACAAAAACAAAAACATAAAAACATGAGCTAATGACATCATTACAACGTACGCCAACAAAGCAAAACAACTTATCACAACTAAAGCACAGAGAATTTTTCGCAATGCATGAACCTTTTTTTATTCTTTATAAAAATACAGTTTATACTAAATATATGAAAAAAATAAAAATAAAATTGTTAACCTGTGTGCTAAACTCGGGAAAATTCAATAATTTGCATACAAATGTACATTCCAATCAGACTTTTTATAAAAATTATATATTATAAATGAAGTTTCGCAGCCCATTAAATTTTAGTTGATTTTTGGTATTGTTTTTACTGATAGTTTCTTCCATACAAACTATGTTCGATAATTCTTTTTATATGGAAGACACTGTCAGCAAAAAAAAAAATAAATGCTAAAAATCAACGAAATTTGCTGGCAACTTTAGACTTGCACTTTATTAATTGGCTCAAAAGCTACATTTTCAAAATTTTTCTAAAAGATCTGATTAGAAATTGTGATCTGATGAAAGAGCCTCCGAGCCAATAATTTTGTACGGCACTGTACTTATAAGTACTCTAGGTTTCATGAAAGAAAGAAACTTAAGTACAAGACAACATAAAAATATCAGTCATATTTTTCGTTGCCGTGAACTTGTTTCAAAACTTCTGTCTTTTCCTTAATATAATTGTAAAACTCTGTGCACGTCATTTTGAACGTATTTAGGTACATATACTAATTATCAACTATTGCTTGTGCAAAGTTCAACTATCTCGAAATGTGACTATTTCACAAATTAAACCAGTGCACTGAGAGAAAGAAGTTTAGAATTAAAAAAGGGTGCTAAATTAAAAAAATACGCATATGAAAGAGCACCAACCCAACTCGTAATACATTTAAGTATACAAATTTTAGTATTTAGTATAGAAATATTCAATTCAAATACTCCCATATTAAAATGAAGCGATTTGCAATTACCGATTGCTTTTTCATAATTAAGTTAAAAAAATATTTAAATTCCATGCTGGTTGTAATGGGAATTGAGCCCTGACCCTCTGGAAATTAGCAAATTTTGGCAAGCATCCTCGCGCACTCAGCTACAGCCAGACATGTAAATGTGCATTTAATTGTTGAGTTTGAATCAACACTACGAGTGCGTGTTATGAAAGTATTATTTTTAAATACGAACATTTTTAAACGATAATCAAATATAAAATATTCATGTTTACTATGCGTTATTTTCCTCAGTGAATTCATAACATTTTTCTGAATATTACAACGCTTTTTTTTGGACCGGGACACCGGGACAAATAGTCTAAAACCGGGACATGTCCGGGAAAACCGGGACGTCTGGCAGCCCTAGGTAACATACATAAAAAAAAAAAATAAAATATTCCGACGAACTGATAACCTCCTCCTTTTTTGGAAGTCGGTTAAAAAGTAGTATATCGCCTATGCATACATATCATTGCAATACTTTGTCCATAGTCTTTTTTTATTCCATAGTCGATTCGAAATCACATTTCTTAGTTGTACTCATAGTAGTAAAAATATGCAGCTTCTGCTGACTATAAGGGTGCTCTATTGAATACAATTTGTTAATATACAGTAACCGTAGATTTTTAATGATAAAAGTATTTTTGTAACGTAAACAATTAAACAATCCAGTGAAAAGAACCCGTAGGATTTAGGAATTTAGCAATTAATTGCAGAATAATCGTAACAATAGTTACAGTAACGACATTTTAGCATTCTTTGACTATTTCTCTTTCGTTTATTTAATGTTTCTTATTTTTTATATGAAAGTGTAGATCTTTATCTAACAAAAACCATGTTAGTAAAAATTTCAAACTTTTTCTTTAAACATTCTGAGTATACAGTTTTGTAGCCCATTCAATTTTTAGATCATTGATTTTTGGAATTTATTTTTGGGGAAGGTGTAGCGGATTTTCTTCATACAAAATAAATTTTTGAAAGCACTTTATTTGGAAGAAAATGCGTGAAAAAAAATTTTCAAAAGTCAACACCTACTTCAAACTTGCACTTTATTATACTAAAATTTAAAAAACTGCGTACTCAAAAAAATTCTAAAAAATCTTATTAAACCGTTTAAAATTTTTATGAAGATTTATTAAAATGAAGACGCACCTGAAAAGCTTTCAGAAATAGAATCGGTAAATGTATGAAATATACGGATTTTATCTGAAATTATTTGCATTTTTGGCCACATTAACGACTCGATCTAAAGCAGTGGTTCCTTATCGGTGGACCTCGTATTTTATTGCGTGGTGTTTTGCGTGCAGCCCGGGTTGCGCTACAGTTGAGAGCCGGTTAAGTAGCGAAATGTATGTATGTAACTCGGTTTGTTCCTTTCGCTTTATGGTTTAATTAAAACTATGAGAGGAAGTTCAAGCATTCTTATATTAGAACTAAATAAATTGAACCTTTAACTGCAAGTTTCGGAAAGCGTGAACGTGCAGGACACGAGCATTATATCTGTATACTCAGATAAGATCAGTGCATTTATCGCTTTTTTTCTGCGTTTGATATGCTGAATAAAATTATTGACGGAGAGAGCACTGAATTTAAAGAAAAAATACAAGAGAACATTACATATATTGCAATTAAAAAACTTGAAAAATGAATTCAATCACTAATTTCCTGACTGCAAGGATATAAGTTTAGGGAAATGGATCTGCAATCCTATTGTTGCAAGAAAAAGTGATTGAAATCCAACACGCTAATAACTTGAAAGATACATTCAGAATGGCAATTATTTCTGTAAATTTTTAGACCCAAAAGCTGAAATTAGTCAGCTGATTTCTTCCTTCTATAGATGGTTGCCACTTCGTCAGTTTTGCAGATAAGACAAGAAAAGTTATAAGTTCCTATTCAAAATACGTTTAAAATATTTCAAATTTAC
>NW_023458556.1:65859838-65919337 GCF_013731165.1 Rhagoletis pomonella
GGGGGGAAATTTTTTTGCCAAAAATCTTAAAACACAAATTTTTTAATACCGCACAAACCGATAAAGATAAACTATAAAACCAGCTTTCAATTCCTGTGCAGTTTCTTTTAAGCAAATAACAAATAATAATACTAAACAAAGCAAATTAGGAAAAAACGTGATAAATGCGATTTGGCAAAAAAAAGGAAGATCCGTCACCGCCGCTATGACGTAAATCTTAAAAAACTATGAAAAGGTCGTTGCGTTGAAACATGTAGTCTCATAAAATAAAATTTTGACACATTCCCAACATGCAACTATACATGCAAAGTGAGTCACTTCGCTTCCCGAGACTTTCATATATAATTAAAAAGTCTTATTGTCAAAGTAGCCATTGCAAAAAAAAAAACAATAACTATAATACAATGGAAAAAGTCTTGGCCAAATATTCGAGGAAACAGAAACAAACGGTTAATATTTTTTAATAATTTAAAATTAATAAATATAACAAAACCTTAAAACAAAAACCCTGAAATCAGAAAAACTATAAAAAACACAACAATAACTACGCAACTACTTTCCCACCTTCACCAACTATTTACTTTGGACACTCACCGCTGTGGCTATGCTCTGAACCCGCTGCGGTGTGGCATTAAACAGAAATCCAATAATATTAACCGTCGCTTAACATATTAAAACGCCGACACATTATTCACACGTTTTTTATAAGTGTATAGTAGCCGTAGAGATCGTTACCAACGCTGCTGGAGCCACTCATTGCTGCCACATATACCAGCCAGCATCAATATCGTCCATTCGTCCGCCGTGCGTCGCTTAAGTTGAGACCCCTTACTTTTAGCTTAACGTGTTTATCTCAAGCCACGCTTGCGACTGTGTGAGCGTGTGCGTCAGAGCGTTGAACACGCTGAATTCTTAATAGCTGCTATAAATTATATCGTATATTTCTGCCAAAGTTACAATATTAATGCCTTGTAGTACATTGCTTAGTAGCAGCGACGGCCGCCGCTTCAGCCACCATGCAGGCCAACCAACCAAGCAGTGAAGTCGGCCAGCAATCCAGCAAGCCGCCAAGCAGCCGACAAACACGATCAATATATTCTTTGCTTTATTAATTATTGATCATGAAAGCAAAGCAGCTCTGCTTACTGCGCTTCCTTAACCTCCTGTCCGCCCGCTCTGCTGTAGTGATGTGCTGAGTCGGTACTTTTAAGTATTGATCGATACTCGGTACCGACTTAAAAAGTATCCAATACTTTCGATACTCGGTACCGAAATATTAGAATTTCTAATAAGAGTCCGCAATACCCACAATTATGGAATAAAAGCTGTTGAGTGATCGTTGAAGTCATTCATCTATGGTTAAAGAAGTCTATTTCTCCACATTATTTTGATCTGAACGTTCTCGTTACTAGATTAATATCTGCCTCTGCGGCAACCACAATGCAAATCGTAATAATATTACGAATTAACAATGTTGCCACAATAACTGTTGCAGTTGGTAAGACTGTGGCAATATGTGCAAGAAGGCTCAAATACTGACATACACATTGTTCATCTTTTGAGAAAGCATCGTTTTATTTGTGCGTTTTTTATTTCATGCTATGTCCATATAAAGTATGATCGCCAACACAAAAAAAATAAATATTGCAGTTTAATCTACTAAAATATAATGGGCTATAAAACAATATACCTAAAATTTTTAATAAAAAGTTTAAAATTTTTAGGTGTAATTGTTAAAGTTTGTTGAATTTTTTTAATTTTTGTAAAAAGTTTGAAATGTGGATTAATGTGGTGCTGGTTATGTAATGTGCTAGTCTTTTATAAAAAATGTGACTAAACTTAATCAGCTGACAAGAAGTGTATATGTAATGAGGAAGGTTTAATGTATCGAATCGGTATCGGGTACCGAAAAGAAAGTATTGGGTACCGAAATTTTCTTCAAGTATTGGGTACCGACAATTCAGCACATCACTACTCGGCTGGTCATTTGCGCTGACTTCCACTTCGGTGTCGCTTTGTGCCTCCGTTTTGTTGGCCGACGATTTGCATATTGAATAAATTAAAAACAATAAAAACAAAAACTACATTCATGATACACATGTTCGACAGCCCCAACAGCGGCAACGACTACAAAAACAACGCATAAAAACATTGACTACGCATAAAAACAAGCGTCGAACAAATTACTCGCAGGTATTGGAAATCCAATGAGAAATGTTAATTTTCAGAAAAGGGGTTTCCTAATAAAAACATACACATATGTAGTATGTATGTACATATAAAGTTTGATTTCGAATGCTTTTGAGGCGAAAAATAGCATAACAATAAAACTGGTTACGTTCATTTGCTTATGCATTTATCATTTCATTGTTTATGCACAGACATTCTTTACTCTACATGTATACATATGTACATACATACGACATACTAGCACACAATTTACCTGTAGTGATAAGAACGAAATGTGAGTTTGGGGAAAACCGCAACATAATTTTTGTTAGGAGGTTGAAATAGCTGTCGGGAGTGTATTTTAGCGGCATCAATTCAAAGTGGAGAAAGACACAATTGGCGCTGCAATATTATGGAACTGAGAAAGTGAAAAAATTAGTATAGTCAGAGGTATTAATAGAGCTGGGGTAATAGCTTTTTCCTATACATTTTGATTTATGCTTTTTCATAAAAAAAAAGTTAAACTTGTGTGGAATTGGTCGATAGGATAACACATATAAAATATGAATAAAAAATTAATATTTGGCACTTATAAATTTTTATACGTGTTTGGACGAGCTTCTCCTCCATTTCGCCTTTTTATGGCAGAAATAAACTAATAGGCTGACCATTGCCCGCTGTGGGCGACCCATAGTTGATATTTTGGGTCCGATGTACCTTTTTTTGTTACTTTTCGCCTTGGTACTTTAGGAACCACTTTAGTATTTTAGGTCCAATCTCAATCAGTAGCTATTGACTTAAGTACTCACATATCGTCACAACATCGTCGCTGAAATGCAAAAAGTCGTAACTAATATAAAATTAAAAATCCACTTTTTGATTGATGTGTTGGATTTCATCGAATTTCATCATTAAAAAAAATATTAGTCACTACTTTTTCCATTTTAGTGACGATATATCAATTTAACGTTTTTAAAAATGTAATACACACAAGCAAAGTTTATTTAAAACCGAGCGTACAAACAAACTAAAACTAAGTATCGGTAATTTCCGAAAACTAAATGTTAACAATATTGTACGACGCGTGGTCTGATTTCAACATTAAATTAAAAGCGGTAATGGCTATGCTTTGATACTTTTACAGCAAACTTTCTCTAGAATTCAATTCGACTCAATGAAGATATTGAGGCGCATATTTGCTGCTTATGATTTGGCAAAGGCCCTGGTTGAGATTTGCGGTTCCCTCTCCTTAATGCAACTCTCCACGTTATTCATAAATATGTTTCATTTCGCAAAGGTTACTCTCTCCATTTCGATAATTTTTTTAAATTCGACATATGAAGTTTCAGCCTCTTCGTAAAGTAACTTTTCGTGGAAAAAAGGAAAATTTTCATGCTAATTAAGATACCCTAAAGCTGGAATTCATCAATTTTGGGGAGACCGCTATTAGAAACAAGTAAAAAATAGGGATGGCGAATTTTTGGAATCGAACTTTGTGGTGCTAAAGTTTGGATACAATCGAATTTTTCTAAAAAAATTGAATTTCGTCTTTATTTGCAACAAGGCAACTCTTCCTTCTGTAGAAATCTGTCATCACTGTATGTGGCACCACATTCATAAACAAACAAATAATGTTTCATTTAAATTGCTTTCGTGAAACCGGGTATAAGTGTTAACTCATACTGAAATGTATTTATCGATTCAAATAGTTACACATCTTATTTATACAAATATAATCTAAAAGCTCTATCTATTACTTGGTTTTCATTATGTCAAAATTATTGACATCACCTTGTACTTAAGTTCAATTGAATGTTTTTCGATTCGAGTTATCATTATTACAAACAAAATTTCAAATGGGAAATGTTCGAAAATCGAAAAAATCTAATTTCAACCCCCACTACCCATTCCTAGTAAAAAAGTCGAAGTTCGGCGGAGCCCAAAATTAATTCGATGGCTGAGTGGAAGATCGAAAAAACCCCATCTCAGACAAAACGCCCTATCTCAGACAACGCCCTATCTCATACAACTTTTCAAGAACGCCCTACTTCAGAATTTGGTTGAAGAACGCCCTATCCCAGAATTAGGTTTAAAAATGCCCTCAGAACACCGCTTTTATTTCTTTACCATAATTGATGGAAATGCCTTATTTACGCAACTAAGTTCCAATTTGGCTTATAACCGTGTTTATTCTTTTATTGTTAACTTTTTTTTTATTTATCTTATTTTTTAAACAACCAGTTCTTGGCTGTCAAAAACCTAACATGTAGCCACCTACGCACATAGCAAAGTTCGAAATTTGTTGAATGGAAAGCACGCACTTATTCATTCATAGTTTGGAGCGGCAGGCAAGCAGCGCCACATCCGCTTCCATATTTTTCACTTCTTACCACAAAAAAAGACAATTCGATAAAATGCTTGTTACTGAAACAGCTAGAAGACTTAAAATAAGTAGTAAAAAATCAATTTATCTTGGGCTGGGCTTGAAAAGGAAGTTAAATTTGAATCAATGATTCCAGGCGCTCGCATGCATACTCGTACACACACAAGTGCCAATAACAACAGCAATCAATTGTGGCGCAAACAATAAGTGAATTTTAAAATCATAAGTCAATCAAGTGATTGAAGGCTTGAAGTAAAGTTAAAGATTTATTTTTATTTTCATTGCTCGCCCAAACTCAAGATCAGCTAGTTAAATTGCCTTATCAGCCAACAGGGCAGACTTGCGGCGGTGCGCGACTTTAATTCAATTGATAATTATAATTATTATTTACTTTATATTTTTTGTATCATTGCGGGTAATAAGAGCACACCTTCAGCTGCATTTGGTTTAGGTTTAAATTTTTTTGTACTTCTCAAGTTTGGCAGCGCGATTCTCATAGCTCATAGACTTTTGGACACTCTGCTAGCGACAGTTTTTTATCGATGTTTTTTTTTAAATTTTTTTCTTTGCTCTTTTTGGCTGACAAAGTCAATTAAATAGAAATGATCATTCAAGTGTAAACAGCAACTATCAAGATCGTGCAACAGAAAAAATATTCGTTTAGCTACAGTCACAAATGACAGTGGAAGCTGCAGGAAAACGACCAAAAAAGTTGCTACGAATGGTAACTGAATTAAAATGACGCAACGTTTACTTGTCGACTTGTCACTGCTGTCTTTTAGCCGTACGCAGCTCAATATGCATACATACATACATATTTTTACTTAGTAGATATGAAAACACTGATATCCATACCGCTGCCAGTGGAGTTGTCTTGCGATAGACCAAAGAGCAATAAGCCTGAATGCGGTTCGCCAGTGGCAGCTAAATGACTGCACGTCAGGTTTTTCTACACTTTTGGCTCCAAAGCTGATCAATTTTCGATATATTTTTACCTTAATTATTTTCTAAGCTTTGTTTCTCTGTTTGTTTGCTTGGTAAATTGCCAAGCACTGCTTCAAAAAATGTATAAACAAAGAATTGTTGGCGACACTGTCATGTAATTTTTGTTTGTTTTCTTTTGGCGTGCTTTTAGCAAAATAAATAAAATAAAATAAATATCACAAAAATAAATTTACATAATCATGCTTATGAGTGCTGGCGCATAATAGATCGAAATTAATAACGTAGAATATCAACAGGAAATCAAAAATGGGACTTATTTGTATGTTTCATAAATTTTTTTTTTGTCTGATAGCTATACCTACCTATGTACATGTATATATAGCTGTCTACGTGATCACGGTAGAGTGATTTTATAATTTTTGAATTGGTGTTGAAAAGACTTCCATTGCCTGAGGTGCAAAATAACCATCAATAAGGCAGTAAGAACTTTTGCTTCGTGTGGGCGTTTAAGAAAATTGGAAAGGAATGAAATGATTGCGACAAGATCTTTGCTATCAAATAAGCAAAGGTTATGAATAACAAAATTGGTGTTTAAACTCAACGGATGGCAACAGAAAAATATAAATACATATATTTTTCGTCCCCAAAAATAGCATAGATTGTATTACGAATTTTTAGAGAAAGCTGAATCTGGTTAGCTTTTAATTCAATAAAATTACTTTGCTCTCAATCATTGAATCTGACCTACTAAAATGAAAAAAAATCGCACATAAAAAATATTTATACCGTGAACGTGTATTTTGTGCTTTATGCTCTGACCAGGTAAACGATATTGACCGAGTCCAATAAAGCACGCTAACTTAAGCGCAGTCCTTCTACACCTGGTATTTGCATAGCGGAGGAGCGTTTTCTTTTTGATTCGGGTTTTTCAGAATTCACAAGCCCAATTTAATTACTTTTGGCAGCTGCAGTCCCAACGTGCGACGTAGCGCTCGTTTTACCGATGATGCTGATGTCGCACAATGGACGAAATGGCCAAGCTGGCACGGATTAATTAATAACTTCAGAACGAAAAGAGCAATCACTATTCCTAGTAATTTTTTGAATAAGTAGTTAATAAATTAAAGCAAATTTTGGTTAATTAGTGGCGTTTTCTTTTCTCGAAAAAAATTTCACCTTCTTTTATGGCAACATTATCAGAGTGCAGCATTTTAAAAACAGACTTTTTGACTTTTTCTCTTCTTAACTTAAATTATTATTAATATTTAGTTTGCTAAATTATTATTTTTTTTTTAGCTGTGATTAATACGAACACAAGACACATTCAGCCATATCATGAGATTCATTTGCACCAAAAATCGTTAACTTTTCGGTTCCGTGTATTCGCTACGGATGCACAGTGGTCTGAATCTCAAATCTAGATGGACAAAAGTGGGAAAATCGAATTCGTTAAATTAATTTTTTTTTCTATTTTTATATTTTTAATTGTATTATGATTAACCACCAAAATAGTTGAATATGGGTGTATCAGTGGTTTAGCGACACACACTCACGCCTAGTTGATTTTGCGCTAAAAATCATAGCTTTACTTGCCTATAAAATTGTCACATCAGTTTGGTAGCTTGACTTAGACGCTATAAGATAGTGTAAAATATTTCATTCTATTTCCAATGATTATATTTAAAAATCGCCAACAAAAGCTAGTGTTTACAAATTTGCATATTACAAATTTCAAATGGCAAAAGTTAAGTTGTGCGAATTTGTCCGAAAAATTATTTTTGAGATAATGTTTAATAAGACTAAAGCTTTCCATAACTATTTTTGCTTTTTGGCACTTTTTGCCACTTTTTGCTATATGTAATCCTCTTTAAAGCGGGCCATGTAAGAGGTTTTTCCAGCGCATTTTGAGACTTTTTAATATTATTTCACTTATTTATAATAAATCTTCAAGATATATATGTAAAGTTGTAAGAAATGATTTACTTGTAAGCATAAAGATAACTGCTGCAGAACGGCTGATTTGTTTAACTGCTGATTCCACGTAAGGTAACGACGAACTTTACTAACACTTTCCAGCCTTTTGCCCAATCTTCATTATTGATAAAACTTTTTACCAATTCGGCTATTCAAACCAAGTTTTGTTAGCTGGTTTTCAATGTGTGAAATATTATAAAAATAAAATTTGATTGACAATAAAATGTTTTCTGCTTTAACTACAGAAAATTAATTACTTGACTTTACCATCTCCAAACTCACTTTCTTTTAAAGACTGCCAAAATCAATTGCCATTTCAAAATTCGAACCTTTGATTCGGGACTCGCAATCCGCGATCTCAAAAGCCCCAAAGTGCCCTATTTTAGTCAAGTTTACTAATTTCTTCATTTTTCTTTTCGCCATATTGGATCCACCATTTTGAATTTTTAAGATCTGACTTCAGATTCGTAATCAGCTACCTCAAAAACACATGAAAACAAAGTGGTGTCAAATTGTGTCAAATCGTCTTTGAGCAAAGAGTTTTGTCCCCTACATTTGGGTTTCAGACCACTGTAGGGCGGATGAAAAATATTTGGGCGAATTGGTTTTCGGGCGAAACTCCACAGCAGCAATTTGTTAAGCAAATACATAACTGCAACTTTATGCATACATTTGTCGCACCACATGTTAACTTTGAAAACTTGCGGCTGTGCAAATATGAAGAGCAATATCAAATTGTAAAAAATTTTAGTGATGATTAAACAGCACAAGTCAAAAATTAAATATTTTAAATATTTAATCCATTCCAGATTTTCTCCACCATGTGCCGTCGGTACACGCTAGAAATTGAACGCTCTTGTAACAAAAGTGTTCCGCGGCAGTTTAGTTCTGCAGCTCTTATTATCTTCTACAAAATCAGATTAAAGAAATCACATGAAAGCGAGTCGCCCTCTCTGAAGCCTCGTTTAATACCAAATAGCTCGCAGAGACCCCTCCCGATTCGGACGGTTCTGGTGGCGTCACGCAATGTCATTTTACAAAGTCGTATTAGTTTTGCAGGTATACCCATTCATTCTTTCATTCATTCATTTATTCGCGTCAAAAAGGCAGCTCCTCTTGGTTTGGTGAATACCTGATATATGGTGTTTTCGCCAGGTCCAAAACCTAACTGATAAGGCCCCTTTCAGTCCGTTAACGATGGCCTTGAGCCTTGCAATCAATTCCCCCTAACTTATATCCCGCGCTAGTCGGCGCTTATGACGGGATCGCGCTTCTTGTCCGAACCAACCACTTATTGCCAAAAATTACAGCATAAAATATTTCTCATAAAAGTGCTGGAGAGCATAAGTCATCTACAAACTAAGAAAATAGTTCACCAACAAATATGTAGGCTAATGTCTTTGACCGTTAAACCACTCAATCTTAGAAAATTTGAGTTGACTGCTAGCCGCCACCGCCGCCGACGCTGCACACACGGCATATCTCAGTGGTGGCTGGCTGGCTGGCATATGCACCCAAAAACTGGCCGTATTATTAATGAATACAGATATTGGAGAGAATGCCAGCACAGCTACTGGTTTAATAGTCATTTCTTTTTTACCATTTTCTAGCTTCGCTGCACTTAACAGCAGCCGCTGCGCTTGACGTCCGCATCTCCACAGTGCCGCAACAGTAGTCGTGCTGTTGTTGTTGTTGGCGGTGCATAATGAGCTGCCCCACTGTTCGTTTGGGGGGATAAATAATGCGGCTTAATAAACTTAGTAAAACAGCGGGTTATCGCAGCGAATGCGACGGTGTCGGCAGTGATGTCGACGTTTGCTGCCATGACGCTACTGAAGGTGCCTTTGTTGTTTTATTGTAGTTGGCTTTTTCGCTGTTACATGTAACCACTGCACATTTTTCTGCATTTATTCAACGTCGGTACAGTTGTTGACGTTGGCGACGGGAAAATCATTTCTTCTTGGCCAATTTCGTTTTGATTAGCAGCAGTTAATAAACAGGTGAGGGGAGATCGTGCATACATACATACATATGTATACATATTTGCTATAAACGCTCGTTTGCTGGCATTTTCCTTTTCCTTTTCAGTTTAAATGCGTGCTGACATTTAATTCGAATTTGCATTTGATTTTCCGCTTTTTTATTTCATCGCATTGCATTTCATTGCATAGCATTTGAACATTTCAATTTCAATAAGACGAAAAGCGGCTGACATTGACGATTGCATGCGGCCGCATGGCGCGTAACATTTTCTATTTATAATAAAATATTTCTAATTTTTCTCATTGCTGATTTTGTTGCAAAAATTTCCCCCAGTTAGCCGTTGGCCAACTTTACTGTGCGTAGCCGTAACGGCAACGGCAACGGCAACGGCCACGGCAACCGCAACGGAATTCGAATCTGAATCTGCGTGATGAATCTAATCTGTTAAAAACTCAACTTGAAGTTTAATTAAGTTTCAAACCGAAAATGTGAATAATGTGTGAATTAGTTAGTTGTGCGTGCGGGAGTGTGTGTTATGTTTGTTGACGATTTTGACAAGTTTAAGACTATTAACTGTACAAGGCACGCAGCAAATTCAAGGAAAACAGCAGTGCGCCACTGTTTAATAAAAATGCAAGCAAGTAGATGAGTTGGCCTAGAAATATGTTCAACTGGGCTGCAATGCAGTTCAGCTACTTACTAACTTCTTTGTATTCACAAAATACATATCTACATATGAGCTGGCTTGCTTGGTTGTTGGTGTTTGACTTGCGAACAAGTTGTTTGCTTTTAATTAGTTTTTTGACATATGCAAATGCAAATGCAATTTTTCCACGCCGATGCCTAACTGCTGTCTGTCAATTGCGTTCTCCTTAAACACACGCTGACGTTTGCGAATTTTCACGTTATGTGAGAGCACTTCTACATATGTAGATACGTACATATGTCCGTTAATATTTACATATTTGCATAAATACATTTGTATGCACAAATGCATTTATTACATACGTATGTATGTGTATGTATGCGCGTCTGAACTAACGCATTTAAATAAGTTATAAGTTTTCAAATTAAAAATGAATTAAAAATCGCACTGGCATTGAATGCGTCACTTCACCCAAAAGTTGCGCCAAAGCGAATTGCTTAGGTGCTGATTTTATGGATGTAACGAAGTCTGGTTTTAGCGCCACAATCACTTTTATAATAATCAAAATTGGCAGCAAATTTTGTTAAGCTTTAAGAAAACTGTATTTAACACATAGGAAACCTTGCTAATTTAAGCGAAAATAAATTACTTAAAATCTATAACATCGTAATTTTAATTTTCTTTTCAATAAAACTATTTTTAAATTAATGTAATAAAATTATAGAGCGTTTAAAAATGACTAAATAATTTGACTATGGACCGAAAATTAATTTAAATCTAATAAATTTTTAATTTTTAAGGAAAATTTAAGTAATTCTTAAGAAAAAAACACAACCGACTTCAATTCTCATATACAAATTTGGGAATACCGTTATTTTTGTATGATACAATAATCGGATCTAAACTAAATTGATATGGGACCACCTGTGGGACACTACCTTTCCGATGTAAAAATAATTATCGAATTATGCGGTAACATACATTAAAGAAAAAAATAAAAATAAAATATATTCCAACGTATTGATAATCTTCTCCTTTTTTAAGGCAGTAAAAAATTCGAATAGAAGCTCTATTTATAAGGAAACCAAAAATCTTTTCAAACCGTTGTACTTGGAAAAAAAAATTTAACAGTATTATTTTCATAGGAAACATCGATTCCTGAGTAGAAGATCGACCTACCACGGCAGCCAGTTCGAAAACGAACTCAGAAAATTTTTCAACAACGCTCTATCTTAGAAAACTTTTCCAGAACGCCCTACTTCAGAATTTGATTGAAAAATGCCCTATCTCAGAATGCCCTTTCTTATAATTCGGTTCAAAAACGCCCTATCTCAACCGAAAATACATTGAAAATAAGAATAATAAGAATAGGAGGCATTCTTCATTTACATACATATATTACCCCGAATAAATGGTCTCTCATCACAAACCCTAATGGACCACGCTAACCGATTTCTATAATAGTTTTTTTTTTTTTCAAAGGAAAGATGTTACCTCACATATTAATTTAGTTTAAGTCCGATCATCGGATCATGAAGAAATTAACGATAATCTCAAATGTTTTTATGAGAATTGAAATCGGTTTTGTTGTTTGCTTAAAAATTACTTGTTGTTATCAAATTTTATATTTTCTTCTTTTCTTTATTTGCATTTAATATCCTTTCTTATGAATTTATACTCAGAAACGTAAAATTAGAAGTGTATGGGGAGAAAGCGATTGAACGCTAAGTGCATCTAAAGTTGATTACAGATAACATTAAGAAAATTGCTTCATAAATGAGAAGCTTGCAGCCTTCAAAAGACAGTTTAAAAAACAAGTAATTTTTGAATATAAAAGAAACGTTTTTTTAAACTTCTGCTTTCAGAAGCAAATTCTTTAATCAAAAAGAGGAAATAGTGAAAAAACTTTTAGTCCTCTTTTAATAAGAGTATTTATGGTCGGTCCCCAACAAAATATTTCTAAACTCAGCACCTTAATTTTTACTATTTTTGGCCACAGGCGTTACACTGTGCGCCCCTGGCTCCAATGAACATTATTTTGAAACTAATGATGCATACATCGGTATATATAATCATATATTTTCTCACATCTTCTAAATCAGCTTCCTAGCTGCAGACATGTTTGCCCACAAGCAAATTCCCAGGCATGTTTGTTAGTATTTTTTTTATTCTTAGTACATATTCTCATTGCCAGCTTCTGGCTTCTTGCTATGCGCTTTGCTCCATATGGCATTTCTAATGCCCAGTTGGCCATTAGTTAACTCTAACATGCTTAGATAAATAATAGTTAAATGACAGATTCGACTGACTGACTGCTCTTTTGGCATGTTTGTATATTTATTTTCTTTGGGCATTTGTTGATGTTTACCTATACCGCTATTGCTACCGTAAATAAATAATATTATTTTGACCGTAATTAAGGGGAACGTTGAAGAAAATATTCGTGCATAAGTGCGCGTCTGTATATTGAAAGTGAATAAGTGAATAAATGATGCCAACTTAAAGCAAATTATGATAAAATTATGCGCGCGAGAGCCCCTATAGGTAAGACTATATTTGAAAGGGTGGGTGTTTTTATCGTTTACTAGCACCAATTTTAAGTACAAAAATTGTGTTCTCGTATGATTTTGAAGTTGTCTAGGCCTTTCCTTGATTTATACCTCTGACTGCTGACTACACAACAGTCACGGTTCCTACGGAAAATACTCATACAAATGAATATCTGCATTTAACTAGCTGGATATGGTTCATTTACACAATTCAACAATGGCAGTCATGTGCAATTGAGATTTTTCTTATTTCCTTTTATGTTTCTGATTTGTTAGTTTTATTTTATTTTCCGTTGCTTCGAGCTGCCGGAAACTGAAAGTAAAATCTATTATTCTCTTCATGCTCTTTTTTATTGTTTTTTTTTTTTTCAAAATAATGTAATGCGCATGCGTACGTGATAAAGTTGCAGAAAAACGATTTAGATTTTAAAACGGCAAAAAATTAATAAAGGTCCATTTCTTTTTGGATTTTTTTTTTCGGTAAGAGACAAATGTAACTCGTACGCGCTCGCTCGTTTGCTATTAGACTAACTCATTAGTCATATATGTATGTATTTGTATGTATCAAGTTTTTGCTTTTGATTATTTCCATTGATGATTGTCGGTAGGTTAGTTAGGCTCTGTGGTGCGTTCATTGGTACGAAAGGTCCCAAATGTTTTAGTATTTTGTAGTTATGTATATTTTTATTTGTGCCTGTAGTTTTGCGCTAATTTACAGAAAAGTCACGTACAAAAATAAATAGATACATGCAAACATCCATCTATAGGTGCATATACATACATACATATGTCTGCCACTTATGATGCTCAAAATCACTGTAGTTGACAATAATAAAATCACAGCAATTGTTGCTGTTACCATTTTTCTTATGTAATGCGGTGCTGTGTGTCTCGAAAAATATATAAATAAATATTATCTTTTGGTTTTGTACTTGTAGTGCAGTAAGTGCACTGAAAAATTATTTCACCGCATTTTCACAATTTTTTGTGTCTTACACAAATATCCTGTGTTACTTTTTCGTCTAACAAAATCTTCGTATTTCCATCAACACTTTGTCGCCTAATTTGCGGTGGCCTTTTGATCTTTAGTTTGCTTTCTCCATAAAATTCTGGTTGTTATCGCTGGAAAGCATCGATTAGGCTTATTCGTTCTCTTCAGACATCCATACGCTCACTTAAAAGGATTCGTGGTTCGCTATGCATAGTCTTGCGACCTGGATTAGTTTTTATGACTGTTCTTACCTACAAATTGCAATAGCAAAAAATTATTGCACATGCATTCTGAAATTTTAAACAAAAGCCAAATATGCTCGTGCAATGTAGAGACGCATGTCTGTTCATCCTTTTCCATCTTTTGTGGCTATGTCAGTGCGTGTTTTGTCGGCTTTGCAAATTTCCATTAACTTAAAATACTTTTCAGTGACTCATTCAATTGCCGGATTACCCAGTTCTTGCAAAATGTGTACTTTTCTTTCTCATAAAAACAAATATAACATACATTTTTCGGTTATCCTAAATGGCGAATTTTCCTTTCATCAGGTATGCAAAAAAAAAAAAAAAACACGTGCTTCACATATCCACACCTTCGTTTCGCATGTGCGATCACTATTTACCACAAAATGTAGTCCTTTTCATTTGTGCCTTCGTCCGTCCACTCTTTGTCTTTGGCTCATATGCTTGTCAGTTGGTTGGGCTGATCCTTTGCCCTGATTTGGTCTACCGCATACATTGCTGTTAACATATTTCGTACCCTCAATACTGTGTCTGCCTATTCGATTCGCATGCAATTCCCTACCTACAAATACACCTCTGTTTGTAGTTTTTCTTTTTTTTCCCGAAAATATGCTTTTTGTTTTGTCAGATCGTTTTCACGTTTCATTGCATTCAAATGCATTGGTGGTTTATTGCCTTTTTCTTCGATGCATTAGCCGAAACTCAACTCAACAACTTTCGTCGCCCGAAATCAGTCAGCACTCTTCGCATCATCACCATCACCATCCGCATCCTCATCATCATCATTGCCGATTATCAGCAGCAGCTATTAGGCATACTCGTAACCATATACTCGACCCCAAATTACATGCTCACGCGCACACGTAAATTAATAACACATCTGCCTGAAATTTAAATTTATGAATACCCATATTGTAACGACTAAACCAACAACAACGCCGGCAGCGACAACTTAAACGGTGAGTATTTGAAGATATTCGTCACTCACTAGCAATGCAAGTAGAAATAATCGAGTGAGCGACCACCCCTTGTGCAGTTGTCTATACACTATACAAAATAGTGTAGGAAAGGGATCCATTTATTTACACACGCAAATCCCGACGGGTGGCCACTTTTGTTAGCCATTGTTAGCACTCGTATGTTGCCATTTTTGTGGCCAATACTAGGAGTGCCATACTTTGTAAATATATCTAATAAGTATAAGTATTTTGAAATCAAGACGTTAATTACATATCAACTTTAATTTTCTTCGAGTAAATACTACTTCCTCTCCCTTGTTTACACCATATTCTGATCACATATCTGTTTTATTTTTCTCTTTAGACCTTCAACTGCTAACCCATCAGACGTCACAGTGGCTCTACACTCAACAGAAGCCTTAATGGCTGCGGGTTTCTTGAAATCCGGCGATTTGGGTCCACATCCGCACAGCTATGGCGGCCCACATCCACATCATTCGGTGCCGCATGGGCCGCTGCCGCCAGGAATGCCAATGCCTTCGCTTGGACCCTTCGGATTACCCCACGGCTTAGAAGCTGTTGGGTTCTCCCAAGGTATGTGGGGTAAATATCGAACTAATTTTGGTAGAAAATCGTAGCTTGAATTAAAAAAAAAGCGAAATGTGTGGCAGGCAAATTGTACTAATGTAGAACTTCTATGAGACTAAAGGCTTGTGTGTTAATGTAGAATGATGGTCTGCACCGCATAATACTTTTACGGTCTCGTTAGTACGCTTTTCTTGTCTGAAAGGAATGCTATATTATGTACATATTTTTATTTTATTTATATACATACACATGTACATACATATCGACGCGTTTGCGCAAAATTATCGTATCGTACAAAAACCAAATCTTACAGGAAAGTACTTTTTGTATTTTTCTCTGCTTTGGCTAGCACCATCAATACCAAAGTTTAGATAGTTTAGATTTGCTGAGATAAATGAGAAATATAACTAAACGCAAGGCTTTTTTGTAGGATGGTCTCTACGTTATAATTTCTTAGCCCATATGATAATTTCGTCCACAAGAAAAAAATCATTGTCACATACGATAAAATTTACAGTCAATTTTTGGGGTAGCTATTTGGATTCAAGCCGTAATATTTGAACAGCTGATGCGTTATGGGTTGTAAAACAAAGTTGCATCAAAAAGTGAATTTCGTAAAAAATGTAACATACGATAATTTTGTGCGAAAAGGGTTGCTATATAATTTAATTTAGTTTCTCCCGTCGACGCTTTAGGTTTTTTTAGAGCAAAATCTGTATAATCATAAGATTTTCGTAATTTTTTGTTGTTGAACACAAGTTTTATATTTAGTTTAGTTTTCCTATTACTAGTAGTAACTTCGCTTAAAAGCAGCTCAAGAATTAATTAAACGTAACTCAAGTATACATTTTTAAATGCAGCTTAAGTTAAACTTAAGGGAGCACAGCTTTGCATAAATATGCACTATGAACATTTGAGGGTATGTACACCCTCTCCAGAATTTGATAACATCGAAAAAAGAAGACAGTGGTTTTTTAATTTGAAATCGGTTAATATTTAACCATGCCGACGCACAGTGGTCGATTTGGCTGTTCTAGCGTAACGAAATTAATTATTCAAAATATAAAGAAAATTTCACAAAATTAGAAATTTTATATGTGTAATATTAATCTAAAAACGAACAAAGTTAAACAGTTTTCTTTTTTATTTTTAAAATAATTATTAAAAAACATTTTTTTTTAATTCAACAATTGTATTGAGGCCGTTTTTAATGAAAATTTTTGCGGAAAAAAAGTATCAATTTACATTTTGGTAGAAGTTATGGCTATTTCAGAGATCACCACATCTCATCAGACATCTTCAACTCTGATTCGATCCAACGCGACCCCAGCCGCCATAGCCAGCAGTCTACCATATTGTTTTTATTTTTTAATTTTTTTACTTTATTCTTGCTATTTGTAAATATTGAATATTTAGAAAAACATGTACTTGGAGTCAGTTCTCCGAATCCGAATCGGAATTTTCTGATTGTTAAGGATAATAGAAAAGGTTATTCTGCGATTCCCTGCCAAAAAAAGTTCATTGCTGCAGTTATTTAATGAAGTTTCGTACAAACTTGTTATGACTGGACCCGAAGATGCTAATAACAAGTTCATCAAATCCTCCCTTGCATTTAAGCGCGAATTTTTGCCAGTATGTTTAAGCCGAAAATTTCGCAAATCTTTATTTCTGGCTTCCAAGGCTTCTTCCGACATCATGTCTCTCGGTAGTGGTACACTTTCAATAACATGAATTGAATCAATATCTTGTGTACTTTGTGGTATCCAATACATATTCGCGAAAGCTGTCGGTGTTTATTGAATATCCAGAGACCATACAGCGCAAAAATTAGGCCAAGTATTTTTATTAATTCGTGGCTTACTCCGGTTATTTGAGCAGACAATTGACAATTAAAAAAAAACCTCCGAGCCGTGTTACCACAATTAGTGTTGCCAGAATATTGCATTGGAATATCTACCATTAATGCCATTTCTATCCTGAACTTGTCTTGGACGGCTGCTTTTCGTTGATCGGCTATGCTCTTATCTGCCATTTTTTAATCGGTAGCCGAAATAACCTATGTGTAACCAGAGTTGGGCAAAATTTATTCGAATGACGAATAACAAATGAATAAATTGTTTTTCTTGCATTGGCCAACGCGAAAAATCTTATCAGGTGCCGCGAAACCAAAGGGAATGGGCTAGTATTCTTGATAAAATAGTAACCAGAATTCAGCTAACTCACAATCCTTGACAATAGAAATAAAAGTAAAAGGTGGCTCAATGTGTTAAAAATGAGTTTTTATTCATTATTTAAAATAACGAATAAATTATTCGCAGATAACTTATTCGTGAATAAATTGCTTGCGAATAATTTATTCGTTATTTTATTCGTTATTTTAAATAATGAATTACATTACGGATAAAATTTTATTCGAATAATTATCTAAATAACAATTTATTCGAATAATGCCCAACTCTGTGTGTAACAAACATTCAAAGCAACGAATCCAACTATGCAAGGTATCCAGTGTCAAGCCACAAAAAAAAACAAGTTCGTGTCTTAAGTCTTTCGTTGCCACTATTTACACAATTATCTTTGTTCTTTTTTGATTAATTTTAATATTCAAACATTTAAAACTAATCGAACAATATGACAAAGATTTTTTTCTGGTTTCCATTTTTCGCGAATAGTTCAGAGAAAATGTGTTCCCGTTTCGTTCTGTGTCAGAAAGTACTTCAGATTTTATTTCCCAAATTGTTTTTCGAGAGAAAGTTCCTCAGACTTTTGTTCCCGTTTTGTTCTATGCCAAAACTTTCCGGAAACTGTTGTTCTCATTTTGTTCTCTTAGAAATATTCCTGAAAGTATTATTCCCATTCTGTTCTCATTGACAACGATACACAGGGTTTTGTTCTTATATAATTCCCGTTCTCAGAAGTTTTGCTTTTATTTCGGTTGTAATTTTGAAGCGTTTTTGAGAACGAAACTACGAGAACGGTATTTATTTTAGCCATATAATATGCAAGACCTCTGTGTTGTAATCTCGGCCTTGGCAACCTACTTATTAGGGACGTGGTCACGGTATTGATCTCTAGTATTTTTCTTATATGGAAAATTGACTACAAAGCTGGAAACTAAAAGACGATGCCATAGAACACAATATTAAATATGTACTTCCTACTGAAATTCATTTGATATTTAATTCTTACTCAAAATTTTTCCTCATACCTAGACTTTACCCCCGCGTTCATATTACTCAGACCAAAGCATCGCATTAGAGGTATTCATCATATCGAAAGAAAATTGTGTGTGTATTTCTGCTTTCTTCATATTTCATAATCAAACCTAAACCAGATTACGAACTCCCCAACTTGACACCATCTCAAAGCCGAAAATGTCCATTAATGCCTTAGAAATTCTAAAAATGCATACCTAGTTAAAAATTAGCCACCTTTTTTTTTATTTATTTAACATTTCGGTCGTGCCGCACACTCCCTCTCAACTTTCACAAAAAATGCATATCATTCTCAAGATTAAATAATTTAGATATCCCACAATTTCCTTTCGTCATACAACAAGCAATCAGGTGCATTAACCCGTAAAATTATATACAAATTGGCTGTGCTCGCATCGACACACACCGCATCGCCGCCACAATGAACCGTTTGAAAAGTTATGAAGAAAGAAAGACACATTAACACAAATATTGAACCAAAACTGATTTGACATCACCACATTCCAGACACCAGAACAATCACAAATACAAATACACAACTAAACAACAACAACAGATAAAAGGCAAACACAACAAATAAGAAAAAATAAGAACAAACCTCACCTTACAAACGAAATTTTATTGAGTTTTATTGAAGTGAAAAAATTTTGAAAATCATGCTTGCATTGTAATGCATTTCTGGGGAAGAATGAAGTCGAAATCAGAAGACAAAAAAATTAAAATAATAATAAGCAATATCTACATAGCGCGACCGAAAAAAAACAAACACATGATCCATGCAGCGGAAGAAACTCTTCAATATGTTCTATATGTACATGAAATCAATGGAAGCAAGACCAACAAGAGAAGAACCAAGCAGACAGTCAGTCGACCAGCCAACCAGCCAGCCAGTCAACCAGCCATCCCTGCATTCATTTATCGACCAAGTCAAGTGTAGTGAAACTGATTCGCAATGAAATTGAGATGCGTTCGAGTACCGCGATCGCTTGCTCCTTCTTAGCTTCGATGAATGAAGCTGCATGCTTGTTTGCATAGATGGATATTTGCAATGCACGGCATGACAAATGAGCCGGGCCAGGAGGCTCCAGTCAAAAGCTCTAACTTTGCTAGCTGTGTCGTCGTGTGCAAAACTGAGTGAATTTTGTGCTACTGATACTCCACTGATAACTCAATTTAAATAAAAATGACAAGGTGATTTCAAGTGGAAACAACACCAACCAACAAACAGATGAAGGCGACCGGCAATGCGCACGTTAACTACTGGCAGCGAAACCCTTTTGAAAACTGTGCCACAACTGTAAATGTGATGGGTGTATTTTGTCGTCACATCCTGCAAATCATTGGCGCAAGCAAAACAAAAAACAAAAAAAATCAATCTTACAATAATTGTTTTCAATATTTTACTCACGCCATTCACCGATCGACATCATTATCAATAATATTGTCAAAATGAATAATGAGTAGCAATCTGGGTAGGCAGCAACCAAGCCTCTGCGCGATACGCAAGTAGGCAGTGCAGAGGTGGAATTGTGTGGCAGGCAACTTTCGATGATAAACAAAAATTTTTCGTGCGCTCAAAGATAATGTACGACAAATTGTTGCAGCAAAGTGGAGAGTGCTTTCAAAAATAAAAGAAAAAAAATTTAAAAATAAATGAGCATTTCAGCAGATTTCGTGTTGCAAACGATCTACTTGCAGCGTACATAACGGTCTTATTTATGCTTGTTTTGCAGTGTTATACCTTTTTTGGATTGCCAAATTGATACTGCTGTTTGTTTTCCAAAACTCCACCCTTATAAAAAAAAACACTTTCTTTTCGCTATTTTTTAATGCACAAAAGTAGTATAAAGTTGATATAAGATGATGCAAGCTTACAGCGAATTGTTCGTGGAAACACGTTATAAAAATGCATGTCATGTGAAATAGGTACACGGCATTTCGATCAGTTTTGACTATTCTTTTGTTTGTTTGATGCTTATTAATTTTGTATCAAAATCTAGTTAATTATATAATACACACCATATGCATCACTTTGTAGAAAAATTAAACAAATTTCACAATAACAAATTCTAGAATAATAAAGTGCAAGTTTCAAGAGGCTAAGTATTCGTGGTGATTTTTGATATTTTTTTGCCGACGGTGCCATTATTTTCTTTCATATAACAAAAGTCAAACATAATAATAGCCCGTTTACATGATGCCAGTAGCAAGCCAATCCACCGAACCAGTCCAGTTACTGGCGTAATATAAACTGGAAGTGGGATGAACTCATTCCAGTACAAAGTTAATGGCAGTAACTGAAATGCCAGTATACTTTTCATGCTAGTGCTGGCATGCCAGTACGATGTAGACGGGCAATCCATTGGCATGGCAATGTTTTCAGAACCCCATACAGTGAACTGGTATGAATATCCAAATTGCTTAAAAATTGTAAAACAAATTACAAAGTAACTATTTACAATTGAATAATTAGACGATTGGGATATTATAAAGTCAGGTGAACAAATTATTTTAGTCCACAGCTTAGATACTCAAATATCTAAGTGTTAGCTAGGAACAAAAAAATGCTATAGAGATACTCTTATTCTCTTAAAATTCATGAACAAACAAATTCATGGGATTTATTCGTTTTTGTTTCCTTACCAAACTTATCCATAACTTCTTGTGTTGCTAACAATTGAATCTTTGTGAAAAATAAGTTTAACTTATTTTACTTAAGTTCACCGTTACTGTACTTTTAGTTTTACAACAAAGTTATTTTCGCGAAGCTTTCGAAGAAGTTGAAGGGATCCACGACATTCTTGCATGAACTTAGATACGAATATTGTCGTCAAGGGTCTGAGCTTGGGTATAGATATTGCAGCAAAATAAACTTCTACTTACACAATATGTGGCAGCTAATCAATAAGGTGCTTGCCACATTTAAAACTTTTCTCTGTGAAAACCGACCCCGTTAAAAGAGCATCTTTCTTAGTACTGCCGTTGGATGAGGTTGATGATAACACCTAATTGAAGTACTGATCTTTCCGAGATTTATTTAGGCAGCTGAGGCAACAATATCAACTGCCTAAAAGCTTTATCGATCCTACGAAGAACCGTTTTCAGTTACAAACTCGACCGGTATGAACCAGTGCTATGTATGTGCTCCTACAAGAATCAGAAGACTTCTCGGAGACGAGGTGTTTGAAACTTAAACTCAGCTTCATTGATTGTATTTTTTAAAAAAGAGTCCCAAAAATTCGTCATAAAAAAATCGGCATACAATTTTTGGGTACATCTTTCGGGGTTGTTGCGACCAACGGGATTTGGTGGACATGCAATAAGCTATATATTCTGGCATAACCATTTTTTTTCCATAACCAAAGTCTTTTAGACGGGTTATACATTTTAGGCCTTAAACGCCTTTCAGCAGACCATGCTGCGATTAGGAAAGGTCCTCAATTGTTGTGCACCCCAATAGTATCATTCAGGAATAACTCACAGGATTCAATTATGAAAGTGTCGTTATAGTTAGATCTTTCGCAGGACTTATCAGGTAATTAATTCTGACTTGCTGACGATTATATTTATCTACTTGTGAACAAACTTTTTCAAAAAAACCTTGCTACCTATCTATTATTTTATTGTAGCAAAAAGTCAATCTACAACTCGCACTTCGACCAATACTTAATCCCATATTCTGTCAGCGGCACTTTAATCGAAACTGCATTTTTTATTTAGCTTATTACATAGCCACCCTGTATGTAGCGGCCATTTTCCATGGCAGCTGCAACTGCAACTGCAATTGAATTAATAAATTCACCATTTAACAATTGGGCTTGAAATAGTGATCAACGTATATATCTACGTACATCAAGTGTGTACATATGTATGTACTCTCATATGTAAAAGCAATGACTTTCACATTAAGTACATTAGAGCACAGGATTTCTCCATTACAAAATTCAAAAGGTCGCACCCTCTCGCGAACAACAATATTTTGCACTTTTGCTTTTTTGTGCAACGGAGACACTGTCATAGCGAGATCGTTAAACAAAAGTATAAAAAAATACTGTAGGTATAACCAGCTGGACGCGAAGCGGGAGAAAAGGGTGTGCGTTCATCAAAAAATAAATAAAAATAAAAAAATAAAAATACTACCAACAAAAAATGTCGAATAGCTGAGATGTAACGCGTAATTTCCCCTAAAATAAGCACAACCAGCGGTAACAGCCACAGCAAAGGACATAAAAGGACACGCACACATGTAAACGCATTCCCATCCTTACCGATTGAGAACAATAGCCGAACGGCTTAGGACTCGCTTTCGCTGTGCCTGGACAATAGAGATTGGGCGCAGCATAACATAGACGCACAGGAACATACGCAGTTACCTACAATTTACGCTTGTCGTATAAATTCGTCTATGTAGGTACATACATGTGTAATATAGTAAATACTATGTACATGTGTTGGTATATAACATCTTCCTTGCCAACCTTTTCCATAGCTGTTCTCGGGTGCGCTCGTGTACCACCACCCGATCAACAGAGTAGACAGACTTGCGTGTTAGACAGCAACCCTGCAATCGTACGGATATGTAGGTAGGTATGTATCTAGGTACCTACAGTATCGGTCATATCTATAGCACGCCATTTCAAAGTGATATTGTGTGCCACTTATATTTATTTATTAATTTTTAAGAATTTTCAATTAAAATTTGGTTCATTCTCAGACAAACCCCATATATACCCAAGTTTAACAATTTGTAGAAAACTTCAAAAAAGTGCAACAAAATTTCACCTAAATTTCAAACTTTTTTCTCGGAAGTGCTATAATTTTTTTGAGTACACAGTTTTTTAGCCCCTGCAATTTTAGTCTGATAATGTGCAAATTTCAAGTGGCTACTAATTACCGTTAATTTTTTAGAATTTTTTTTGTCGCATTGGCTTCCATATAATGAATAAACTCAATTTATTTGTATATGGAAGAAAACCGCAACATCTTTGGCGAAAAAAATTCTATAAAATCAACGGTTACCTTTAGCCACTTGAAACTTGCACATTATCAGACTAAAATTGATTGGGCTATAAAACTGTGTATTCAGAAAAAAGTTTGAAATTTATATGAAAATTTGTTGCACTTTTTTGTAGTATTCTACAAATTGTTAAACTTGGGTTTATATGGGTTTTGTTAGAGAAAGAACTATATTTTAATTGAAAATTCTTAAAAATAAATAAATAAACATAAGTGGCACACAGTATCACTTTGAAATGGTGTGCTATAGATATGACCGATACTGTATGTAAATAAGTATGTATATACCGAATAGTACCTTTCTTCTAACATCCTAATGGGGGTTGGAAAATATGTAATGCTCTTAGACAATGGGGGGTTGAAAATCGAGGAGGCATTATTCAGGCTCTGTAAAATAAGTACACATGTTTTATGCGTATACCACATACATATGTATGTACTGTTTAAAAGATTTCTATGGCGAATTTGTGCATGTGTTATTGATATTATGTACTTATTTATAGCATAGTATTCTACATATGTACGCACATACATATGTACTATATACACGGTGACCATTCGTACCGATTTTGGCGGGACAGTACCGATTTTGAGAAAATTGTCCCGCTGAATATTTTTTAAAAGACGGGACTATAAGTGTCTCGATTTTTCATATTTGTACCGATTAAGTCCCGATCTTCAAAGTTTTATCAAAATTTTGAGATTTTTAAATATTTTTCTTAGAAACTTTCTGAGTATGCAGTTTTGTAGCTCATTCAATTCTAGTAAAACGAAGTGCAAATCTGGTAAATTTGTTTGTGGAAGGTGATGGCCATTTTCCCCGTACAAAAAAATTGTCGAACATACTTTTGTGGAAGAAAATGCGCGAAGAAAAAATTGCCTAAAATCAACGGTAAGTCCAAGCTATGCACTTTGTTATACTAAAATTAGATGAGCAACAAAATTGCATGCTCAAAAGAATTCTAAAAATCTGATTAAAAGGTTTACAATTTTTATCAACATTTGTCAAAATTGTAAATGTTGTACAAAATTTGAAATCTTTATTTACAGTTTTTTTTTAGATATTTTATATTAGATATTATATATTTTCATAAAAAGGTCATAAACATTTTTTAAATATAGAAAAGTAGCCAACACTTTCTAAAATGTATTTTCCCTATTTATATTCTTGCCACCGTATATATTGTGTGTACATATTTTTGAGTTCAGTTCTTTTGCTCTTTGCTTTGTCTTAAATAAAACTGTATTAAGAGATGTTATGCCTTTTTATTCTAAAAACAAAATTGTATGTTCGGATTCGATGCTTTACAAGTGTCCCGATTTTGTTCCAGAGAAATCTGGTCATCGTAACTATATACCATGCATTTGAAATTTAAGAAAACATAAATTTTTTAAAAACTATATAATTCAGCACTCAATAAGCTAACTGGGGAGATTTGTAAGTAAACTTTGTCAATAAACTATTTGAGGCAGTCGCTCCGTCGCTCTCGACATGGCAAATCACCAATGCACTAGATGAAAAGCCATCTTGATTTCAGATTAATACAAACCTGAGTTGGATTTGATGCTTTAGAGGCTTTTGTACGAGTGATAATTTATGTGACATTCCTTTAACTTAGGCAGAGTGGGATTGTGGCCAAAAAATTAAAAATTAAAAATTGTGTATATATAAGGGAAGTACATGCGAGAAAAAAGTGGTGGAGATTTGAATTAATGGTGGTGTATTTGCGCTTTGAATTTGTGTTCGGATGTTACTCGTAATTTTGAGATGATCATATAAGTCAACAGATTCCTGCAAATTTGCATGTAGAGAGAACACAATTTATGTTTAAGTATACTCTGAAGGATAAATAACGAAGTTAACAAAATGTATTATAAAAAACCAAACTGAAGATTAGACTAGCTTTGAACTCATTATTATAAACATATATTCGTTGCGGGCGTCCTCATCGTACCAATTCTTCTTTCGGACTAGCTGAAATCCAACTGCTTCTTTGGCGGCGGTACTTACGGGAAATGTAGTTCCACTGCTCGCGTATGTCGGTTTGTGGAAGAGTGCTCTCCGAGAGCAGGTGTGAGAGTAGAGTGGCAAATAAATTAGCGGTCTTTTGTGATTGCAGCATTTCGACATTAAAATTTCCTTGCATTTTTGTGCGCAAATTCTTTGTGGCGCAGAGGCAGGTGCGTATCTTGGATAGAAGATAGTGGTCCAAGTCGATGTTTGGCTCTCGGAGTGTGCGTATGCACATCTAAAACACTGGAAGTGTGCCTTCCGTTTATCGCAACATGCTCGACTTGGTTTCCCGTTTTTCTATCTAAAGATAGCCATGTAGCTTGATGGATCTTTTAATGCTGGAACATAGTACTACATATTACCATGTTTCGGGATTCGGCGAAGTCGATTAACCTCAGTCCGTTATCGGACGTTTCGTCGTGGATGCTGTATTTTCCGACAGTGGCGCCAAAGATCCCTTCCTTGCCCACCTTGGCATTAAAATCGCAAGGCAGAATTTTTATATCGTGTCGGGAGACACGGGCATTATAACTTTGTTCACATAACGGCCAAAGCGAATCGAGACAGATATAGAGAAATATATTAATAAATGATCAGAATGAAGAAAGAAATCGATTAAACGATGACTGTCTGTCCATCTGTGCACACGATAACTCGAGTAAAAATTGATATATCTTAACGAAACTATAACTTCGTAGGTATGTGTACTCCTTTTTAGCGTAGGACGGATGGTATTGAAAATTGGCAAAATCGGACAATAACCACGCCCACATCCCATAGAACGATAATTCAGAAATTTTCGATAAATCAGTAAATACGGAAGCTAATGTATTCAAAATTTATGTTTGCAATAATTCTTTAACAAAAAACACGTTTATGATAAAATTTTGGAAATGGGTCCCTTTATGACCACATATGTATGTATATCTCGGTAACCGTTCCGTCAGTGTGTACCGAAATCAGTACAATTTTTGTACTTGCCATATAAAAGCAAAACGTTAAAAATCATTGAAATTATGACCACTTTTCACATAACGGTAAATTTTAGAAACGCTTGAAACTTCGATATTTTGAAATCTAAGTACGCTAATTTACTCAAAATTTATACTGACAATAATCGCTTGATAATAAGTAACATTATTATAGAATTTTGGAAAATGGGCGTGATACCGCCCACATATAACTACAGTAGTAACTCGATTCTTGCACATAATGAAAACCAGGCTCGGTGCAAGTTTCGAGGTAGGCGCAAGCACTGAGTTTTTATTTTCCATATAAAATAAAAGGCACTTACTCGTATATACTGGCAAACATGAACTTTTTTAGAAATCATTTTCTTGTGTTTAATATTTCAATTCAAAACACTTACGTTCATTCAAAAGGCTTAAGTTCAATCCATACATAAAAGTAGACAAATATGTACATATGTACACATGTATTTCAAGTGGAATTAAAGAAATTTAGAATTTAGCTCGCTTGTTCAGTACTACGCAGCTTCTGAGTCTCCGGAGCGTCACAATATCGTCAAAAGAAGCATTGCTTTGCTCCACCAAACTTTTAAAAATACTGCAGCATAAAACGACGGGACTTCCCTGAACTTCATTCAGTATAAGGGCCGGTTGTTTAATGTCTGGTTAACACAAATTGGAGGTATAAGCTCCGGTTAAATACAACGGCTGCTTTATAGATCACATGGTATATGCATCATGTCGAAATCGTCGACAATAATGTTCAACTGGGAGGTAGTGATAACCAGACATTGAATCACCGACCCTAAGAGAACGTTAACAAAAGCAGCATAAAACGACGAGACTTCCCCGAACTTTATTCAGTCTAAGAAAACGTATACAACAGCAGTAAGGCCAAAGTATCGAGTTCAAATTTTTGGATGTCACAGTCCTAAGTACGTAATGGAAAATATTTCTATGTTGCAAGAATCGGGGTGTGCAAGTACCAAGTATGTGCAAGAATCAAGCTACTACTGTATATAAGTTTATCTTAACTGAACATACTATCGAAATTTTTATAAATAGGGTTAAAACCGCTCTGCTTACCAAGTAACGGTAATTTTCAGAAAGGTGAAAAACTATATTTAGTACTTGCACCGGGTTTTTAATGTAATTTTTTATTTTTACTTGTTATATTTAAGTTAAGCTAGTTGAACTGCTCTCACTTTCTGCTGCACTTTTTTTGCTGATAAAAACTTTGTATGTCGTACAAGTATCAAAACATTGAAAAAGCATTTCTTGCCACACATCATCGCATCGATAGGCAAACATATTTAAATACAAGAACAGCTATACTAATTCCAATCGTCCACAGG
Source organism: Rhagoletis pomonella (assembly GCF_013731165.1). Classification (NCBI taxonomy): domain Eukaryota; kingdom Metazoa; phylum Arthropoda; class Insecta; order Diptera; family Tephritidae; genus Rhagoletis; species Rhagoletis pomonella. The sequence continues at coordinate 65,887,836 of NW_023458556.1, forward strand.
TGTGAATACAAGAAAGCAAAGACGTGAACGAACAACATTTACGCGCGCCCAACTGGATGTGCTGGAGGCGTTATTCGGCAAGACCCGCTACCCGGACATCTTTATGCGAGAGGAAGTTGCGCTGAAAATCAATCTACCCGAATCCAGAGTGCAGGTAAGCTAACTAATCTAAAGCTTAAGTAGAAGATACATACAAAAGTTTAGCTTAAGCGTGATGTAACTGTAATGCATGAATACCCACAAAAGCAAATAGGCATTTAAGAAATAAGTGCATACATACATACGTACGAACACAAGTGAATGCAGTTAAAGATTTGAAGCATAAAAACATATGTTTGTATATATGTGGCATTAACATGTTTGCTTATAGCGGGTGTAATCACACTGCTATGCGCCTAGAAGCAGGCAACGCCATCAAGCATTTAATGTCATAATCTAACGACTTTTCATTGTTTGAACGAATGTGAGCGCGCACTCACATACGGTAATTATTCATTTGTAACGCATTTTGCCTTCTGCGGGCCAAAAGCAAATAATTTCCGACAATTACGTTAATGTCAAAAATCCGGAAAATCCATTGGGTAAACAAGGCAACCGTACGCACAACTTTAGACATCTTCGTACAAACATAATTACATACATACATATGTTTGCATATAAATATGTATTAGTATGAGTTGGCTGTGTTTGCATATGCTGGTGGCTGTTAGCTCTTGGCAGAGTTGGCAAAATGTTAAAAACAAATCGTGCGCCACTGACGCGCTAATTTTTACAATTTCACTTCAACCCTTCAGTCCCGCTCTCCACGTACGCACTCTGTTCTTGCTGGAGCAGCTAAATGCTGCTGCATATCCTGCTGTGCAAATACCGCGTCAGCAAACATACGCATATCCGATGACAGAAGCGATTCATGCGTTCCCAGCCTGCTTGGCGGCGAAATGCGATTTATGCCACTGTCCATTGTGAATTTTGGTAGCCGAAAGCTACAAATTGAATGACAGCAAACGAAAATCTGCGTTGGGATCGGTGACAGCAGCGATTGTTTTTGGATGCTATTCCTGGTCTGATTGTGTTTGTGTGATGACAGATTTTGCTTGTGTACTTTTATATGGCAAGCAACCCTCTATGAGCCCATGGAGTAGTTTTTGTGGCAGGGTGCTTTGATGCTGCAGCAGGGCTGTTCAGTTGTTTCCTTTCGTTTTTGGGCTTGTTTGTTTAGTTGTTTACACAGAAACGTTGACAAATTTCTGCTAACAATAATATAAATAGTACACTGTTAGAAAAATTGCACAAATTGTGCGTTGGCGTCTTCAAAGCAGCGAAAGATGGAACGGACCAAGTTACAAGTGGCTAAACAATCGCGTTGATTTTTAATAATTTTTTTGGTGGCGATTTTTTTAAATATCTAACAAGTACAAATTTTAAAAATGGTGTTGACTTTCAAAACGTCAACATCAATTGCATACTCAAAAATGTTCTAAAGTATCGCAGTTTTAAATTTTGATCAATCTTTGTTGAATTTTCCTGAATTCCTAAATTTTGTATAAGGCTTGGTTTTGGTGAAAGCTTGGACAATACGGGTATAGAAAAATAACAAAAAAAAATTTACTTGAAAAACTTTTTGAATAATAATATAAAAAAAATAGCAACACGTGCACACTTGTTTGAGTCACTGTATTAGCTTACGAATTAGAAAAAAAATTCTTTTGTTTGTGGTGTAAACAGTGGTCGGGACTATTGAAATTCGACTCTGCAGTAAAACACTCTCGAAATCAGTGTAAAAACCAAAATTTCTGTAGTACATAGATTTGCATTTTTTATTTTCGTTTTCATGCGGAACATGAATTTGAAAATTTTATGAAAAAGAATCAATGTCAACATACATACATTCATACTATCAATATTTAGCCCGCACTGAAATTAAAGTGCCTAAAAGCTAATAAGGCAGAGAAGGACAGAAAAAATTTCAATCTAGCGCTAAAATAGCTAAAGACGAAAAACCGTAGTATACAGCTCTCAAAAAAATCTGAAGAATTTTGTTTATTTCTATTACTCGGAAAAGCGCTGTGCCTTTGCTGTAAATCTTGTTGAAGGAGTAAATACACGAGACAATATCATTAGAGCAAAAACAGCAATTACGTGTATTTTGTTGTTGCTTCTGGTATCTAAAGTATAAAAAAAAAAATATTTTACTTTTTTGAATATCATAATGGGTGTGTGAAATATGTGTATATAAACAAAAATTTAAATAAAAATATTACAAATTGGTGCTACATCCTTTCTTTATAAATTTGTTTTATTCCAGAAGCATCAACACATCGTTTTTAGGGGGGGACCAATAACACTATGCGACAGTCAAAATCGGGATGGGATGAAACCAACGGGAAATGTTATATCGGTCAAAAACAAGTTATACGTGTCCCGGCGTTACGCTGGGTCACGTCTAGGAATCGAGATATTTATATAACTATCATATAGGGGAAATTGTCACCTTTGGTGGTCTTTTTTTGATATAACTCGAGAACCACTAGTCCGATTTTGCTCAAACAAATTTAAAAAAATTAAAAATTGCAATTCCTTTAATCTGTTCATATAACGTTTTTCTATATAATCAACAGTTTTGCCGGTAAAAATAAATGTATGAAGAAAAAAAATATTTTTTGCCTAAAATATTAAATTTTTTTAAAACTGTTGATTATATAGAAAAACGTTATATGAACAGATTAAAGGAATTGTAATTTTTAATTTTTCTAAATTTGCTTGAGCAAAATCGGACTAGTGGTTCTCGAGTTATGTCAAAAAAAGACCACCAAAGGTGACAATTTCCCCTATATGATAGTTATATATATATCTCGATTCCCCGGTAGTTTGAACCCATCCCGATCACTGACTCGTACCATTTGTCTCACAGTGTAATCAGCGTTTATGCTCCTGAGTTAGGCAAACGTTGCAAAGGCTGCCAATATATTTTGCGAATTAAGAATTTATGTGACACAAATTTATGAATATTTGACAGTTTAGAGACTGAAGAATTAAAAAAAAAAATGAAATCAGCTGCTCTCCGCACTCTTTCTTTAAAGCTGTAAACGGATTTAAGAAATTTGGATACAATAAAATTTCTTTTTCATTTCTTGAACGTTATTTTATATGAATTTCTTGTTTTTCTTGAGAACTGTGTGCAGTATACTATGCTAGAGACTGACTTCGAAAACGTACAGCTGGGCTGAATTTATACATTTTGAGTACTTTGCTTAAACTGCCTCAGTATACCTTGTTACAAATCCTCAAAACTCAAAAGATAGCAGCCGGATATTTTGGCCCCTATTTACTTACTGTACCGGTACTTTTTTTATAAAAAAATAATCTAAACAATCTTGTCAATGTCTGCTGCTCTTGAGCACAGAGCATAATCTACAATATAATCAAATTCTGAAGGACCTGTGGTCACTATTATAGTACAAATAATTGACGCATGTCCGGAGGAACCTAAGCGGACAAGGAAAAAATAAAAAGATTCGAAAAAGAAAGTATGAATATTCCGGTTAAGAATGGTGTTTTTCCGAGGCTTTCTTATTGCCTCGCCTATATGTAGATATGTATGTCTCATTGACCAGTTAAAATACTATTAAGCAAGCGCTTTTTTTCAAATAATTCATGGAAATATCTAATTTTTCTATCCTATTTGCCGCGCTCCCTCAATTTATCTCAGTGTAATAGACCTTAATGAATTGAAGTTGTAGCAAATTATCACTCAACTATTCAATATTTCGTTGCGACCTCTGCACTTTTCCACGCACCCCTCAACGTAGGCATGCCGTGTACATACATACCAACCCGTAACACTCCGCAAAATTATGTTGTTACTTCTGCCGTTTTATTCCGCTATTATTTATTTAGGTGTGTTTGCTGTGATTTCGGCAACTACTATTTGCTTTTATTTTCCATGTCCATATATTATGCCGCTTGCCGTTATATAATTTATTTATTTACAATTGACGCAGTTGTCATATACCGATATACAAGAAGAAAATATTCTGTAATGTATCCACAAATGGCGGCAACCGAATTTTCGCCTGGGGCTCTTGCAAACTTTTTAGGAAGTAAATAGAGCAAAAGAGTCACGAATGTATGTACATAAGTACAACATGAAATGAGCAAAAATTTAGAGCATCGTAGAAATCCTTATATTTCAATTGTTTGCAAAAGAAATAAAATTCATTATCAACACACTGGCAGGCTGTCAAAAAAAAAACGACGACAATCTCAGAATCGCACGCTTGTGGGCTCATGTTGCATGCAACTTTAGAATGCGCACACAGCCTCAGGACTGAACATATTGAATTCGCAGCAGCCATTTAGGTTTGCTGCCACTTTTATCGGCTGAAAATGCTTCTAATCATGAAATATCATTAACCGAAAATTGAGATGTCAACTGAGCTGGTTGTAGATTGGCAACAATTGCTGTTGTTGTTGCTAAGGATTCGAAATACATTCATACATATGTACATACATATATACAAGTTTACCGATCGTTTCCCTGTGGGGAAAATCTTAAGTTCTGAACTGGTGCGCTTCTAGTACATTTAGACCCAGTACTGGTTCGCGATAAATCTCTTTTGCATGCACGCAACTGGCGAATTTAACATGACGATGTCCTAGGAAGTGTCAATTGCCCCCCGCTGCATCCCTTTTTCGATAGTTCCGTACTAGTCCTAAATTCTATAGTTCCTAACCAGTTCTAAAATCGACGGACGAAAGAAAAAAGTATCATGATTTTTCAATCTTTTTGGTTCTTCCGTGTGTGCGATTTTAAGTTATTCTGGAAGAAATGGTTTTTCAATTTGAAATTAAATTTGTTTGAATGAAGAAATGTACGTTTACATACCTTTGGCTGTAGTTGAGTTTGCAGAGGTGCTCGCTGTTATTTCTTAGATTCCAGACGGTCCCAAGATGTTGAAATGTTAACACAAATTTGAGTTTTGTATTACCAAGCTATGAAAAAGCATCTGCGAAGCACAGAATTGAAGCGTATTTGAACGAAAAATCCGCCAAACACATATATAGGTAAAGTACACAAGCCCCCCGCTGTATCCCTTATTCGATAGTTCCGAAATAGTTCTAAATTCGACAAATATGATCTATTTCGTTCTGCATCCCTTTTTCTATAGTTCCGAACCATTTCCAAATTCGTCACTTTAGATATAGATTTCTAGTGAAAAAAAAACTGAAAATAATTAGTTTCTTAAAAGTACCACTTTTCGCCGATTTTGCACTGGTGGGGATCTAGTTCCTATCGGACTAGTTCCTTTTTGGCGATAAAGACCTAGTACGGAACTAGAAATTTGATTCACTAGCCCGCGGTTTCCCTGCAGGGTTGCTACCGATTGCATGACGTGCAAAATTTTGCTGACACGAAGTGAAAGCAAACAATCGATCAGCCAAACAGCCCAACCAGCGAGTTAGGGGGAAATTGACACCGAGAAACACTTGGAATAGTGGTAATGTTAGTTGTTTATTGATTTTTCTAGCGATTTTCTGCATAGCCGGTAATTCTTTGTGTCAATACAGCCGTCGAGCAGAGTACATAGCGCACACGATCTTCAAAAGTGACACAACTCAAAATTTCACGTTCGCCAGAAACTACGAAAAACGATGGCATGACTCTGAATGACTCAATCGTGTGTAGTCGAAAGGCCAGTCAATACGTACACTCTATTTTTCTTTTTAACCGACTTCCAAGAAGGAGGAGGTTATCAGTTCGTCGGAATATTTTTTTTTTATGTATGTTACCGCATAACTTTGGACCACGTCAACCGATTTCGATAATTCTTTTTGCATCGGAAAGGTAGTGTCTCAGAGGTGGTCCAATACTAATGGTTTAGATCTGATCAGTGGATCATGAAATATATACATATATATGTATATATATATATTTATTTATTTTAAAATCGTTTTTTTTGCTAAAAATTACTTGTTTACAAAAAGCTTATTATTTTTCATGAAAATAAAGCTTGGTTTCTAAAAAACTATGTTGATCAACATTTCAAGTTTTGTAGAACATTTATAAAAATTAGACAAATTTTAACAAATATTCATCAAATTTGCACCTTTTTAATCCGATTTCTCTGAGTTTGCCGTTACAAAAATGCCCATTAAATTTTAGTATAATAAAAAGCCAGTTTGAAATCGCTAGAAATTACCTTTGATATTTGCCAATTTTTTTTTTTTGCTGACGATGTCTGTCAAGTATTTCGACATTTTTTGTTTTTTTGTGGAAAAAATGAGCAACGCCTTGCACAAAACATTGCCAAAATTCGACGGTAGTTCTAGCTACTTCAAACTTGAACTTTATTATACTAATATTACATTGGCTACAAAATGGCATATGTACTGATGAAAAAGTTCAAAATTTTGATGAACATTTGTTAAAATTCGTCGTATTTTTATAAATGTTCTTCAAAGCTTGAAATTTTGATTAATATGTTTTCTTTTAGACAATAAGTTATATTTTCATAAAAAAAAAATAATAAATAGTTTTAAACTAAAGGGCTATAAAACTGCATACTCTGAATGTTTGTAAGAAAGCGATTTAAAAAGCTCAACATTTTTATGATGCTTTGTCGAATTTTCCTTGCTTTTGTAAAAAGAATAACATTTTGACTTATGTACATGGTTTTTGTTGCATAACGAAGCATAATTTCATAAGAAAATCATAATAAAAATAAACGAAAGGGAAATAGCCAAAGAATGCCAAAATGTCTCTTCCCTATTTAAATTTTCGCCACTGTATGTAGATGACCAGTAGAAGTTGAGAAAATGGCTTTAAATTTTTGCTAGAAAAATAAAAAGAATGCAAAAAATGCAACAATGGAAACATGCAGCATTAAAAACAACAAAATTAAAAAATAACTGATGAAAAAACTTAAATGCAAATATATGAGCGAATAGCGGCACTGCAATGACAGCAACAAATTTGTAAAAATCGATTTTGTGTAATTTAAGGACGTGACATTGAATACAAACAAATCAGCAAACAAAGCGCACATTGAAGCACATGTGTATGTATGCATGTATATAGTATGTACATTAGGGTGGTCCTTAAAAAATCAAACGAAAAAGTTTTCAGTCTCACCCCCTCAATCGGTAATACCACGATCACAGATATCAAATATAAATTTTGGTCCCGATTGGAGTCGGTTAAGACGTCTTCATAGGGTAATCTGAACCTTGACCCCTGTGCGACATGCCTTAATCGTCTCTAAGCGCGACCAAAATTTATATGTGATATCTTCGACGATAGTAGCATCCACGTAGAGGTTGAGGCTTAGGAAATCTGATGTAAAAATTTCATTCCTACATTTGAGGGCCACCCCAATATACATATGTACATGGGCATATTGCAGAGTTATAGCTGGTGATGGTTAGTTATCGGCTTCTGCATAGCAAATACATGCTACAACAATAAAAACTACGACCACTACTCGCCCACTAATGACCATTGCAATCGCATACCTCGACTGATGCTTGCTTTTCGTTTTTGCTTCCCCTGCTCCTGCTTGCTATTCCTCATAAGGAAGCCTTTTAAGGCGTTTGTCATGCTGCCTTGAGCACGTACGCGCCACAGGCTAGTGAAAGAGTGTGATGTGCGGGTGTGCGGCTGGAACGTGGCAGGAACAAGTGAAAAATGACACGACATACGGCATGTGGAGGAGGAAAGCAGACAGTTGCCCCCCCATTGTTGAGTTTATTTCTTTTTTTAATTTTACTATATTGCTACTAACAGCACACTTTGACATGGACATACATACATATAAATTCATACAGAGATACATATACATGTATGTTACCATGTCCACGCGCATATTCTTGTTTGCGCAAGCAAATGTGCGTCGGCAATTATGTTTTCCACTTGCATTCGTTTCATACATTTTTAGCACAAAACTGAATTCCTGCACAACACTACAAATCAATATCTAGTATGTTTGCTGGTTTTTTCTAAGGTATCCATTGCTTGCGCTTTGCTAAGATTTCTTACTTTTCTACCCACTTTCCTCATCCCACATCGACTTTTTCTATTCTTATACATACATACATACATATGTATGTACATACTGTTTGTATTTCTGTTCGAGCGTCGCACTTTCGTTGCTCATTTTGCGTACAGATTGCAAGAAAAATATTATATTACCCTATAGTCGAATGTCATACATATATCAATTACTGTCTGCATTTACGGCACCTTTGTACTACGCTGTACCTGCACTGGCCAGACGTGACAGCATAAGTTAAACACACGCGGCTGACGCGCGACATTGGCCTCGACGCATTGACAATTGAATGCCAACAAAAGCCTTCAACCGCATTGAGCAGGCCTAATGCTAGGAGAACAAAAGCTGGTAGTAGCCAAAAGAAAGTATGAATATGAAATTTGGGCAATTCGCCGGAAAAAAGTTTTAATCATAACTATCCACTCTTAGTTAGCTTCTAAATTTTCATTTTTGTCATCAAAAAGAAGCTACCTGAACACCCAGTTACGCCTTTGCTCCAGTTTGTATTACCCTTTGCCACAAATTCGCGGCGATAATTTTGTATTTTATGACCTTGAATACATTTGCATGCATATTTTTTAATTGCAGTTTGACAAGAACTGAAATCATTTAACTTTTGTAGGCTATACCCTGGATGAAATGCGAAAGTGTTCAAGGTTGAGCCAAGATACTATTGACTACCTACTTATATTTTTACAAGTGCTAGGCTTTAACTTTTTCGCTTTAATTTCAAGGTCGTATCGTTATGAAATGCATTACGGCAGCGCTACTGGAAATTTCTTCGTTAGAACTCAACATTATATTCACCTTTTTGTCCAATACCTTAACACAAAAGTTAGTGAAATAAAGTCGTTATTCATTGTTGGTGGTTGTAAATGAAAGTAGGAAAACAAAAGTTTAAAGGAGATTTTTGAAAAATTTATCGTTATGTAACTTCACAGACTATTTTCAAAGTTAATTAAGGGCTGTCCGCAGCTCTCAAGAGAAACGAAAAATGCATATAAAATGACGCACAAGTAAAGGAAATCTTTAAGAAAATTTACAGCAGCAGTAAATTACATTCTCAAGCAACAGAAATAACTAGCTGCACAGTGATATTTGATACCCTTTTTGTGCCCATAATTAAAATTAAAATTTAATTAAAAATTAAAAAAAAATTTACATGCACATGAGTTCAGGTTTACAGGGGAGTTTCAGGTCTCTGAACTTGAATCTGAAGTACAAATAAAAAAAAAAATTACCGATTCAATATGGCGCCTAAAATCTCAAAAACACAATAATTTTGTTGAAAATAATAATAATGGCTTAGGTATATATTATTTAGAATTATTGGGCTCGCAAAATTTGAATCTGAAATAACTAAAAACAAAATGACCGATCCAATCCGGCTCCTGAAATTAAAGGAAATCTGTTGAATTTGAAAAATATTTATTAAGTTCACGTAAAATTTAGTTACATATATTTGTTTTTTCTTTTTTAATAAAAATGCTATTGAGTCATAATGTAATCATCTTTATGTATATCTTACATGAAATTGGTTCAAAAAAATTAATGTAAAAAATCATCTTCAGAAAAACTTTGAATATTATATGGTACAAACCCGCATTTTAAAAAAAAGGTCGGACACGGTCGGATTCAATATTTATTATTATAGTTTAAAATAATTGAGATAAACATAAATTTTTTATTGGTGAAACATGGAGAAATGACTTATAACTTTTCTTTAAATATCACTGTAAGCCATAAGAATAAAAAATAAGCAATTGATTTTTCTTAAATACCTTTCACTTTAATTTTGTTTGAATAAATCGAGTAAAAGGTCTGAAATTTTAAGAAAAGCAATTGCTTATTAACCGACTTCCAAAAAAGGAGGAGGTTATCAGTTCGTCGGAATATTTTTTTTTGTATGGATGTTCCCGCATAACTTTGGGCCACGTCAACCGATTTCGATTTTTGCGTCGGAAAGGTAGTATCTCAGAGGTGGTCCCATACTAATCTGGTTAAGATCCGATGAGTGGATCATGAGATATATATATATATATATATTTTTATATGACAGTTGAAGTCGGTTCTTTTTTTTTGCTAAAAATTACTTGTGTTTTATTCATACTGCCCAATGAAAAATATGTATTGTGGTTTTTCTTCAGAACTGCTGACAGCCCTTTAGAAAAAATCAAACTAAAATCAAAATTTATGTATGTATGTACATTAGGGTGGTCCTTAAAAATGAAATTAATGATTTTTTTCAGTCACACTCCTTAAATCGGTAATATCACGGTCACAGATATCACGTATAAATTTTGGTCCCGATTTGGGACTGTTAAGGCGTGTCGCACAGGGTGCAAAGTTCAGATTTCATCTCTGAAAATGTTTTGTACGCAAAAACGCTCACTATTATAGGGATGATTATTAAGTCGAAATTTGTCTTGCTTTAATACAAAATAACGCATTATGGAACATCTACTTCATAACTATATGTATGAATTTTTAATTTTTCTTGATAGCTCTTAAAAGTTTAACTGCAAATGAAAACATTGTCCTAAAAATATGCAACGTATACTCACCTACTGTTATTTTTTACACTTTATAGCCTAAAAGAGTTTACCGCTGATATGTACTTAACAAGGCTTCGATGATTTAATTTGCCAACTCCGAATTCATGCCAACATAATGAGCTACATAATAAAAATACAAGTTCAGTTAGTTAATTTTTTCCGTATTCGAAATGAAAAATCACCATCTCCATCGAAAACCAGAAACCAGCAGTGGAATTCTGAAAATCGCTACGCTAAATCTTCATCGCTAAAATTCTCTAGATGAAAATCAGTGGGGCCTAAGAGTATGTAACATGCAAAATAACAGATGCAATGTGTAATCAGCCAAAGCTGGTACTATGAAGGGCATTTGACTACATACTAGATGTTGCATGTTATGCCGCCTGCTATTCTTTCGGAGATTTTTAACGATCAAAATTAGCGATAGCGAATACTGGAATACGGCTGCAGAAATCAAGGAAAACGAACATTTAAACTCTTTTTTAACATTTTTTATTACTCTTGAAAGTTTAGCGCATCTTGTGTTTATACAACTTTTTATTAAACAAGTAATTTTTAAGCAAAAATACAACGGACTTCAATTCTCATATATGTATAAAAAAAAAAGAAAACATTAAAATTACGACGAATTGCTAACCTCACCCTTTTTTGAAGTCGGTTAAAAATGTTTGAGTTCTTTGTTAATTTTACGTAAATAAAGTGCTGTACATAAAACTTGCATAAATGTATCTTAAAGAGCATATTATCTGAAGCGAATTTTCATTATTTTCTGGTGATATATCTTTAGAAGTATATATCCCCCTTTGGAATTCGAATGACTTACAATAATTATCTACGACTAACTAGTCACTAGTAATATTTTATCTAGTAGCTCTACTGTGTAAACTATCAGAAGCAAAATTCTGTACATTTATAAAATCATTTTGTAGATTTAACTATTGAATTTTTTATGATACATATAACTAATGAATATTTATGCGGCTTGTCTGCGAGCGCGCGTTTTTCCAAAACTCAAATTCATAAAATTCATGCTTATAATTCCAGGCCACCCCTCGCAAAATATTTAGTATGAATGAAAATAAAAATCACAGTTGTTTGTGTTTGTGGTGCGTGTATACATATTTGTACATGTGTGCCACCGCAGTCGCCAAGCCAAGCATACCAATAAATAATAACACAAATCGTTACTGTAATATTAATTGAATGATATTCATCTCGCTAACAAAAATGGCCTCTGCAACCACCGCAGTGTGTAAATGTATGTATGTATGCTCATGCATATATGCGAGCATGGAATATATCTATGAAATCCACAAATCAAACTAAACTTTTTCATAGTAGAACTGCTTAACACACCTACATACAAATATATATATACAGTGCCGGACAAAAGTATTGGCACAGAGAATTTTTCGCAATATATGCAAAGTTTTTTATTCTAATTTATTTTCAATATTTTTTAATAAAAATATAGTTCGTACTTCACCAAAAAACATAAAAACAAAATCTCTAAACTTTGTGCAAAACTCAGGAAAATTCAGTAAATTTGCATACTAATCTGCAACTTCTTATTCAGATTTTTTAGAGAAATTCTAAGTATGTAGTTTTATAGCCCAACTAATTTTAGTATAACAAAGTGCAAGTATGAAGTATCTAAAAAATTGCGTTGATTTTTGGACATTTTTTTAGTAGAAGGTGTTGCTCATATTCTCCATACAAAAAATAATTGTCGAACATACTTTGTACGGAAGAACCTGACTGAAAGAAAATTGCCAAAAATCAATGCGATTTTTTAGCATCTTCAAGCTTGCACTTTGTTAAACTAAAATTAGTTGAGCTATAAAACTGCATACTTCGAATTTTTCTAAAAAATCTGAATAGAAAGTTGCAAATAAGTATGCAAATTTATTGAATTTTCCTGAGTTTTGCACAAAATTTAGAGATTTAGTTTTTATGTTTTTTGGTGTAGGACGAACTATATATTTATAAAAAATTATCGAAAATAAATTAGAATAAAAAACTTTTCAGATATTGCGAAAAATTCTCTGTGCCAATACTTTTGTCCGGCACTGTATATACCTCTATTTATTTAGGTATGTATTCGTATACGCGCACGGATGCCGTGTTTGCCGACAGTATCGATAGGGCGGGCTGTTGGGAAAATTAGAAAGGTGGAAAGAATAAGCGACATGCGAGAAATATTTATTATATGCAGTTAAAATTCAACATACACGAACACACACTCACGAATTAAAGTCAGCATGCTTTATTGTCATCAAAAAGGCGCATTTTGGGTAACGGTAAGGCGCGTGGGGAGTACTGTGCTCGTTCGTTCCTGGCTGCCGTCAACCAATACAAATAATGTAATAATTTTCCACAGCTTATCTGCACCAAAACAGCAGAAACATTTACGCCCTGCCACTCACCTATTCTGCAAATATGGATAGAAGTATGTATATATGTACATATGTATGCACTAGGAATGTTAATCTCGGGATCCCGGGCTTTTTAAGGCGCAAAAATCCCGGGATTCTTGGCAATTAATCCCGGGTTTTCGGGATTTGCTACTTGCACTGATGGCAATAATTGAAACTCATTTTCTTCACCAGTATTATCTATATTTCTTTTTTTATTTAATTATTAATATTTTTTATAAATGTCTAGCTCATTATACATACATATACACAAAAATCAATATATTCGCGAAACCATGGGCCAAATATAGTAAAATAGCGTTTTTGGTTTTTCACTCTGACGTCAGTAATTGGAAAATGATTTGTAAAATTCAGTGAAGTGTGCTTAGAGAAGAAGTATGGGTATCAAATTAAAGAGAAAATTCTGTAGAAATTAAGCAGACCAAATTTTTTGGTGCATAAGGACTGGTAATTATTGAAAATGTCCTTTTAAAATTTTATCCTTGAAATTTCGCAATATTTGTTTTTGAAAAAAATGATATGTTAAGGACTTATTTCATCTTTCTAGCTTTATCCGCTTAAAAATTACCATTTTGTCCTTGTGAATCCAAAAAAAATTTAATTTTTTTTAGTTCCAAAAAATGTCCCTCTTCATTTGGTATCCATATTTTTATTCTACACTGCATTAAATTTTTTAAATAATTTTTGAAATTAATCATATTTTTGAAATTAAAAATCCTTTAAAATAAATCCAAACGTCAGGAGGAAGAAACAAAAACGCCACTTAAAAAATGTAGGTTTCAACCCCATTTATTTATTATTTATTTTATGGTAGGAGGGATAGAAGCAATTTTTTCGATTAAGATGTTGAAAGGTAATGAATATCTAAATGCCGAGACTAATCCTGGGATCCCGGGATCGTGATAAAGACATCCCAAAAATCCCGCGATTGTAAAAAGCGAAAAAAATCACATCCCTAGTATGCACGTATGTATATATGTATGTAAATATGTACGTATGCGTGCGTGTGCATTTTGGCCCGTTTGCTAGCTAATAGAGGTATAAATATGATCTTTTAGGGGGTTTGCGCGCGATTGCTAGTCGGCCGGCCGAACGACAGTGAAGCATTGATAATGTAGGTTGTTGGGCGGTTCTCACAAATCAAAACTAAATAACAGGCGCTGATAAGCACCGACCAACGCCATTGCGAACAGGATTTTATATACAACTCACAGCTTCATGTGGCTACATATGTACTACATTCCCTCTAGGAAAGGGAAACATTCTTCCATGCATGCCGTACAGTTAATTTCGTTTTTAACCGACTTCCGAAAAAAGAGAAGGATATCAGTTCGTCGGAATATTTTTTTTTGTATGTTACCGCATAACTTTGGACCACGTCAACCAATTTCGATAGTGCTTCGGAAAGGTAGTGTCTCAGAGGTGGTCCCATACTAATCTGGTTAAGATCCGATCAGTGGATCATGAGATATATATATATATTAATTTTTTTTTATGAGAGTTGAAGTCGTTTTTTTTGCTAAAAATTACTTACGAAGTCAATGGCGAGAAACTTACTTTCTCGCTGTCCATGGAATGCATAGGGAAACTTTCCTCTTGATTTTTCATTGGTCATGGAGAAACATTTTTCCAAAAAGTTCTTCAGTAAACTTACTCAAGCTGTGCTTAAGAAGTGGAGTGGAAACAATTGCCCTTAAGCATAAAAGGTGAACTCGAGTCGGAGCTTAAGCTCACATTTTATGCAAGAAGCCCAATGATTTTGCAACGAAGACGATTGTTTCTACATTACTTCCAAATGGAAACTTTCCATATTTTCCTAGAGGGTTTGTTCCTAACATTATTGTATGTATGTTTGTATGTACATATGTAAGGCTGGTGCTTATATCCCAGCGCCTACCATTTTGATTTTAATTGAATTTTATTTTGTTGTGTTCTCTGCTTTCTCAAATATTGCAACATTTTGTGTGCCGAGGCGCACCCTACACTCGACGCTTCCACTTTGCTGTTTTAATTTGACAACTGTACATGGCTGTGTATGCGTACGTGCGTGCGTGCGTGCGCTTAACTCTTTTGTTTGTGCGCCTGGAACGCTGCTACACATTTAAGGTGCGCGCGCTCGCTCACATTGTCACCAAACGGTCTACAATGGCAAGCAAAGGACTTTTGTGGTGAGTGCAGCTCACATGCATACACACGCGGCGAACATCATAAATAAATTCGACATTTTCGTTAGCACTGCAGCTGTTTCCCGAATTAATTTTCTCACTGCGGATTAAATATTTTCGCTCACTGACTCTCATTGAATTGGTCGTTGGAAAATTTTCAACACCTTTAAAATTCGTTATATTCATTTTTAATTCTTTGGTCTGCGCTCTTTGGTGTGGCTAGCGCGTAGCCTGTTGTTGTTATTGCTTTTACAAATCAAAATTTTTCACTATTTACACAGCGTGTAACAAATTTTGTGTCGCCAGCGTAATTAATTGGCTTAGTGTTTATTTATTACGTTTTTTTTACCTCTGCGCTTTTTCTACACTCTCCCACCATTTGTTTGTAAATTGATTTTTCGGTTAATTGAAAAGTATTTCCGCCAACATCTGAGACAGTTTTGATTCGGTAATATTTTATTTTTACTTTTTTATTTTCCTTACTTTCATTATTGCTACCCTCGTTGTTTTGCTTTATCGTAGCAAAGTTGTGTATTTTATTTTTATTTTATTTTTCTTTTCTAATTAATCTTACAATATTACACAAAATTGCAATTTACCGAATTCAATGAAATTTCTTACTTTCTTGCATACCGTCTTTCAGCATTCGATAGCTCTTAATTGTTTGGGTCATGGCTCTGAAAATTTGGCTCAAAGCTTCATCAAATTTTCATGCACTTGTTGCCTTTTCATATTTTGAAAGTTTAATTTTTTCTTCACTAACAATAAAATATGTGTGCGTACTTAGTTCGGTAATGGAGAAAAGCTTTATTGTAAGAATAAGTTTGTCTTGTTGTTAGTGTGCTTTTATTTGAGTTGTTACATCTTTCATCTATTTTCGCTGTTATTTGGTGTGTTCCATTGATGTTTTTGTTATAGTAATCATCGCAGTTGCGCAATGATTTAAAAAAGTGCAAGTGCATTACATAACTCCAACAAAAGAAAATATTTCTTAAGGTGTTCAATAAGCCATGAACTCCTAACGTAAGGTAGAATGTTTATAAGATACTTATTTGTTTTTTTTTCTTCATCTTGTTTGTGAGTGTACGCATTACAAAATTTACACTAAATAAAATAAATGAGTAAAAACACACGAAAACTCAATATTTTTTTTTTTTTTGTTTAAGATGCAGTTTCAATTCTATTTTCTTTTTCTTCTGTACATAGAAAGCCGCAGATACATACATCTAAGGGACAGGTTAGAAGTGTTCTCTGGCTTTGGAAATACATTAACGTCTAGATCTTTGCCTTTAACAATTTCCATTTCACACCATAATCACAATGAGTGCCAGTCACTTTACATTGAGTGACGGAGAGTTTATGATTAATCAGTGCGCCCATAGCAGCCCCATGTGTAGTAGGGAAAGCTCCCGTATAGCTCGCGACGATCGTTCTTTGAAGTTTGCTAGGCGGATTTATCCAGCTACAGTTTAGGAGATTCTGCTTCATCAAACCTCAGATGCATAGCTGATAATGGGTTTTATCATAGAGATATACATTAAGAGTATTCCTCCAGGGTACAGATCCCATCATTTATTCGTATGAAATTGTATCCGTAATATAATTATTCGGAAATAATTCACTCACGATGAAATATTCCTGAAAAGTTGCTTATGAATAAATTATTCGTGATTTTATTTGTTATTTGAAATAATTAAAAAAACTCGATCTTTAACGAAAGACGAATGGGCATGGAAAATGTCCTTTTTAAATTTTTTCCTTGCTAATAATTTTATTTTTGAAAAAAATATTGTTAAGGACTAATATGCACACGACCACATCATCGAATTTCGTTCTTAAACTTAGCTTTATTAGCTAAAAAAAAAATAAAATTAATTAAAAGGGCATTTTCAATATCTATTCGTCCTTGTCAAACAAAAAAATTTAATGTTTTTAAATTCTTCAGAATCTTATCTTTCATTTGGTATCTATATTTTAATTCTACATCTTACTCATTTTTTAAATAATTTTTAAAAAATTCTGACGTAAGAATGCAAAACTTAAAAAGCAGTTTTACTACTTTTTTAATTCTGATTAATTTCCAATAATTTTACAACATTATAAAGTTTCGAAAAAATCACGTGGACTGCTTCTAAACACAATGACTCTTTTGTTCAAGACGGCCATTCATTCGACCAACCTTATACAGTTTTTTTTTTATTTTTTTTATTTTTTTATTCAAAGCCTAAGAAAAAATTCACCTGGAAAAAGACTTGCGCGCCAAATGAACTTTTCTCTCAAAGTTTAAACTGCTGGCAAATGTAAATAGGGATTAAAATTTAATAACTAATTAATACAACTAAAGTAAAATCTGTGGAAAATTAACAATAAAATACTTTTTTCGCAAAATCTATGAAAGACCCTTTTATTCCTCAAAAAAAAAAAACGGGATAACAGTTATTCGTCGCCACGCTGTATATACATATATACACATTAGGGTGGATCAAAAATGCATGTGAAAAAAGTCAAGTCGGAATTTTAATGCTCTCACTCTCTAGGATTGTTCTATATCGAAAAAATACCCCTGTTTTTTTTTATCGAAAAATATCGCTCATATTTCCATGTATTTTATATGAAAAAAAATCATTTTTCGTACAAATAGAATGAATTGAGTTACGTTTTACCAGGATCTGTACTAATTCCTGGTCCAGGCAACATCTAAATTCAAAAAAAAAAAAATTTTTCTGGCAGCTTCTCATAAAATCCATTAATTGTTCAGAGGCGGCGTAAATGGGTAAAAATCGTCAACTTTTAATTCAATTTTCATAAACGACTTAAGTATTTACTATTAACAATGTTGGGTATATTTTAGTTAAATAACTAATAAATTTTATTTTCAGGAACATGGGTTTTGTACATATTTATAATGAGATAGGTACCAATTTAATTTTGGTAAGATATTTATAAATAAAATTCTTTTCTCCGAGCTGTCTGTTCCGCAAAAGAATCTATAACATCATCAAAGTTTAAAGATATAGCAATAGCCTATCTTGTCTCATAGAGTTTCTCAAATAGGTTTTTATGAATTTTAGTTTCGAAAATGGTCGTTCAGCACCAGCTGTAGGCACAGAAATTGGAACAAATAACATGAATGTCGTCCATACATACTTCAGGAAAGCAGGACGACATAAAATTAGGTATATATATGTATATGGTCTTTAGTTGTGTCTCACTTTAATTGATTTCACCGTGTGACAAAAATCACAAAATTTCGAAACACATGAAGCAATCAATATACTGACTAAAACTGCTTTTTAGTTTTTCTCTCTGACGTCAGGATTTTTTAAAAGCGACTTGTAGTTGCAAAGATTTGATTACGTAATTCCAAAAAACAGTATGGGCACCAAATGAAAGAGAACATTCTGTAGAATTAAAATAATTTAAAGGACGAATAGGTATTGAAAATCTCCTTTCGATTGGTTTTATTTTTTTAAGCGAATGAAGTTAAAAGGACAAAATTCGAGGATGTGACCGAGTGCATATCTATTAGTCCTTAACATATATTTTTTTTGAAATTCATTCGTCCTTGTGAACCAAAAAATTTTAATTTATTTTAATTCTACAGAACTTTCTCTTTCATTTGGTGCCCATGCTGTTTTGCTACATTGGAACGAATTTTTTAAATCATTTTTGGAAAAACATAATCATATTTTTGAAACTACAAAGTCTTTTTAAAAAATCCTGATAATTAGATGATAGTCATACTGTATTTTTTACATTGCACTAGACATTTTTATATTTTTTTTAAGTAATTTTATTTTTCAAATTTTAAAATCCTTCAAAACAAAAAAAATTTTTGTGTGCAGAAATTTACTGTCGCAAGGTGTTCTAAGTACTTGAAAAAACTATAAATTTAAGTACTTAGTTTTGCTAAAAATGTAAGGTTATTTCTGAGCTGCCGGTCTCTTGGGCCGGGCCCCTCTCGGATCGGCGGCCCGTGGCATTTTGCCAGTTCTGCCGCCCTAAAAGTTACGCCTCTGGTCCCGCCGTTTGTGGAACAATATCAAGACAAAAACCTTAAATTGGAGGAGAAGCTCAGCCAAATAATTAGCAAAAGTGTAAGCGCCAAAATATTAATATTTATGTATTAAGCTGTGAAAATCGATTTAGTCCTTGTTTCTGCGTTTTCTGCGTTGCGTTTGAATGTACAAAATTTTATCATAAAAAAACATAGCACGTTCGTGATTAAAAAAAAGAACTTTACATAAAAAGCCACAATAAAAAGAAAAGCAGCATCAATAATTCATCATTTTGCCTTTTCCCACACCAATTATTTATAAGAAACGCAGCGCCATTGTTGATCGTCACTTTTGCACTACATTAACTGTCACAACGTCAATGTGTTGCGTGTGCACATTGTTGAGTATGTTTATTTATTTAGTGCGAGTGCCATTGTTGTTGGCGTTAACGTAACTCCAACAAAAGCAATAAGCGTGGCTACCACGTCAAGTGTCAAGCAGCTAACAGCAAACAGCAAGGCAGCAAAAGTAAAAACTTTCAAACTCACCAACGGAAATGGCATTAATGAATAAATTATAGTGGCACTCTTCGGACCAGGAATATCTATAAAAAGTATTTTCATTGCAGCGCCGTCAGCGTTAGCAATAGCAGCAGCAAGTGCAAAAAGTCACGCGCTACGCCACAACACAAACAAATAAACAAAACCAACATACAAACCCAACAAGAGCAACTTGTTCGCAGCTCACTGATGAAGTTATTCAATCAGCTCACGGCTAAAGGATAAAAACGTGCCCGCCAGTGCTTTCCAAAGGACATCGTACACACACTCGCACGTTGAGCTGCATATTTGTGGGCGCGTGTGTAAGAAAATTGACTCGATTATATTGTTGAGTGCACCCACTGAACGCCCAACCAAACAAACAGCCAAACACCCACCCACCCACTCGCTCAGTCACCCTCTTCGCTCTTCGTTTGGCAACATCCCATTAACTTCTGTAATAGTCAGCAAGCAGCCGGCATTCACTTATCCTTGTTTGTTATGCTAAAGGGGAGCTGCCACAGCAAAGACGAAATATCCGCAAAGTGCTGGCAAACGCATATCTCTTGCCAAATTGCCACTCCATCTCCTGGCCACCACTCGCATCTCATGCATGCATGCTAAGTAAATGAACGCTTAAGCAGAGCGAACGCGTGAAATCTCCTTGGTCTGCCCAGCTGTGCTTTCGGTTGTTATGTGGACTGCGATTCGGTTTGCCAATATTATTTCAGTGATTTTATGTATCGCCCTATATATGTATGTATGTATGTACATACGTACACACATTACATGCGCCTGATGGTGCTACTTGTTAATGGT
This sequence comes from Rhagoletis pomonella, assembly GCF_013731165.1. NCBI lineage: Eukaryota > Metazoa > Arthropoda > Insecta > Diptera > Tephritidae > Rhagoletis > Rhagoletis pomonella. The sequence goes on from NW_023458556.1 coordinate 65,908,395, forward strand.
TAACGTTGGTAAACAACCGAATTTATTACCTCCCTCCCCCTCCTCCACTGTTTAAAAAAGGAAACGAGTTCACCACTTACTTACCCAGCTCTTAAGCAATGAACAGTAAAGCAAATCACCCATTATTACCCGGCCTTGTGAAGTTAACACTTGTGCTGCCAGCCCATCAACGCCGTCACATGCCATACGATACCAGGCAAGAGCAGCAGCCCGCAGGCGTATTTCTCGCCATCGCCACACACTCCACTCCAAATCTCTCCTTACCACTTTTTAGCCAGCACCCAGCGAGCCGGTCGTGTGCACTCGAGCATTTCATTGAAATCGGTAAAATGATTGAGGGCGTTTTATTTGACATAGTGTCTGTCTGATTGTCCGCCTCCAACCGCTTTCCTACCATTGTGGCGTGCGGCATACGGGGGGAAACGCATTAAACAAGGCGTATCAAATTTCATTACCCTCGTAACATCCCACCCCACATTTGCATGCAATGCTACCACAAAATTTGTTAGAAAAAAAAACAGAGCCAGTCCTTGATAAAAAGCTTGGCGAATTACTCTAAGGATACTCAGTTACTGCGCCGATAAAGGAAAAAACTGTAAAATGCGAATTAAATTACGTTTTCCTTTGAGTTTGCATTCCATTGTCAAGTGTAACGCATTGATTTTGCAATTCCTATAAAGAACGCAGTGCTTCTTGGCCGCTATGGGGCACCACCCTCCTGTGATATGTAGCTCCTGAGCATATTTCAAACGTTAAATTTTCACTTTTTACTCTGATCCTTCCCTTTCTTGCTTAAGTCTTCAAATAGTCACTTTTGAAATCATTTAATGAACAATGAAATTGAATTTTTCAATAATTTCGTATTTTGTGACTTTGATGTTTTCGCTTGCGCTTTTGTCAGCGAAATTTATGTAAATGTGGAAATCGCAAAATTCTCAGTTTGCGGATTTTAATTGTTTTATCTACGCAATCAAACATCAAGCGAATGAGCGATACGAGACTGTGCGACTAAAATTAAATTACTTTTTTACTCACAAAGGGACACAAATTTCTGAAATGAAAAACCGAAAAAGAAATCAATATCATTTGTAAAAAAATTTCATTGCATAATTAGAAGTTAATTATTGGAATAGTTCAAGAAATTTAACTGCGGATTTATTAGATTGGATCTAGAGGAGTGATTAGCCAACCTATTTACCACGACCGAAACCTTCTTTTGCAACAAGCCTCTATTTGGCCACAGATCTTCTTCGAACCACGTATTACTAAGAAACGTCTCGAGGTCCTTTGGCTGAATGCCATTTAGGTCATGTACGGTAAGCCTAGGTAGCAAAGTCTGGTCCTGGTAAGGGTTTCACAGTGGCACATAATCTGGCCTGCTGTTTCCTGTTCTTCGTTGCACAACTAACACTGATCAGAGTTAGCAACTCCTATGTTTGCCAAGTGTTTAATTAACGCTTAACGGAGCTCCATGGCAAACCCATAATGGATCGTGGGCCTATGAATCCAAATACAACCTTCCACTTCATTTCTCATAACTTCACTGTGTCCCGGCGCACATATGAGGTATACCCGGTTCCTAGAAGCGATAAGAATTAAAAGCTGAAGGTGAGGGATTACACCAGTATTGAGGCGACCTCGTGCGCTTTAAGAGCGGGAAACGCCGCTCTGCTCTCTGAGTGTATGTAGATGTGTTTGTATGCCGCAAACTCCTCCGTGGTCAGTCTTGTCCCCTGAGATGAGCCCAGCTATAAAGAGTAGAGCGCGGTGTTGTTCTCAGTGATACCCATGCAGGCCAGTCGTTGTAGCTTGATCTGCGTGGACCTCACTTCTGCCTTCTTTCATCAGACGGGTGCAGCAAAAGTTAGAATGGGTTTGGAGATGGCATCACATATCAGGTTTACAGGGGTTTTCGGGGTCGCTGAACTCGAATCTGAATTCAAAATAACAAAAAACAAAATGGCCAATCCAATATGGCGCCTAAAATCTTAAACAAAATAATTTATGTTAAAAATAATAACTGGCTTATTACTATTTTATTTAAGAGTTTTTGGGGTCACCAAATTCGAATTTGAAATCAAAAAAACAAAAAACAAAATTGCCAATCCAATATGGCGCTTGAATTAAATGAAATGTGCTTAATTTGAAAAAATATTTATAAAATTCACGTAGCATTGAGTTATATTAGGTTTTTTAAGTTTGTGTTTAAAATTTTAAGTAATAATGCTATTGAATTCAGTGGCGGATTTATCGTACAAGCAACATAGGCTGAAGCCTAGGGCGGCAGAATTAAGGGGCGGCAAAATTTAAGACAGCTAAATTAAAAGAAAAAAATTTATTTGGATTCAGCTGCACTTGAAATTGTGTTTGTGTCTGTAAAATATTATTAATGATTCATCTCATTCAATACAATTCAAAATTAGAATTACGCTGCGAATTTTTCCTTAGTATAGCAGTCGTTGAAATTTCCATTTAACTTTCACTCACGCGGCTTAGAAACCTGACGGCGCGCCTGCGCGTGACGCAAAGAAACAGCCCACACGCTGCCCCGAGAACGAGAATCATCTAAAAGGTTACCACACTTGACAACACTGCCGAAAAACGAGCGTGCATTTTCGAGAAAATTCTTGATTCCAAGCCCACCAGTTTTTCATAAGTGTATCATAACGTGAATAATCTGAAGGTCAGCTTCGCGTGAAAAACTATCTCAGATCTTCATTGAGCGAAAACAAACTGAATGCTCTTGCGTTGCTGACTATAGAGTCAGATTTGTTTCTATCTATCGATTGTGAAGATATTATCCGCGAATTCGCAGCTGAAAAATCAAGACGTAAAGAACTGTGAAAAAGAAGTGTTTGAAAGAGGGTTTTTGTTGAATACCTTATCCATGCTGATGTCGAATTTGTTAATTCCGTTATGTATTTCATTATTAACGAACTATATTGTAATAAAGCACTGACAATAACAATCATTTTTGATATATATATATATTTTTTTTTCGTGAAAAAAGGGCGGCAAGTTATGAATTGCCTAGGGGCGGCAAATATTTAAATCCGCCACTGATTGAATTATAATATAATCATGTTTACGTGTATCTTTCACGAAGTTGGTTGAAAAGCATTTATTTCAAAAAATCATATTCAGCAAAACTTTCAATACTATATGGTACAAAATCGCGTCTTAAACAAAATGTCGGACACGGTCGGATTCAATATTTATTATTATAGTTTAAAATAAAACATAATTTTGTTATTGGTGAAAGATGGAGAAAATGACTTATGACTTCTGCTTTTAACCTGTTTTTTATAAAAAAAATCACTGGAATATTTCATTGAACATATTTAAAAAAATGTTTAATTATACCTTATATAGAACTCATCTGTAGAAGAAAAACAAATTTTAAAATTAAAGTCGATAGCCCCTATGGCTTTTGGCGTTCTATTAAACTTTAGCACTACCTTTTTGCTTTTTAGAGCGCTGCATCAATTAACACTTTCCCACTGATTATACAAACAGGACCCGTCTTGGACATATTTCCATAGCTGAAACATCAATTTAGCCAATCCAGGAGAATAAACCCCTAAAATCGATACTTTATTTTTGGATTTATGAACATCAAATGGGGACCAAATATCACTGTGTTCTTTAGTATACCCACTGTTGTAGAGATAAATTACTTTTTGCTGTCAAGAATATGGTGTGTCCAGAGCTGCATGGCTTCTTTCCGAGCCACTCAATAGTATCTAATTTAGCTGTCTTCTCAAACGTTTACATCACAGCCTTTCAATCAGGGTATCAGGGTGACACCGTTTATACTAGAGGGCTGCATGAATGCATTCAAAACGGCTTTTGAATTATTCATATACAAAAAGAATGAATGATTTTGGCTTAAAATTTTTTTTAATTTGAGTGAATAGCTGTTCTGATATTTGTGTCGACATCACAATATTCAAACAAAGTGAAAATAAGTTGAATTGAAATAAATGCCAATTTTTTGTATGAATATCCAAAAATTATTTTTTCTATGCACAAATGTACAAACTTACAATGTATGTATGTATGTATTGCTGCGCTCCTATTACATACGAAAAAACTTGTTTGTAGAAAAAAACTTTTACCGAAATGAGTTTAAATGATTTGAATGTTTTCAATTCATTCATTCACATTCTTCCATTTGAAGGTAGAAAATATAAAACAAAATGTATATTCATAACTTACAAAATTCCAAACGCTGAGTGTTTTGTATGTGAAGTAAAATATTCAAATCTACTGTACTATGTTTGGCTAGAAGTTTAAATGAATTCATGCAGCCCTCTAGTTTATACTGGCCTTAGATGGGGCTTCCCACGTAATCCTTATTGAAGAATTAGCTTGCATTTGTTTCCACTCAGTCTTCTTGAGATGGATCGCATCTTACCGGCACCATTGTCGTTGCATGGTTGTTGTCGAAAATGTTAAATCGAAAAGATCTTTTTGCTGCTTGCTTTGGAGTTCAGCAAGGAATTATTCTGGGCCAGTTATTTTTTGTTTTGTTTATCAATGAAATTTTTCTTTCTTCTCGTCAGTAAGATTTCTGCATAATGTGGATCATTCCAGCGAAAGCTTCTGATAATCTGTATTGAAGATTGATTCTGAACTGATGGAAATCAATTTAGATAATGTTAGTAACTGGTGTATCAAAAATCGTTTTTCTATGTTGGTCTTCATAAAGCTTTTTATGCTCGAAATGCTCCTATTATCCGAGCCCAAATTGAGTTCAATAGAATCTCCAATATTATTGAAATAGATTTTTCATTTTTGAAGCAGTGCTGAATATATTTTGTAAATAGTGCATTTACACTATTTTTGTATTCTATTTTCTAAATGATAATTTACTTTTAAATGCGTCTAACTACTCAGCCTATAAGAATTTTTTGTATTCATTGACTTAGTAAATAAGTAAGTAAATATTTATTTTATTTACTCAGCTTATGCGCATATTTAATTTAAATCAAAAGGTATTTTAATTAAACGGCAACTCCATTCAAATAAATGCCAGTATTTATATTAAATATGTGTCGGATTATCATTTCCTCTGTTTATGGGTCGCCGACGCCCACACTTGAATAGCTAACTCCGAAAAATATGCAGCCCTAGAAGGCTTGGTTGTACGTTTTCTTCCGAAAGCCGAAAATGTGAATCAAAACGTTATATCTGACAATCGTCACCTCTCGGTCGGTCAATTTTTATAGTATTACTTTTCTATAGATAGAGAAAAACCTTGCCCCGAAACCTTTTAATATAAATATGTTTTCTTCTCGCTCATATCTTTCCAGGTTTGGTTCAAGAATCGACGCGCTAAATGTCGCCAGCAACTCCAGCAGCAACAGCAATCCAACAGCCTTAATAGTTCGAAGAATGTCAACTCCGGCTCTAGCTCCTGCTCTTCATCGCGCAATACATCGAATAATAATAGTAACAACAACAATTCCAGCTCATCCAATGCCAACAAATCAAGTTCCCACTCATCGCACTCGACGTCCGGCAGCGGTGGCAGTGGCAACAAATCGAGTAACTCCTCGGGCGCTGGCGCCCATGTGAACAACTCGAATAGTGGGGGCGGCTCATCCGCAGCAGCCGCCGCTGCCGCCGCCGCAGTCGCACAGTCGATTAAATCCCATCATAGTTCCTACCTGAGTGCGTCCTCTTCCGGCTCAGCGATAACGCCCACCTCCGGCTCGATCGTATCGTCGCACTCGCACTCATCACACCCGCATCATATGTCCGCTGCCGGCGGCATTAATTCACTTGCGTCCGGTCCGTCGGTAGCAACAGTGAATTCACTGAACGCTTCAGTTGCCGCACATCAGAACTCCTCACCGCTGCTGCCCACACCCGCCACCTCTGTCAGCCCCGTTAGCATTGTGTGCAAGAAGGAGCACATTAGCGCTGGCTACCCCAGCGGCCCGGTCGCCCATGATGGCTCCTTGCGCTCCGCCTACGATTCGTTGAAAGAGGGCGGCGGCGATATTAGCAGCAGTGCTGCGCATCATCACAGCATCTATGGCACAGCGGCAGCAACGAATCCACGCCTAGTCCAACCCGGCGGCAATATAACGCCGATGGATTCCAGCTCTAGCATAACGACACCTTCTCCGCCCATTACGCCCATGTCGCCGCAGTCGGCCGCCGCAGCAGCGCACGCCGCACAAAGTGCACAGTCGGCACACCACTCTGCCGCCCATTCAGCGTACATGCCCAACCATGATTCATACAATTTCTGGCATAATCAGTACCAACAGTACCCCAACAATTACGCTCAAGCGCCGAGCTATTACTCGCAAATGGAATATTTCAGCAATCAGAATCAGGTCAACTACAACATGGGTCACACCGGCTACAGCGCATCGAATTTCGGTCTATCGCCTAGTCCCTCCTTCACCGGCTCCGTGTCCGCGCAGGCCTTCTCGCAAAACAGCCTGGACTACATGTCACCACAAGACAAATACGTGAATATGGTGTAGAATCTGCTGATGCAGTATTGCAATAGCAATAGCAACACCAGCGGTGGAAGTGGCAGTGGCAGTGGGGGCGGCAACGCAGGCATGCTTGCGGGTGGCGGCGGCGGCGCAAATGGCGGTAGTTGCGCTGGTGCTAGCAGCAGCGATGGCAACAGAAGCTATGGCAGTGGCAATAGTTACATTGGCGTCGGCGGCAGGGGCACTTATGGTTTTCTCGATGGCAATGAAGAGTTCACACCGATGTCGCACTATGTCGGAGGAGGCAATAGCAATAGCGGCAACGTTAGCCATCGAGGAGGAAATATGTTGCAACATCATAATACGCAACAGCAGCAACAACAGCCACCGCACAACCAATACCAGCAGTATCAGCAGCTTCAGCAGGTGCCTATAAAGTTATCGCCTGGCAGTTTGACGCCACCGCCAACAACAACAGCATTGGCAACCGGCCTACAGCCGATGCTGCATTTGCCGTCGGCATCAGTCGCAGCGCCAACGACGCTTTTACCGCCACCAGCGCCGCCGCCGCCGCCCCAGCATTACTTCGGAGCCGCCGAGGAGTATGCGTGAGCTGCAATGTGACCGGGAAGGAGTGGAGATTGAAAAGACATATCGCAAGAAGAGAAAGTTCTAAGCAGAGATGGGTTTAACGAAACGGTATCATTGTTTTTGGAAAAAGAAATAATCGTAGCATAGCAGTAAAGGCAAAGGGAGTTGCAGCCAGTATCAACGAAATAATGAGTGATAATTTAGAAACAAATCTTCAAATCACAGTCAAAAATCAATTTAGCTGTAGGTAAAGTATGTGTGTATGTACGTATGTGTGTTTGTACAGAGTTTTAGCATAATAATAAAAAAGAGCTAAGTAAAACAAAGGCGAATGTATTTTTTGCTGAATGTATTTATGTATTTGAAAGCTTTTTAATTGGCATTGGATTCTCGTTTATGATTTTTGTTAATTCCGAGCTTTTATAAAATTTTTTCAAATGATTTTTTTTCAGCAAATCATGCGTAATTTGTTTAATAATTTTTATTTATTTCGATGAGCTTATTTATGAATCGAAAAAATTTAATAGATTCTTATGCTTGCTTAAATGTAAAATTCCTTTTTTCCAAACTAAGGCGCTTTATAATACTTTTTAAAATTTGTATAGATTTTTTTTTTATTTATCACATTAGCTATATTTGATTTGAAATTTAATAATTCGTTACCTTTCGTTAATGATTTATAATTTATATTTGATCATTACTTTCTATTTTTTCTTTCCTTTTGTTTGCAAACACAAATGTTTAGTGGATGTTTTTTGTGTGCTTTTTCAATTATATTTTTATTTGTGGTAGCTATGGAGATCACCCATGATAAAACCCATATGTACGTTTATAAATGACAACTAAACATTTAAAGTACTGAAATACTTCCAAGTTTTGTTATCGAGTTTCGAAAGCACGGGACTTAAAAACAAGTTCAGGTTTAGTTATGAACTTTGCACATAATTCAAAATGAAATGACTAATGACAAGATTTGTTGTTCAATAGGTATTTTTAAAATCGCGATATCTTTTTCGTTTACCCTTAAAAATCCTTTTTCGAGTTAATCAATATTTGCTTGAAATTTGTTTCCTAGTTAAATAAGAACCTATAGAGTTACATATATTTTTAACTGAAACATGGAAAAATTGATTCTATTTACAGTTTGCGTTTGTTAAAAATTTTTAATAATCTCAATTTGTCCATGATTAAAACCTTAAAAATATATGTAATGCTATTTTCTTCTATTTATCGATTTTTTAATTTAGTTTTACAATTTCCTCAACAACCTTCCAAATTCTCTCTAAAATTTTAATTTTAAATTATTTTCTTAAAATCATTAATCTTAATTTAGCTTAATTTAGCCTAATTTAGCTAGTAAGCAATAAATACAAGCATGTACATTTACATATATAAGTTGCACTCCATTCCCCTGCCCGTCCCGCATTTATTGTAAAGCGTTAACTTAAGAAACGATAGAACACTAATCGAATAATGTAAAAAGTCAACTAATATCACAAATATTTCATATCACAAATATCACAACAGATATTGCAAATAGAAAAATAAAAACTCAATCGAATCAATATTACTATTAAGACAATTTCTTTAAAAGTGTGTGTAAAAATATACACTATAAGAAACTGTAAATAAAAACCAAAATATATCTACTAACATGCACTAATTTCTGTAGGCTAGCAAAAGCTGCAAAGGCATTTATGGCGCTCGATTTGTGTTGTACACAGGTTTTCACAGCGACCGCAGTCGCGTGCAAAATGTTTGTACAACACAAAACAAGCCACCCGTTGTATCGTAAAGTTGAAAAGTTAGTTGATAATTAATTTTATTTAGTCATTTAAGTTATTAAATTAATTGAAAGAAATAGAAAAGACAAACTTCTAAATTAAATTTATTTGTAAAAAGCAAGTAAAAAAAAAAACAAACATAAAAAAGCAATTATTGCGTTAAGTTGTAAAGTTAATTAATATCAAACTCGTGTATTTAAAAATAATTGCAATTGAAAGCAAAACTAAATATATAACTAGACACCTAAGAAGTTGATTAATCTGTGTACAAATAATTAAAAAAAAATAACTTGTAATTATTACTTTAACAATTAAACTTTAATATTATATACATATATATATGATTGAAAGCAAATAAATGAATGAATAAATAAATAAATATTATGTAATGTGTAAAGAAATCTCCAAAACGCTTGTGTTTTTATGTGTTTGTGTGCGTCTGTCACTCAATATAACGTAAATTAATAAAAATATTATTTCGTTTCCGTAAGTATGTAAGTACTTCAGCGTTCAGCGCTGGTAGCGTATAGCAATAATTCGCTTAAGTTTTTCTTAAATTTGTGTTCTCTCCTATTCGTTTTTTTCGCTATATTTGTTTGGCCTTAGCTGTCGTTGGACTTCGCATCGAAAAAAATTATGATAAATACAAATTATTTATCTAAAATGTATAAAACCTAAAGCAGCGAAATCACAATAAATCATCATTAACTGGCTGTTTTTCGATAAATGGCAAAACATATTTCTTTTCCGAATTCGAACTGAGTGGAGTTGTGGCTGCAGATGTTATTCAAGTGGCTGTTTTTTGTTGATTTAACTATTTAGGTTTTGGGCAATTAACTGGTTAATTATTACTTCGGTTGCATACATATATACATACATTTAATTTTATTTTACTTAGCTTTTCATGTTTTATTTTGTTTTTTTATTTCATCGTCTTGTAACTTATTTTATTTTACTTGTTACATAATTTACTTATATTTATTTATTTTTTTAATTTTACAACTTCACTTCAGTTTGATTTACTTACTATATTCACTAGGGCGGCTCGATTTGTATGGAAGATGTTTTCGACTGTAGCAAATTTGCCGAAGAAACCATGGGTCAGAAATCCATTTGGAGTTTGACAAATTGCAAAATTAGGTTTTGCACTTATTTTTTTCTTAAAACTTCCATCAGAGGGCGCAACAGTGAACATTTTCACATTTTCCTCGAAATGAATTTTCGCAAGTTAGCAAACTCTTAATGGACTTTTTACCCATGGTTGCTTCGGCTAATTTGCTTAAAATTCAAAATAATAGTAAAAAAAAAATTACCCGCCCTAATATGTACATAATTTGTTTAATATCCTTTATAGGCTTTATTTCTTATTCTGAACGTAATTTTCTATGCTTTTTATTTTTGAATTTCAATAACCAAATGAAGAGCTGACGTCACTCTCTACACATCCGACCTTACCCTTAATATTTCCTGCACAATGATCCGGCCTTCACTTGTTGTCATTTGTTCAATTTTTTTCGCTCAACATCTACTCTACTCTAAGCTACCTTCACAAAGCTGACAAAAGTCATATCATCGTTGGACTCGTCTTTGTCGGCAACCCGCCTGCACCTTTGGCAAACTTCACATTCTTCACGCATTTTTCTGTCGTTCTTTTTCAAGCGTCTGTTTTGTTAGTTTTATTTTACGAAATATTTTTTGGCAATGCACAAAAAAGTAATTAATGTCCGAATTATGTGACTGTTTAAGTTTTGTCAGAACTCGAGGAACAGGAATTGCCTTAGCTTATGAGCGTGAACGCAGCTCAAACACGTCGCACAACACAGCTTTCGGGCCAGTTGCTCTGCTCTGTTCAGCCACCTGAAATGCCGCCGCAACATCGTTTGAGCTGATGCTAAGAGCTTTAACGCTGACACCTTCGGCACTGAATGCACCGTGGCGGTTTCGGTGACTGGATGATTGGCTGGTTCAATGGTCTCTCGGTTGCCTGTCAATTGGCCGCGGAGGCCACCATGTATGGCTACCGCAGCGAGGCTAAAGGTTTCACCAGTAGCTGCCTTGTTTTTTTGGGGTTGTTGTTGTTGCTGGTGCTCGCGGTGTGTATAACGAGTAT
>NW_023458556.1:65919437-65927705 GCF_013731165.1 Rhagoletis pomonella
TAAGTATTTATATGTATTTATTGCATTAATAAACCCAAGGTAAAACTTTACGTCTTGTGTGTTTTTTTTTTTGTAATAGTACATGCAATTGTTTTATTAGACCCTGCTCCAAATTCACAAAATGAAAAGTTATATTATATCACAAAACACTTTACTTGACACCTCATAAAAAATAGAGAAAAGGATATTGATAGAGGCACAGAGACTGAATCTGGGAGTTATTTCGGGATTTCGGAGATCTTCGGGGTTCTCGGGACTTATCGATATAATAATCGGTATTTTGTCGGTTTTGTTAACTATATTTTTATCGATTTTGTTATAGAAATTTTTATCGATATTGTTACTGATTTTGCTATCGTTATTTTCGGAACTAATCGATATATTGATCGATATTTTTATCGATTTTCTTATCGATATTTTTTTTTCGATTTTATAATCGTTTTTTGTTATCGATTTAATATCGATTATTTATTGATTTTGGTATCGATATTTTTATCGATTTTGTTATCGATATTTTTATCGATTTTGTCATCGATATTTTTTATCGGTTTTGTTATCGATATTTTTATTGATTTTGTTAACGATTTTGTTATCGATACTATTATCGCTTTTGTTATCGATATTTTTATCGATTTGGTATCAAAATTTTTACCGATATTGTTACCGATATCGGAACTTATCGATATAATGATCGATACTTTTTCGATTTTGTTATCGATTTTGCTATCGATATTATTATCGATTTTTTAATCGATTTTTATCGATTTTGTTATCGATTTTGCTATCGATATTGTTATAGATTTTGCTATCGATTTTGTTTTTATACTTTTTCGTAATTAGGAAAAATCAAAATTTATATTTTGCGTTTAACAGCATTTGAGCCCGAGCCTTCCCGAAAGCTAACAAATAGTATCTAACAAGCATCTCTGCCCCTTAGACACAACCACAACAAGTTTGAATTAAATTTCTTTCAAGCGCTCAAACAATTTTATATTAAGTTTTTTAATAAATATCTTTTCTGTTTCAAATTTCAAATCTTTAAATCTCAGCAATCTGTAGAAAAAACAATGCAACAAAATAAAAATTAAAATAGGTTTTTCGCTTATGAGTTCATTGAGTTATTTACACTTAGAAGTAAGTAAATTTGTAGGATTTTGGAAAAAACTCTTTTTTCTTTGTGTGTGCTTTCGTTTTTGACTGGGATATGCTCTTAACCATACCACGTATTCTTCGTTTGTATCTCCGATACAGCCTGCAGACCAAGACGAAGGCTTTTTACATTACTTCTTTATACTATGTAACTCATTTCTTTTTGTAAGTTATCAAAAATTCGTCAGATTTTTCGACTGTGAAATTTGGTAATGGATGAATAGTGTTAAAATTCTTGAGACCTGGAACAAAATTACACTGTAGCGTACAACTGAATGAATGAAGCGTACCAATATACATACATATCTACATACGTTTTTTTCTGTTACAGGTATATTCTGGACGTCACCGATGAACCGGAAAATTGTATAACCAAAAGTTTTTACGTTTAAAAATTAATAGGAACGTTACTAAGCGGTTAAAAATTTTTTAGACCTGTTGGAAGCAATTTCTTTTTTATCAGGGATTGCAGCGAAAAGTTTTCATTCAACAATTACCTTTTAAAACTATTGACTATTTTTGCTATTTTGCTTAACCAGTCTGTGGTTTCCGAAAAAAAACTAAAAATATGCTAAGAATTTGACAATGGTAACGCCACTGCGGAATTAACACAGCTAACAAAATAAGCGGAAGCAAAAATAAAGCAAAATCGCGAAACATTTGTTTTTGTTTTTCATTGTCCAGGACAATTTGTCCTGGAATACTTAAAAATAAAGTATATCAGGCTGCTTCGAAATATAATTTTAATAACTTTTCTTTTCCACTTATGCGCGTCATTTTGAATAAATTTGACGTTTGCAAAAGCTGCAATCCGGAGTTGCGATAGGTGGTTCATACAGTTTTCTTCGCAACGCTAAAAATATCACTTTGCGGCGTTTCATAAATCCCACTAATGATTGTTTGAGCATTGCTTCTTTCTCAAACAATAAAGGAAGGGTTAAACACATGGAGCATCTTCAAGATTTCCGATGGGTTCGATGGCGTGAGCGATACCCCAGCACGAGAGGGTTTAGATTGGGCGATTTTGCGCCAAATTGTGGATTTTTTTTCTGGATATTTGCGCGTACAAATTTAGGGAATCGCCTTGGGCGATTTTTTCCTTTCCAATAAATGTTTTGGGTGCTACCATTTTCAACTAGATTGTGTAAGTTACACTTTTTCTTCTAGTGAGGTTTAGAAATAAAAGATTCTAATGCTTTGTATTTTTATACATATATAAGATTTCACCAAATATGTATCAAGATTGAATAGCTCAATATACATATAGCAACAATACAAAAGGAAATGATTCAGGCACTACATATAGATGATTTTGAGGAAATTGTGTATATAGCTCAATTCGCATTATTATAGCATTATACTTTATTTTTAGTCAATCAATATGAGTTACCATTCTTTTAATAATTGCGCATACCAATTGCAAAATGTGTGGCGATTTTGGGCTCGCCCTGTGTACATGACGAGTGTGTAGGGTATTCACAACGGTGTCTTATTGTTGTATGTCATAAAGATTAAAAGCTTAAACAAATGTTTAGAGGACTTGAAACCACAACCAACTTTTTTGTAGCATTGTGAAAATTCATAATATGACTTTTGTGGACCCTTGCAAACCCCCTTGATATATATTTAGCCGTTTAAAGTTTGCGACATACAACAATACGATTATGTTTCGAACACTGCGCTTTGTTTGCAATATGGAATAATTTTTTTTACCGACCTCAAATAAGAGGAGGTCTACAATTCATGGAAATATATCTTGGTGTTCGCTTCATGAGCATTTTGACTACGTGAACCGATTTTTATCATTATTTTTTTATTGGATAAGTGCAATCTCAAACTTGGTCTCATATCAATTTGGTCCTGTCCTGATGATTGCATCATTGAGGAGAAAATGTAAATTTTTGATTTTTATTATGACCACTGGGGATGCCAACTCATTTTATCTTTTTTCCCGTAGACCACCGTTCCGTCCATTTAAAAAAAACTCGAATTTTTTAATTCAATTGCTTGAATTTATTAACGAATGTACATACAATATTTCAATATTTATATTATTTTTTATCTTGTTGTATAAAATACGCCATATAATTCAACGTTTAAAACTTACAAAAATTTAACATAAATATAGTTACTAAAAACTTTATAATAATTTACCCTTATTAATTTTTTCTCTGATTATTGTAACAACTGAGCTAAACCGAACCCTACAAATAAATTGAAATAGTATGAAGTTTATTATGAAGCTACTGAAAAGTTAAAATAACAATTTGTTAAATACTTTATTTGCATACAAATTTTAAAATGCGATTTCACCTTTACACCAAAATCTTCATTTCTTCTTTATTTTTTATTTAAGCAATAGTCTTCAAGGATCTTCCACAAATCAATCAATTGTTTCAGTGAATTAAATTTTTTTCTGCAAATCTTCTGTGGACGCTAAGCACCTAAATTACACTTAGGGGGGAAAAATAGTAAAATCAAGTAGTTGATCATCTTACTAAAAGCGTTCGTTTTCAAAAAGCGTCCGTGAAGTGAATAATCAAGATAAAAACCAACCAAAATATATATATATATATATAATTTGCATGTTGCCTGCAATGGAATTCGGACCCTGACCCTCTCTGGATATCAACAAATTGTGGCAAGCATCTTTTCGCACTCAGCTACAGCCAGACATAGAAATGTGCTTTCAAATGTTGAATTTCAATCAACACCACAGCACGCGATTAGTGCGTTTGCACATATCAACATCCCAGTCCGATTTGGTTGCTTCCAAAATGTATGTATGTATAGCATGGTTCTTTTTCCACTCAGAAGTAGTTCCAAAAACATGTGGTCTTTAATTCGCTTTTATACAGGTGTGAAACACAGCAAGAACGGTGCTTTAAGAAGGCAGTTTTGCATGCGGTTGTTGTTGTTCATTTGGGGAGCTTTGTAGAGCTTTTATTTTCGCTCGGATTTATTTGCCGAAGTAAAAGCATTACAAAAGTGAAGTTTTCACGACCTACAGATTTTTAGCCTTACAATGGAGTGAAAAAAGGATGTAATTATCTCTTCATGTATATTTTTTCTAATTTTTCCTACAGAATTTCAATGTGCTTCGAATTTCTCGTGAAAAAACCAGTACCCTAAAAGGCATTTTTAGGGAACCACATTCTGCATGGTCTGACAGGGATGTACTACGTGTGTGTTGCCACCGCTCTGGATCAGTGTTGCCAGAACTTTTTGGACCGACCGGCTAAATTGGCCAAAAAAATGGCTAAAATGTTTCAGTTAAATTTAACATGTTGCAATTGACTAAAGTTGAAAGATTAATAAATTCTTTAAAATTTTTTAGTTAACAAAGGAGACTGTCGTTATACTTGATTAATTAAAGGTCTACATCAGAAAAATGTTGCCTTCTTATATTGCAACATTTGCACTAGGTTAGTTTTCGTCCTGCAAAATGGCTATATTAGTAGAAAGTATTTCACTTTTGCTTATTCGGAGAGCAATGTTTTGAGAAATGAACACGTAAAGCTGTGTAAAGGCTGACGAAAATAGGGCAACATTATTCCGAGAAAAAAAAGTAATTTATATTGAAAAAACCGGTCGCTTTTAAAGTTTTTAACAATTAAACTATGTAATTTATTTTGATGTTCATATATTCGAAACATTTCCTTTTTTAAAGATCTGCTCACTCTCTGCACATGCCTGTCAAAGAGCAATAATAAGCAACACGAAAGGATATTACCACCATGATTCATAGATATTGTCTTCCCAGAGAGTTTGTGCAAAAATTATAAAATTTCTGCAAAATTTTTAACTTTTTGGTCAGCATCTTTAGAAAAAAATTTGGTATACAGTTTTGTAGTCTATTAAATTCTAGTTTTATGAGGTGCAAATTTGAACTAGCGACGACTTACTGCTGATTTTTAGCATTTTGTTATGACGGTGTTACGATTTTTGCCATACAAAGTAAGTTCGATAAGTTTTTTATATTTAAAAAAATGCGGCACACCGTCAACAAAAAATTTGCCAAAAATAAGCGGCAAATGCTAAGTACCTTCAATTTTTACTTTAATATAATAATTAAAATTTTAAATTTCTAAAGATGCTGATTAAAAAGTTAAGCATTTTGGTGAAAATTTGCAGAATTTTCACAATATTTTCACAAAATATGAAGTTTGGATTGAATTGGTATTTTTTAAGTAGTCGGCTATATTTTCATAAAACATAATAAACTTTAAACTGACCAGGGAAAAATAGCCAAAACTTGCTTGTCGCATCCCAGTTTATATTTGGGTCACTGTATATGTGCGTAAAATAACAATCACTGAAATCGGCCCAGTATTTGAAGACTTTTCGGATTAGAAAAAATTGTATTCTAATTGTATATATCGTCCCCTGAAATACAAAAAGACGTAACAACATCGCAACTGAAATTGAAAAAGTCGTGACTATTATTTTTATTTATTTTTTCATAAAATTATGTGGGAGTTGTAATTCGATGAAATCCATCAAATCCCTGCAGGAAATGTATCTAACTATAAGCTAACTTTAAGTTGATTAGGAAGGAGTAAAAGTCACTTTTATCTGTATATTTTCTTTGACGAAAGCTCTATAGCGATGGCCGCGAAATAGTCAAAGGTGGTTACCTCTGCAGTAGATGTAGTCAAGGGGGGTTACCTCTGAATTTGATGTAACTAACATGTAACTAACTAATTTTGGACATAAAATATCAATAGGAAAAACAAAATATTCTTTTATTTTTTTATTTATTTACTTTATTTATTTTATTACATTTCATATTTGTTTACATATTCTGCTGTAGGTGGTCCCATATTCGAACTCCGTCAGACAAAACTTCGAAATGATATATGAAATTTCGATCTTCATTTTATTTGTCCTCAATTCGAAAAAGTATTTGCGAAGTGCAGGATATTTAAATAGAAACGCGTTTAAAGAAAACAACCTTCTGCATCACTCCTGCATTACTTGTCCACTAGTTTCAAATTAGCTTTTTGTAACTAACTACAAGTTATATATTTTATAGAAATCCCACAAAAAAGCCAACTACAAGTGGGTTATTTTTTATCAATTGATAATTTTTTCTGCAGGGATAAAACAAAAAGTGAATTTTGAATTTTTTATTAGTTATGACCAGGGAACGGATTTTATGGAAGTTGCATTTGATTAAGAATGTCAATGATTTAGCTTTCCCTGATTTCATATACATATACACATTTGATGTTGCCTTTTTTAAGATATTTGCCTTTTCTATCTTTAATTGTAAAGAGCAAGGAAAAGGCCTTTATTCCTGATAATATGAAAGTTTTAAACGTTCCATATTTAAATTGGGCGCCACTTGTATCAACTCACGTCGAGCGCATGTTTAGTACATTGAAGGCTTTTTTCTCGCAAAATTTTAAGAAAATATTGCAAATAGAAAAATCGGCTAAAAACGGCTAATTTTTTTTGGCAAAGCGGCTAACAAATCAGCTGCCGGCTAAACCGAATTTTCTGCAACACTGCTTTGCATGCTTGGTATGCGTATGTACACTTACAGATATGTATATACTCGGATGTGAACATTTAAATACATGCATGCAAAATTTGTGTATGAAAATATTATTTTTAAATACGAACATATATAAACATTAATCAAATATAGTAGATATTAAATTTTATTATGCATTATTTCCCTCAGTGTAAGGCCTGTGAAGTCGACAAAACTTGCGTACAAGTAATCGTATGTATACCTTTTCTATTCGGTATTTGTTTCCTGAAAATCTTATAGCTTCGAGCATCAATTTGTTTAACATTACACACATCCAAGTGACAGAATACCCACGCGCATACATACATACCTTTCAATTCGTCTGAAAGGATAATCAACAACAATAATCATCCGGAACAAAAAATAGCAGCAAACACAGCAAAAACAACAATGCTAGTACAAAGCAAGTAAGAAATTCACTGGGGGGCAAACAGCAGTAACGCGGAGGTGTACCATTGGCGCGTGTTGCTTATAGAATTACGTACTAATTTCGTATTTATGAGGCTTCCATTTGCTGTCAGTTTTTTGTTAGCTTACGCTCGTCTTTTACGAGCTGCTGCTGCTGCCCATTTTCCCTCCTGCCGCCTCACTTGCCTACTTCATTTACTATGAGTACATTTATATTTTATGCCACTTTGCAAATGCAGGCAATAGGCATACGACGAAGATGCAGCACTCCACTCCATCAGCAAGTTCGAGTCGCCAAATAAATATGTAAGTAGCGGAAAGTGCTGAAATGTGGCCGTCTGTGTGACTACTGATTAAGAAGCCTCAAAACGATTCTACTGCTGCTGCTGGATTCGCTGCGTTCATGCTGTTGTTGGAATAGTTGCTACTTTCGCAAATAATTTTCAGCAACTACAAAAAGTTGCCAACAAAAAAAAACAAAAAAACTTTGGCCTTTTATCTTGTTGGTGCACAAAGTAAATACTTTACCTAGCTCGTTTTTGTTGTACGGGTATACCATTAATTTGCTATTTATACAACATACATACATATATGTATGTATGTATGAATGTATGCGGTATACGAGCCACGCTTACTAGGCTTGTGAAAACGTACCAACATCAGCGAGTAACTGCCAATTTGATGCCGCGTCTTTGTGGCACGTGTCTCCCCGCCACCAGCAATCGTAGCGACAGCCGCACGACCGCACCCGCACTAGCCATATACCGTGGTGAACAAAGGCTGCGATGGAAGCGATGGCGAACGACCGATCGCGGCTGGCTAGCTAATCGACAATCGACAATCGCCTGCGAAATATTCCTGCAGATATTCAAAACTAATAAACGCACAGTCACTATTCAAGGAATTTGAGGATTTCATTGCTTTGTGGTTTCATCTTTTTCTTATGCCCCATTCGTCGTTTCGGTCGGCAGCGCTGGTGCTCTTTGTAGTGGTAACGCGGGGTAGATGCGCTTATCGCTTATCGCCCATCTTCCAGCTACCGTCATGCATTCCATTCCATTTCAATCTGCTACGTATTTCACTTATCTTTTCACCTATTTGTTTGTTGTTGCTCCTCGTCCTTTTTCAGTATTTTTGTGAATTAGCTGAATTAATTTGTTTGGAATTTGTTT
>NW_023458556.1:65927805-65930462 GCF_013731165.1 Rhagoletis pomonella
TTTTTCTTCGATGCATCAGCCGAAACTCAACTCAACAACTTTCGTCGCCCGAAATCAGTCAGCACTCTTCTCATCATCACCATCACCATCCGCATCCTCATCATCATCATCATTGCCGATTATCAGCAGCAGCTATTAGCCGTACTCGTAACCATATACTCGACCCCAAATTACATGCTCACGCGCACACGTAAATTAATAACACATCTGTCTGAAATTTAAATTTATGTATACCCATATTGTAACGACTAAACCAACAACAACGCCGGCAGCGACAACTTAAACGGTGAGTATTTGAAGATATTCGTCACTCACTAGCAATGCAAGTAGAAATAATCGAGTGAGCGACCACCCCTTGTGCAGTTGTCTATACACTATACAAAATAGTGTAGGAAAAGGATCCATTTATTTGCACACGCAAATCCCGACGGGTGGCAACTTTTGTTAGCCATTGTTAGCACTCGTATGTTGCCATTTTTGTGGCCAATACTAGGAGTACCATACTTTGTAAATATATCTAATAAGTATAAGTATTTCGAAATCAAGACGTTAATTACATATCAACTTTAATTTTCTTCGAGTAAATACTACTACCATATTCTGATCACATATCTGTTTTATTTTTTCTTTAGACCTTCAACTGCTAACCCATCAGACGTCACAGTGGCTCTACACTCAACGGAAGCCTTAATGGCTGCGGGTTTCTTGAAATCCGGCGATTTGGGTCCACATCCGCACAGCTATGGCGGCCCACACCCACATCATTCGGTGCCGCATGGGCCGCTGCCGCCAGGAATGCCAATGCCTTCGCTGGGACCCTTCGGATTACCCCACGGCTTAGAAGCTGTTGGGTTCTCCCAAGGTATGTGGGGTAAATATCGAACTAATTTTGGTAGAAAATCGTAGCTTGAATTAAAAAAAAGCGAAATGTGTGGCAGGCAAAGTGTACTTATGTAGAACTTCTATGAGACTAAAGGCTTGTGTGTTAATGTAGAATGATGGTCTGCACCGCATAATAGTTTCACGGTTTCGTTAGGACACTTTGCTTGTCTGAAAGGAATGCTATACTATGTACATATTTTTATTTTATTTATATGCATACACATGCACATACATATCAACCCCTTTGCGCAAAATTATCGTATCTTACAAAAACCAAATTTTACAGGAAAGGAATACCAAAGTTTAGATTGGCTGAGATAATTGAGAAATATAACCAAACGCAAGGTTTTTTTGTAGGATGGTCCCTACGTTATAATTTCTTAGCCCATATGATAATTTCGCCAACCAGAAAAAAATCATTGTTCCATACGATAAAATTTACAGTAAATTTTTGGGGTAGCTATTGGGATTCAAGCCGTACTATTTGAACAGGTGATGCGTTATGGGTTGTAAAACAAAGATGCATCAAAAAGTGAATTTCATAAAAAATGTAACATACGATAATTGTGCGTAAAGGGGTCGATATATAATTTGAATTTAGTTTCTCCCGTCGACGCTTTAGTTTTTTTTCGAGCAAAATCTGTATAATCATAGGATTTTCGTAATTTTTTGTTGTTGAACACAAATTTCATATTCAGTTTAATTTTCCCATTAGTAGTGGTAACTTTGCTTAAAAGCAGCTCAATAATTAATTAAACGTATCTCAAGTATACATTTTTAAATGCAGCTTAAGTTAAACTTAAGGGGAGCACAGCTTTGCATAAATACACTATGAACATTTGAGGGTATGTACATTACGGCGATCCGAAATTTTTTTCAGCCACCCTCTCCAGAATTTGATAACGTCGAAAAAAGAAGACAGTGGTTTTTTAATTTGAAATCGGTTAATATTTAACCATACCGACGCACAGTGGGCCATTTGGCTGTTCTAGCATAACGAAATTAATTATTCAAAACATAAAGAAAATTTCACAAAATTAGAAATTTTATATGTGTAATATTAATCTAAAAACGAACAAAGTTAAATAGTTTTCTTTTATATTTTTAAAATAATTATTAAAAAACATAATTTTTTTAATTCAACAATTGTATTGAGCTTGAGGCCGTTTTTAATGAAAATTTTTGCGGAAAAAAATATCAACTTACATTTTGGTAGAAGTTATGGCTATTTCGGAGATCACCACATCTCCTCATCAGACCTCTTCAACTCTGATTCGATCCAACGCGACCCCAGCCGCCGTAGCCAGCAATCTACCATATTGTTTTTACTTTACTTTATTCTTGCTATTTATAAATATTGAATATGGCTCATTCCACGGTAATCGATACCGAATGAAACGAAAATAAACTAAAGCATGTGACTGTATTATTTCTAGTAAGTAAGAGTAACTAAATCTAACTTTCAAGACTGAAAGCCAAAATTCTGAAATTTATCTCAAAATCAGACATTTTTTTTTACTTTAGGTTGTACCATTTACAAACCCATATGAGAGGTTAATTTTTTTCAAAATTTACAAGACTGATTTTCGTAGTCTTTTATCCTTTTTGCATTGTTTAAGCCGTCAGTGGAGAGAAAAATTCGTTAGCATTGTAACGGCGTAATTTTCAAATTTTTCGGGCAAGTACTAAATATTTTATTATATATTGAAGCAAAGCATATTTTAATCTCACACCCGTCACAAAATACACAAAATAGTTATTTTTTGAAGGAAAAC
>NW_023458556.1:65930472-65936033 GCF_013731165.1 Rhagoletis pomonella
AAACTTGTTATGGCTGAACCCGAGGATGCTAATAACAAGTTCATCAAACCCTCCATTGCATTTAAGCGCGAATTTTTGCCAGTATGTTTAAGCCGAAAATTTCGCAAATATTTATTTCTGGCTTCCAAGGCTTCTTCCGACCTCATGTCTCTCGGTAGTGGTACACTTTCAATAACATCCACTCCCTGAATCAATATATTGTGTACTTTGTGGTATCCAATGCTTATTCGCGAAAGCTGTCGGTGTTTATGGAATATCCAGAGACCATACAGCGCAAAAATTAGGCGAAGTATTTTTATTAATTCGCGGCTTACTCCGGTTATTTGAGCAGACATTCGACAATTTTAAAAAAACCTCCGAGCCGTATTACCACTATTAGTGTTTCCCGAACCTTGCATTGGGATTTCTACCATTAATGCCTTTTCAACCCTGACGACCTGACGTCTTGGACGGCTGCTTTTCGTTGATCGACTATGCTCTTATCGGAGCCACGGACTTGCCATTTTTTAAACGGTAGCCGAAATAACCTTTGTGTAACACACATTCAAAGCAACGAATCCAACTATGCAAGATATCCAGTATCAAGCCAAAAAAAAAAACAAGTTCGTGTCTTAAGTCTTTCGTTGACACTATTCACACCATTATCTTTCAGTTCCTTTTTGATTAATTTTAATATTCAAACATTTAAAACTAATCGAAAGATATGACGATATGACAAAGATTTTTTTCTCGTTTCCATTTTTCGCGAATAGTTCAGAGAAATTTGTTCCCGTTTCGTTCTGTGTCAGAAAGTACCTCAGATATTATTTCCCAAATTGTTTTTCGAGAGAAAGTTCCTCAGACTTTTGTTCCCGTTTTGTTTTATTTCGGTTATAATTTTGAATCGTTTTTGAGAACAAAACTACGAGAACGGCATTTATTTTAGCCTTATAATATGCAAGACCTCTGTGCAGTAATCTCAGCCTTGGCAACCTACTTCTTAGGGACGTGGTCACGGTATTGATCTCTAGTATTTTTCGTATATGGAAAATTGACTACAAAACCAGAAACTAAAAGCCGATGCAATAGAACACAATATTAAATAAGCACTTCCTACTGAAATACATTTGATATTTAATTCTTACTCTAAATTTTTCTTCATACCTAGACTTTACCCCCGCGTTCATATTACTCAGCCCAAAGCATTGCATTAGAAGTATTCATCATATCGAAAGAAAATTGTGTGTGTATTTCTGCTTTCTTCAAATTTCATAATCAAACCTAAACCAGATTACGAACTCCCCAACTTGACACCATCTCAAAGCCGAAAATGTCCATTAATGCCTTACAAATTCTAAAAATGCATACCTAGTTAAAAATTAGCCACCTTTTTTTATTTATTTAACGTTTCGGTCGTGCCGCACACTCCCTCTCAACTTTCACAAAAAATGCATATCATTCTCAAGATTAAATAATTTAGATATCCCACAATTTCCTTTCGTCATACAACAAGCAATCAGGTGCATTAACCCGTAAAATTATATACAAATTGGCTGTGCTCGCATCGACACACACCGCATCGCCGCCACAATGAACCGTTTGAAAAGTTATGAAGAAAGAAAGACACATTAACACAAATATTGAACCAAAACTGATTTGACATCACCACATTCCAGACACCAGAACAATCACAAATACAAATACACAACTAAACAACAACAACAGATAAAAGGCAAACACAACAAATATGAAAAAATAAGAACAAACCTCACCTTACAAACGAAATTTTATTGAGTTTTATTGAAGTGAAAAAATTTTGAAAATCATGCTTGCATTGTAATGCATTTCTGGGGAAGAATGAAGTCGAAATCAGAAGACAAAAAAATTAAAATAATAATAAGCAATATCTACATAGCGCGGCCGAAAAAAAAACAAACACATGATCCATGCAGCGGAAGAAACTCTTCAATTTGTTCTATATGTACATAAAATCAATGGAAGCAAGACCAACAAGAGAAGAACCAAGCAGACAGTCAGTCGACCAGTCAACCAGCCAGCCAGTCAACCAGCCATCCCTGCATTCATTTATCGACCAAGTCAAGTGTAGTGAAACTGATTCGCAATGAAATTGAGATGCGTTCGAGTACCGCGATCGCTTGCTCCTTCTTAGCTTCGATGAATGAAGCTGCATGCTTGTTTGCATAGATGGATATTTGCAATGCACGGCATGACAAATGAGCCGGGCCAGGAGGCTCCAGTCAAAAGCTCTAACTTTGCTAGCTGTGTCGTCGTGTGCAAAACTGAGTGAATTTTGTGCTACTGATACTCCAGTGATAACTCAATTTAAATAAAAATGACAAGGTGATTTCAAGTGGAAACAACACCAACCAACAAACAGATGAAGGCGACCGGCAATGCGCACGTTAACTACTGGCAGCGAAACCCTTCTGAAAACTGTGCCACAACTGTAAATGTGATGGGTGTATTTTGTCGTCACATCCTGCAAATCATTGGCGCAAGCAAAACAAAAACAAGTAAGAAAGTCTAAGTTCGGGCGGAGCCGAACATTAAATACCCGGCGCAAGTATTAAATATATGTTTTCCACCTTTCCGAAAGCTACCGCTACATGATAAGCCGGGGTGTATACATTTTAAGTAAATTAGCGTCCTTAAATTTCGAAATATTGCAGTTTCAAGCATATCTGAAATTTACCGTTATATGAAAAGCGGCCTCAATTTTAGTCCGATTTCAACAATTTTCAACGGTTTGCTTTTATGTGGCAAGCACAATAACCATACCGAGCTTGGTACAAATTGCTAGAACGGTTAGCGAGATACATATATGTGATCACAAGTGGGCGGTGCTACGCCCATTTTCCAAAATTTTGTCATAAACGTATTTCTTGGTAAAGAATTGTTGCAATCATCAATTTTGAATAAATTAGCTTCAATATTTATTGATTTATCGAAGATTTTGTATTTCTCGAAATTACCGTTATATGGGATGTGGGCGTGGTTATTGTCCGATTTTAGAAATTTTCGGCCAGTTGGTATGCTGTACCAGGACCAATAACTGTGCCAAGTTTGGAAGAAATTGGTGTAGCGGTTACCAAGATATACACATGTAACCATAAGTGGGCGTGGCTACGCCCATTTGCCAAAATTTTGTAATATTCTTATTTTTCGTCTAAAACTCATTGCAAATATCAATTTTGAGTGAATTATCTTCAGTAGTTACGAAAATATCGCAGTTTTCGTTTTTCTGAAAATTACCGTTATATGGGAGGTAGGCGTGGTTATTGTCCGATTTTTTAAATTTTCAGCCATTTAGTAAGCTGTACTAAGGCCAACAACTGTGCCAAGTTTGGAAGAAATTGGTGCAGCGGTTACCAAGATATACACATGTAACCATAAGTGGGCGTGGCTACGCCCATTTTCCAAAAATTTATAATATTCATGTTTTACGTCTGAAACTCATTGTAAGTATCAATTTTGAGTGAATTATCTTCAGTAGTTACTAAAATATCGCAGTTTTCGTATTTCTTAAAATTACCGTTATATGGAAGGTAGGCGTGGTTATTATCCGATTTCGCCCATTTTCAATACCATCCGTCCCACGCCCAAAAGAAGTTCACGTACCAAGTTTCGTTAAGATATCTCAATTTTTACTCGAGTTATCGTGTGCACAGACGGACGGACGGACGGACGGACGGACGGACGGACGGACGGACGGTCAGACAGTCACCGCTTAATCGATTTCTCTTTTCATTCTGATCATTTATGTATACATTTGTCTATATCTATCTCGATTCGTTTTGCCTGTTACAAACAACCGTTATGTGAACAAAGTTATAATACCCTTGTGCACAAGTGCGCTCGGGTATAAAAAATCAATCTTACTATAATTGTTTTCAATATTTTACTCACGCCATTCACCGATCGACATCATTATCAATAATATTGTCAAAATGAATAATGAGTAGCAATCTGGGTAGGCAGCAACCAAGCCTCTGCGCGATACGCAAGTAGGCAGTGCAGAGGTGGAATTGTGTGGCAGGCAACTTTCGATGATAAACAAAAATTTTTCGTGCGCTCAAAGATAATGTACGACAAATTGTTGCAGCAAAGTGGAGAGTGCTTTCAAAAACAAAAGCAAAAAACGAAATAAAAGAAAAAAAATTTAAAAATAAATGAGCATTTAAGCAGATTTCGTGTTGCAAACGATCTACTTGCAGCGTACATAACGGTCTTATTTATGCTTGTTTTGCAGTGTTATACCTTTTTTGGATTGCCAAAATTGATACTGCTGTTTGTTTTCCAAAACTCCACCCTTATAAAAAAAAACACTTTCTTTTCGCTATTTTTTAATGCACAAAAGTAGTATAAAGTTGATATAAGATGATGCAAGCTTACAGCGAATTGTTCGTGGAAACACGTTATAAAAATGCATGTCATGTGAAATAGGTACACGGCATTTCGATCAGTTTTGACTATTCTTTTGTTTGTTTGATGCTTATTAATTTTGTATCAAAATCTAGTTAATTATATAATACACACCATATGCATCACTTTGTAGAAAAATTAAACAAATTTCACAATAACAAATTCTAGAATAATAAAGTGCAAGTTTCAAGAGGCTAAGTATTCGTGGTGATTTTTGATATTTTTTTGCCGACGGTGCCATTATTTTCTTTCATATAACAAAAGTCAAACATAATAATAGCCCGTTTACATGATGCCAGTAGCAAGCCAATCCAGCGAACCAGTCCAGTTACTGGCGTAATATAAACTGGAAGTGGGATGAACTCATTCCAGTACAAAGTTAATGGCAGTAACTGAAATGCCAGTATACTTTTCATGCTAGTGCTGGCATGCCAGTACGATGTAGACGGGCAATCCATTGGCATGGCAATGTTTTCAGAACCCCATACAGTGAACTGGTATGAATATCCAAATTGCTTAAAAATTGTAAAACAAATTACAAAGTACCTATTTACAATTGAATAATTAGACGATTGGGATATTATAAAGTCAGGTGAACAAATTATTTTAGTCCACAGCTTAGATACTCTAAGTGTTAGCTAGGAACAAAAAAATGCTATAGAGATACTCTTATTCTCTTAAAATTCATGAACAAACAAATTCATGGGATTTAATCGTTTTTGTTTCCTTACCAAACTTATCCATAACTTCTTGTGTTGCTAACAATTGAATCTTTGTGAAAAATAAGTTTAACTTATTTTACTTAAGTTCACCGTTACTGTACTTTTAGTTTTACAACAAAGTTATTTTCGCGAAGCTTTCGAAGAAGTTGAAGGGATCCACGACATTCTTGCATGAACTTAGATACGAATATTGTCGTCAAGGGTCTGAGCTTGGGTATAGATATTGCAGCAAAATAAACTTCTACTTACACAATATGTGGCAGCTAATCAATAAGGTGCTTGCCACATTTAAAACTTTTCTCTGTGAAAACCGACCCCGTTAAAAGAGCATCTTTCTTAGTACTGCCGTTGGATGAGGTTGATGATAACACCTAATTGAAGTACTGATCTTTCCGAGATTTATTTAGGCAGTTGATA
>NW_023458556.1:65936133-65938025 GCF_013731165.1 Rhagoletis pomonella
AAAAAAATTCTAAAAAATTAACGGTAATTAGTAGCCACTTGAAATTTGCACATTATCAGACTAAAATTGCAGGGGCTAAAAAACTGTGTACTCAAAAAAATTCTAGCACTTCCGAGAAAAAAGTTTGAAATTTAGGTGAAATTTTGTTGCACTTTTTTGAAGTTTTCTACAAATTGTTAAACTTGGGTATATATGGGGTTTGTCTGAGAATGAACCAAATTTTAATTGAAAATTCTTAAAAATTAATAAATAAATATAAGTGGCACACAATATCACTTTGAAATGGCGTGCTATAAATATGACCGATACTGTAGGTACCTAGATACATACCTACCTACATATCCGTACGATTTCAGGGTTGCTTTCTAACACGCAAGTCTGCCTACTCTGTTGATCGGGTGGTGGTACACGAGCGCACCCGAGAACAGCTATGGAAAAGGTTGGCAAGGAAGATGTTATATACCAACACATGTACATAGTATTTACTATATTACACATGTATGTACATACATAGACGAATTTATACGAC
The DNA here is from genome assembly GCF_013731165.1 of Rhagoletis pomonella. Classification (NCBI taxonomy): domain Eukaryota; kingdom Metazoa; phylum Arthropoda; class Insecta; order Diptera; family Tephritidae; genus Rhagoletis; species Rhagoletis pomonella. Next base: position 65,936,663 of record NW_023458556.1, read on the forward strand.
AAGCGTAAATTGTAGGTAACTGCGTATGTTCCTGTGCGTCTATGTTATGCTGCGCCCAATCTCTATTGTGCAGGCACAGCGAAAGCGAGTCCTAAGCCGTTCGGCTATTGTTCTCAATCGGTAAGGATGGGAATGCGTTTACATGTGTGCGTGTCCTTTTATGTCCTTTGCTGTGGCTGTTACCGCTGGTTGTGCTTATTTTAGGGGAAATTACGCGTTACATCTCAGCTATTCGACATTTTTTGTTGGTAGTATTTTTATTTTTTTATTTTTATTTTTTTTTGATGAACGCACACCCTTTTCTCCCGCTTCGCGTCCAGCTGGTTATACCTACAGTATTTTTTTATACTTTTGTTTAACGATCTCGCTATGACAGTGTCTCCGTTGCACAAAAAAGCAAAAGTGCAAAATATTGTTGTTCGCGAGAGGGTGCGACCTTTTGAATTTTGTAATGGAGAAATCCTGTGCTCTAATGTACTTAATGTGAAAGTCATTGCTTTTACATACGAGAGTACATACATATGTACACACTTGATGTACGTAGATATATACGTGGATCACTATTTCAAGCCCAATTGTTAAATGGTGAATTTATTAATTCAATTGCAGTTGCAGTTGCAGCTGCCATGGAAAATGGCCGCTACATACAGGGTGGCTATGTAATAAGCTAAATAAAAAATGCAGTTTCGATTAAAGTGCCGCTGACAGAATATGGGATTAAGTATTGGTCGAAGTGCGAGTAGTAGATTGACTTTTTGCTACAATAAAATAGTAGATAGGTAGCAAGGTTTTTTTGAAAAAGTTTGTTCACAAGTAGATAAATATAATCGTCAGCAAGTCAGAATTAATTACCTGATAAGTCCTGCGAAAGATCTAACTATAACGACACTTTCATAACTGAATCCTGTGAGTTATTCCTGAATGATACTATTGGGGTGCACAACAATTGAGGACCTTTCCTAATCGCAGCATGGTCTGCTGAAAGGCGTTTAAGGCCTAAAATGTATAACCCGTCTAAAAGACTTTGGTTATGGAAAAAAAAATGGTTATGCCAGAATATATAGCTTATTGCATGTCCACCAAATCCCGTTGGTCGCAACAACCCCGAAAGATGTACCCAAAAATTGTATGCCGATTTTTTTATGACGAATTTTTGGGACTCTTTTTTAAAAAATACAATCAATGAAGCTGAGTTTAAGTCTCAAACACCTCGTCTCCGAGAAGTCTTCTGATTCTTGTAGGAGCACATACATAGCACTGGTTCATACCGGTCGATTTTGTAACTGAAAACGGTTCTTCGTAGGATCGATAAAGCTTTTAGGCAGTTGATAATGTTGCCTCAGCTGCCTAAATAAATCTCGGA
>NW_023458556.1:65938125-65940461 GCF_013731165.1 Rhagoletis pomonella
TCAGTATTTTTGTGAATTAGCTGAATTAATTTGTTTGGAATTTGTTTGGGGAATGATGTTGTGAGATTTGTAGTTGTGTCGTTGTTGTTGTTGTTGTTGTCGCATGAAAAGCCTTCAATTCCATTAATTGGCTGCGTCGAAGTGATTTTATTTTCTCATTCGTAATGAGCATGAAAAATGTGCACTAATGAATCTGTGTGCACACCCTTCTCACACCCTCGTGTTCTTTCGCACATGCACGCTACCGAAAAGTATCGGATTTCCTAAGTACCATTTGATGGTTTCTGTCAAACTGACATTTGACAGATTCTTGACTTGAAAAGCCACTTGTGAAACAAGATTAAGGAGTAATGAAAATTGAACGCTATTAAGGAAAAAATCCAAAGTCACGAGTCAGTATTTGAATATCAGGGATAATTTCTTGGTAAAGTGTTGTATTTAATTGCCAAAAGTACTATAATTAAATAGACACTATGTTGTGGATATTCGAAATTATCCTAAACTTTGTGCGGGATCCTTATGTGTATTGAGGTAGAAGAAAGATGAGAATTATTTCTCACTTAGTTAATGCGAGCTCTCACACATCGGCTTAAACGGCCACTTACCTAGTCAGTAAATATTTGCAATATGTAGATAATCCTACCTCGACAAATCTCAGATTAAGCATCCCTGACTGCCTTTTATTCAAGCAGATTTGCTTGGATAGCCCTGTGTCATTAGAAGGATCAAATCTGTTCTACAGGACTTAATATATTGGACCCAGCTAGGCAGAGCCTTAGACTTAAGTAAAACTAGCCCAAGGCTGGTGGACGGTTGCCAAAATGTATTGGACAAACTGGGAACCCCAAACAAGATTCCCTTACGGTGAGTTCCAGGTCAGAAGTGCTTAGCTGGCAACGAAAGGACTGATACTTTCCCGCAATGGGGAACCCAACGGAGCTTGTATGGCTCTCAGCCTTTCTCCGTTCAAACCAAAAGATACAAGCAGAACTCTTAAAAAGATGGGAGGATTCTCAGGTTGCAGCTCACTGGCGTATGTCAAAGTATAAAAGGCAATCCAAGGCATTTATAATTCCCTCTCGTAGAGTCTCTGAACGACTGCTTTACCCTAGTCGGTAGGCATAAGAACTGAGACTTTGTGAAGGTTATGTGGGCTGGAGGAGGAAACCTCATAGCTTATGCTACATAATATATGATTTAGATGGGGGGTTGAAATAACACAATCGGCAGTAACGCAAATTTGTGTTATTTCCCAATTTAATGTGAAATAACGCAAATTTGCTTTATTTCATTTCTCGTTGAGCAATAAAACCAAAATTGAAAGCATAATTACGAAACAAAGAAACGTTACTGGTAACATATAAGGCAATTGACCTTCGGGTTCTAAAGCAGGCTGCGCCTATTTTTGTCGCCGGGGACTACATAGTTGGACGCAGTGGACGAAGCTACAGACTTTTCAGAAAGAAGCACTCCGGACAACGACAGGGTGCCTTCTGATGTCGCCCGACGACGTACCGACGAGCGATCAACTGCCACCACCTACCATGACGCCTGGCCTACGAATGCCGTGATCGGAGCCCAATCACCACCTGTGTCAGACTCCCCGCACGACACCAACCACCTCTTAATATGCCAGCTCAATCCCACTCAACTAACACTCCTCTCCCTTTGGTCCGACCCTATTCAAACTGCCCTTTTTATGGGCCTACCGTGGTTGAGCTTGACGACAATGATTGATGGATAAATCGAAGTAGGTGGGGCTTGGTAGTGCCACTACAACAACAACAGTCAGTCACAGAATTATACTATCAAACAAATTTCATTCAAATCATTAAATTAAATGCATTTGAATTTACTCGAATGGGGAACCATTTACCGAAACATAAAATGCGAATGACAGTGACCGCGTGGTCGAGGAGCCATTTTGCGACTGATGTACCAGACTACCGAAGACTTCGACATCAGTGCGATGTTGACACAGATGGAATGGAACGAAATGCTAAAAAAATGTCCCAAAATGTTTCTCAAACCATTCCTGAGTTGATAACCAATGTTTGAGAAAATGTTTAGTTTCAAATAATAAACAACGTTAATTGACGATCACATCATCCCGACAAAACCATCAATTAAATACTTGGGAGTGATACTAGACAAGCGTCATACATTCAGCGCCCACCTTAGCTTTGTGAGAGAGAAAGCAGCCTCAACGACCACGGGACTATCGCAAATAATGCTTAACACGCGGGGACCGAAACAGCGTAGACGTCTACTCTTAGCTAATGTGGTTAGAAGCCAAATACTGTATGCGGCACCGATTTTGTCGAATGCGGCACATT
>NW_023458556.1:65940561-65942998 GCF_013731165.1 Rhagoletis pomonella
AATGTGCCGCATTCGACAAAATCGGTGCCGCATACAGTATTTGGCTTTTAACCACATTAGCTAAGAGTAGACGTCTACGCTGTTTCGGTCCCCGCGTGTTAAGCATTATTTGCGATAGTCCCGTGGTCGTTGAGGCTGCTTTCTCTCTCACAAAGCTAAGGTGGGCGCTGAATGTATGACGCTTGTCTAGTATCACTCCCAAGTATTTAATTGTTGGTTTTGTCGGGATGATGTGATCGCCAATTAGCATTGTTTATTATTTGAAACTAAACATTTTCTCAAACATTGGTTATCAACTCAGGAATGGTTTGAGAAACATTTTGGGACATTTTTTTAGCATTTCGTTCCATTCCATCTGTGTCAACATCGCACTGATGTCGAAGTCTACGGTAGTCTGGTACATCAGTCGCAAAATGGCTCCTCGACCACGCGCTCACTGTCATTCGCATTTTATGTTTCGGTAAATGGTTCCCCATTCGAGTAAATTCAAATGCATTTAATTTAATGATTTGAATGAAATTTTGTTTGATAATATAATTCTGTGACTGACTGTTGTTGTTGTTGTGGCACTACCAAGCCCCACCTACTTCGATTTATCCATCAATCATTGTCGTCAAGCTCAACCACGGTAGGCCCATAAAAAGGGCAGTTTGAATAGGGTCGGACCAAAGGGAGAGGAGTGTTAGTTGAGTGGGATTGAGCTGGCATATTAAGAGGTGGTTGGTGTCGTGCGGGGAGTCTGACACAGGTGGTGATTGGGCTCCGATCACGGCATTCGTAGGCCGGGCGTCATGGTAGGTGGTGGCAGTTGATCGCTCGTCGGTACGTCGTCGGGTGCAATGGTTGGTCGATATAAGTCATGACCGCGTCCTTGTAAACAGATAGGTGGCATGTGGCATACCGCCAGAAACTGCTTGCAGAATATTTTATTTTGCTCTCTTTCGGGGAAAATTTGGGCCTCGCTGTGTAGGTGGTGTTCAGGCGACATCAGAAGGCACCCTGTCGTTGTCCGGAGTGCTTCTTTCTGAAAAGTCTGTAGCTTCGTCCACTGCGTCCAACTATGTAGTCCCCGGCGACAAAAATAGGCGCAGCCTGCTTTAGAACCCGAAGGTCAATTGCCTTATATGTTACCAGTAACGTTTCTTTGTCTTCGTAATTATGCTCTCAATTTTGGTTTTATTGCTCAACGAGAAATGAAATAAAGCAAATTTGCGTTATTTCACATTAAATTGGGAAATAACACAAATTTGCGTTACTGCCGATTATGTTATTTCAACCCCCTCCAGCCCACATAATCCTCACAAAGTCTCAGTTCTTATGCCTACCGACTAGGGTAAAGCAGTCGTTCAGAGACTCTACGAGAGGGAATTATAAATGCCTTGGATTGCCTTTTATACTTTGACATACGCCAGTGAGCTGCAACCTGAGAATCCTCCCATCTTTTTAAGAGTTCTGCTTGTATCTTTTGGTTTGAACGAAGAAAGGCTGAGAGCCATACAAGCTCCGTTGGGTTCCCCATTGCGGGAAAGTATCAGTCCTTTCGTTGCCAGCTAAGCACTTATGACCTGGAACTCACCGTAAGGGAATCTTGTTTGGGGTTCCCAGTTTGTCCAATACATTTTGGCAACTGTCCACCAGCCTTGGGCTAGTTTTACTTAAGTCTAAGGCTCTGCCTAGCTGGGTCCAATATATTAAGTCCTGTAGAACAGATTTGATCCTTCTAATGACACAGGGCTATCCAAGCAAATCTGCTTGAATAAAAGGCAGTCAGGGATGCTTAATCTGAGATCTGTCGAGGTAGGATTATCTACATATTGCAAATATTTACTGGCTAGGTAAGTGGCCGTTTAAGCCGATGTGTGAGAGCTCGCATTAACTAAGTGAGAAATAATTCTCATCTTTCTTCTACCTCATTACGCATAAGGATCCCGCACAAAGTTTAGGATAATTTCGAATATACACAACATAGTGTCTATTTAATTATAGTACTTTTGGCAATTAAATACAAAACTTTACAAAGAAATTATCCCTGATATTCAAATACTGACTCGTGACTTTGGATTTTTTCCTTAATAGCGTTCAATTTTCATTACTCCTTAATCTTGTTTCACAAGTGGCTTTTCAAGTCAAGAATCTGTCAAATGTCAGTTTGACAGAAACCATCAAATGGTACTTAGGAAATCCGATACTTTTCGGTAGCGTGCATGTGCGAAAGAACACGAGGGTGTGAGAAGGGTGTGCACACAAATTCATTAGTGCACATTTTTCATGCTCATTACGAATGAGAAAATAAAATCACTTCGACGCAGCCAATTAATGGAATTGAAGGCTTTTCATGCGACAACAACAACAACAACGACACAACTACAAATCTCACAACATCATTCCCTAAACAAATTCCAAACAAATTAATTCAGCTAATTCACAAAAATACTGA
>NW_023458556.1:65943098-65955548 GCF_013731165.1 Rhagoletis pomonella
CGTGGCAGATTTCAAAAAAATGTGATAGATCTCTGGGTTTGGATCAAACTTTGTACAAAAATTAAAAAAATTCTGCAAGGTTTCCCTAAATGGCAAACTTTTTAATTAGACTCTAAAAAATTTAATTTTAGTTTTAACATTTTTTATTAAATAGTATAATATTGAAAGGGAGTGCTTGTTAATTGGCTTGATCTCTAAATAGTATTCAAACCAAACTTTCCATGAATAAATTTTGTATATATATACATTTTATTTTTTTTTAATATGTAAATAATCAGACGGCATATAAATTTCTGACCTTTGGTTTAACTTTCAACTGTCTCGTTATTAAGACTGTTCCTGTATTTATTTTTAATGTGATTCATCTCTGAAAATTTTCGTTGGGCAGCAGCACAACTGTGCAGTAAAACAGCTAACGTCAACATATACTCTGCCAAGTTGTTAAACATAAACCTTTCGAAAACTTTTTTGTGGTCCTTAATCAATCCCCTGATTTGGGAAATAAAAAAATGATTCCGCAAGGAATGTTAAGGAGTAAAAGAGACAACTTCTGTTACACCTTGATATACAAAACCTTGGTGCGTTTGAGCAAAAAGTTATTGAGCAAAAATTTAAAAAGTTGCCATATTATTTTTATTAATGTGAATGGGAAAAAGTAAAAAAAATTTATGTCAAGCGGAGTAGGGAGTAGATTTTTAATTTAAAAAAGAAATCGCGGAGTAAATCTACTCCGTTCGGAGCAAAGTCCTGACGCTGGCAATGCCTCAGAATCCTTAGATGCACTTAGGTTTGCTAATACTTTCACAAAAATCGCCGTTTTTTAACATTTTCGCTATTAATCTTTTTATAAATCATATATTTTGCAATTTAACACAATAAAACCGCGTTTCCTGTCGAAAAATTTATTACTGAGAAAAATTACTATTTTACAGTTTATTTTATCCTCGCATTCGGCCTTGTTTACTTTTACTTGAGAAATTTCATCGTCGCCGGGAATGCAGAACAGTGTTGCCATTTTAGCCGTTTTCCGGCTAGATTTAGCCGGCAGCCGATTTGCCGTTTGCAAAAAAAAAATTTGCCGTTTTTTAGCCGATTTTGCTATTCGCCTTATTTTATTAAAGTTCAAATATACAAATTTTTATTTTTAAAATTTAGTGATCCAAAATCTATTAGAAATGGCTAGTCTTATCTCTGAGAAAATTTTCATGTCGGACTGTGTTATATAAAATTGAAAAACAATCAGATAGTAAGCCGATTTCAATGTTTTTTATATTAAGCAAGTTACCCAAATACATATAAACTGGGACGCGTTATATTAGCTGATTAAAAAGTTACAAATTTTCATAATTTTTACACAAAGTGTGAAATCTGTTTGTAGTATATGTTGTTTGTTAAGTAATGAGCTACATATTCATAAAAAATAATAAACATCAAATAAACTAAAGAAAAATAGGCAAAACTTGCTTCAATTTTGCCTCCCAATTTATATTTGGGAGGACGTAGCGGAGATTTTCTTCATAAAATTTTTGTTATGAATGTCTTAAATTTAAGTGTGAAGTTTTATTCGCTACACTTAGAAAATAAAAGAGCACGAATTTCGATGTGGAGCAAAACTCTCTGGGAAGACAATGCATGATGAAAACATACTTTTTAAATTTCATAAAATGAAACTGCAGTAGTTTTCACCTTATGTGGATAGTTCTTGTGACAAATACATAGTTTCGTACTCATATTTTTGTACATATATTTTTTAGCAGCACCACATCTTTGCTCATCAAGTTGCAGGGCATCATTTTAACTCGACCTCCTTCCTGTTCCACGGTTAACGGTACATCTTTTAGAGGTTTAAAAATATTTTGCGTCAGCAATTTGTCATCAGACTGCATTAGATCGTACTACGTACCCCATCCTCGGAAAAGCAAAAAACATTATTTTCGAACGTTTGCTCTGGTGTACCGAATTCTGGCAGTTTGGAAACGCGCAACACTTTTAATATTTTCATCCAACTTCACTTCAAATTTTTTTTTTTTTTTTTCAAGAAGCAAAAATTTTTCTGCTAGTGAATCTGGTGGCATGAATTTGTTTAAATGTCATAAACTTGTTAAAAGTGAAGTGGTCGGCAACAGCAACGAACGGCAGTAAATTAAACTACCTTCTGTGTTTGTATCATGGCGTTTTCGTTTCTCGAGATAATGGTCGCGTTCATAAGACGTAGCTGTTTAGCTCATCTGCTACGAAACTGCTGGCAACTGTTGAACCCAACAACTACGTCTTAGAAACGGCTTGATGAATATGCTGCCAAATGAACAGCTGATAAATGTAAACAAATGAAATTGCAACAAATAGAGATAGATGCGCCGATACTATTTAGAATTCAACGCTGAGCCGCCGCCATGTTGAAAAAATCGTTCAATGTTACAAGGAATTAAACAGTGTAAAATTATATAGCAAACATCTTAAAAACATATATTTAGAAACGTAGTATTATTATAAAATATTTTAGTTACTTTATCACGTCAGTAATAAATTTGTTTGCAACTGCCACCTAACAAAGCGGCGTTAAATTTAATATAAGCGGCGTAAGTCTTTTCGATCAGCTGTTTAGACTAAGCCCAACACGTTGAGTTCAGGTAGCGTAAAAATTTTCCGCTGGAAAAAATGGCGGAAAGTTGCCAACTGTTGGGCTGAGCGTAACTACTCAACTGTGCGTTTCTAAGACAAACAGCCAACGGTTACCCAACAGCTATGACTTATGAACGCGCCCAATGTTGCTCTGTTTTCCTCAGCCCTTTCACAGCTTTACATGTTCATTTCTGAAAATATTGCCCTCCGAATAAGCAAAAGTGCCATACTTTCTGCTAATATAGCCGGGTCAAAAAGCAACCTACTGAAAATGTTTCAATATTTATAAGAAGGCGAAATTGTTTAATAGCAAAGTAAACGCCATAAGTTTGTAATTTATCTCTGTTTTTATATTGAAGTAATACAAACATGACTTCTGATGTAAAGCTTAACTACGTATAACGACAGTTTCCTTTGTTAAACAAAAATAAAGTGGTGTACAGCTTAGCTACGTATAATCTGTATTAAGCTAAAAAAAAAATTCTATGGATTTACTAGTCTTAATTTATGTATTTAAAAAAATGAATTCTAGTTGATCATTTTAGCCGTTTTTTTTGTCCAATCTAGGCGGTCGCCCCGAAAAGTTCTGGCAACACTGATGCAGAATCTTGTATTATATCATTCTTTGTTACCAATATAAGTGTTTAGTGTTGGACAATTTTTGCTCTTAAAATTAAGACAATTATGTCGAGCAAAAATAAAACTACTCAAAAACGCGAATATGTGGTAGATTTCAGACCTTGAGTGGTAGATGTGGTACATGCTCAAAAAAAATGGCAGATCTACCACAATGTGGTATAAGTTGATCACTGTCTACCAGGATTGAAAAATGGAAATTTGAGATTGTACCTAATATCATAAAATAAATGTACCTAAATGAGACAGATTCTACTTAAAAAAGTTACATCATTCATTTGTATTTTTTTTTATAAATGTTATTTAAAACATGTATACAAAAGATGGATGTTTTTTTTTTAACTGAGCCTATATCTATAGACTACATATAATCTAATGGGAATCGGAGAAGCGTTGTTTTTGTCTAATTTTGGCTACTGAAAAACGTTGGCGAAAAAGACAAAAAAACACCCGAAGTATACTTCTTTATCCAGCTTTTTATAAAACAACAGGAAAAGTCTGCTTATTTATCCGATTCCTTTTGATAGGTGCAGCAAGTCTAGAAAAAATAATCAAATTGCGGGAAGTAACTTTAAGTCATCAAATGTCGGAAAAAGGTACAATTGTACCTACTTTTTTATCCCTGCTGTCTACCTTATGGGATTCGCGTGTTAACGAAAGCTCACCACCGCATGGCGGTGACGTTGCCGTTTCTTCTCTCTCTCTGTCTATCAACAGTAAATTTGATATGCTGCTACGTACATCAACCTACACTTACGCTACGTCGTTGACTAACTGCGCTTTTATGCTGTATATTGTCGTTTAAAGTACAGACCGCGTATCCCGAGAACGCAAAGCCTCGTATGGGAGGTTGCCAAAATTTTACAGGAGAGAGTAAAACCTGTCTTATTTCCAAACGGTTCTCTCTTTTATCCCTAGTTATCTTTACCTTTTTAACCGACTTCCAAAAAAGGAGGAGGTTATCATTTCGTCGGAATATATATTTTTTTTTTTTTTTTATTTTTTTTTTTTTATGTATGTTGCCGCATAACTTTGGACCACGGCAACCGATTTCGATACCACGATTTGGACCACGGCAACTGATTTCTTTTTGTATCGGAAAGGTAGTATCTCAGAGGTGGTCCCATACTAATCTGGTTAAGATCCGATCAGTGGATCAGGAGATATATACATATATATATATATTTTTTTTATATGAGAGTTGAAGTCGGTTTTTTTTTGCTAAAAATTACTTGTATATCTAAATTTCGATATTTGGGTATAAATGGATACGGCTTGATTCCCGGCAGTATGATGAGGGACGGTGCACAAAAAAAAGGAATAAACTTAAATTTCTCTTTGGATTTTTTTGTATGTAAATTTTTGGGACAAAAGAGGCCGATGTGGGAGTAGAGTTTTCTCATTTGAAACAAATGGTTATAGTTGTCCTTTGCATTGCAGCCGCCGCAGTAAATTTGGAAAGAATTTTTTCCCAATCGAAAAATATCCAACTAAGTTTCATTAAACAAAATGTGATTTAATTGTAAAGTTTAATTTAAACGGTTGATGTTATTTTAGTTTAAATAAATATTGTTTTGGTAGTTATGTTTAATAACTTAAAACCCTTATTTTTTTCAAAAACACTTTTCGTTTTGAAAGTTACAGTTTTTTGGCCGAAAATACAGTTTTTTTTTTTTGGAAATTTACAGTTTTTTGAGAAAAGAATCTGGAAACTCTGATCGCGAGGCACACAATTAAAGTTGAAGCTTTGACATTGGTAAACCTTTAGCGCCTAAACCAGTGACTTTGAAGGTAGTACCAGCCGGTGCGGGTTGGTCATTTATCGCCGAAGTGGTCACGTACAATATGTCAAGATTGGGGCCACCCCAAGCAGCTGAAGTGATTTGTTTGGTAGGTAACTTAATTTCCAAAAGAACTTCACCGGTACTGAAAAACGGGTAATTTAAGTAAACAAAAATGCAATTTAACACTTTGAATTGACTCACCTTGGGTTGACCTTGTAAACAGTGTGACCGTTGTATGTGGCGACGTAGAGGTTGCCTTCACTGTCAATAGTCATACCATCAGGCAGCAAATCGTCTTCAGGTTTTGCCCCGTGTAGATCGAATATAACTTTAGGATTACCTAAAGATGTAAAAAGAAAAAAATAATAACACAGTGCTAAATAAACAAAACATGGAATACACCCGAAACAAAACTTGCAGGGCACTTCTAGCAAAGACATTTGAAATTATTTGTAAGAGCATTGAAAGATAGTAAGCAAAATAGTTTGAAAGATTTTGTTTATTCTGGCACGAAAGTCTTACACAAAAGGTCCCTTGCTAACGTTCATGGTGAAAAGATCTTTTGTCAGAAAGCACTTGAGCATATGTATGTACGCGTATGGCGTGCCATTCGAGAGCCGTATTGGATTCTCAAGTCTTTTACGCAGTGGTGCTAATGAATAATCCAAATGGATTTTCTTTTTTAAGTTTATCTAAAAAATTACTTTTTTAATGCTATAAAATGGGAGTATTCGTCACCTGAACGTCACATTATCGTTGAAATACCAAAAGGCATAACTAATAAAAAATTCCAAATTCAGTTTTTGATTCACATGATGGATTTCATCGAATTACAACTCCCCACATCATTTTGAGAAAAACAAATAATTTATATATTAGTCATGACTTTTCCCATTTCATTTACGATGCTGTTACGTCTTTTTGCATTTCAGGTTACGATATATAAAAATGACTTATCAAATCTTAAGCACCATCTGTAAAACTTTTTGAAATCGGTCAAAACCACGTCGTCTTCCCAAGTTTTCTCAAATTACCGTTACATGCGCGGAGGGTGCGGTTTTTGAACGATTTCAAACATTATATCTGTGTTCATATGGAAAAGTAGCTTATGTCGAAAGGCTGGCTTTAGTATAAATCGGCATTCGCAGCATACGATTGCGAATGACTCACTGGCGCTAAGACGTTGAACAACTTTTGGCAAATAAACGTGGAAGAAATAGTTCCGATACTAGCAAGGCAATATTCTTATTAAGTCTCATCAAAAAATTCCTTGCCGTTTAAAAAATAAAGGGATTGCCGCATTATACTAAAGCCAACCTTTCGACATAAGCTACTTTTCCATACGAACACAGATATTTACTTATCAGAAACCTACCTACTGAAACACTAAAGGTCTGATTATGGCAACTTAACGTAACTAAGAGGCTGTCACCTAAAATCGATTTTGCTTAATATCATGTCGAAGTCTGTTTAATTTTGATTTTCTAAGTTCTAAGTTACGTTAAGTTAAGTTAAGTTGCTATAATCAGATCTTAAACCTTAAGTTTTGTTTCGTTTACATTCTTCGCTTTTTTTGTCACATTGCTAAATTTTAGTGAACTGCTTTCAAACAGCAAATAAGCGGTACTTACTTGGCACGCCAGTATCGAAGTTGTAATCGTATGCGTTCACTTCATAGGTGTCAGTGTCAATATAATAGAATTTCTTCAACTTCTCGTTCCAAGCCAAGCCATTGGAAATACCTACATCTTTTTTTTACCGTAGAAACATTGCCTTTATCGTACTTGTATAATGCCGCCAAAGGATATGTATCATTTCCAATATATTGCATCGTGCCGCCAAAGAAGCGGCCACGTGGGTCGACTTTAGCATCATTGAAACGATTACCAGCATATTTTTCTCCGGCTTCCACTTCAAAGAGTACGCTATCCACTTTGCTTGTATTAGAGACACCATTCCAATCCACAATTATCGCCCGACGTGCTGCTCCAACAATAAACTTGCCATTTTGACCCTCGATGGGAATGACAAAGGAAGCAAGATCCTCGCCTTCGATTTTGGATTTGTAAACTTTATTCTCCTGATAGTCGTAGCGCAATAGTTTCCCCGCTTCAATATCTACGTAGTAGAGGCTCTGACTCTCAATATCCCAGTGAGGACCTTCACCATGTTCACCATAAGAGTTGGGCACAGCCTCGACTTTGTACGACAACTGCGAGAAGAAAAGTAATGAAAGATAAAAATGTTAGCGATCAAATTTTAGATTGAGCTGCATATACTAATGGTGTTTCCTTTTCTTCTAAAAATGGTGACTTTGCATTGCCCTCTACTTAGTATTTATGCGAAGAGGGCACTGAAAAAGCAACAATTTTCTATAGAAAAGAAAACGCTATAAGAAAGGAGTAACATGGCATCAAACATTATTTTTACAACGCTTTTATCAACCTGCAATGTTGTGTGTCCAGACGATACTATAAATAAAGCAAAGGTATTTATGGCAAACTTAGTCTAGGTATCAATCAACCTCGTCGCCTGGTATCATATCAACACTCTAGAGGTAGATGTCACCCCGCTAAAAGAAGTTAAATGTTGCGCCTAAAAATATGCACTACATACGCTACAGCGGAAATGGACGACACGCAATTTCTTTAAATGAAATTAATTGCTGCTATATGTATGTATGTACAACATTTTGCTTGCATAGTCTTCTGTTATCTTTTCACTGCAAGTTGAATTATTTTAATATCTATTGCAAAATTTTATACAAGACTAAAAAGTAGAAAAAAAAATAAAAATAAACTTTTTTATATATTTACCACACTTTTATAAATGGACTAAAAATTAGAAAATAATATTTTTCAGTCCCATAGAATTTGTTTTGATAACTCCTGATTTTGAAATTTTACCAAGTCATTATAAACAATTTATGAGATTGAAAATGAAAAGCGTGGGGCGCATGTACATAATAGACCTGAATTGATATGAAGATTAATATATGTATGTATGTGGATATATGAATAACGACCGCTTAAAATCGATCTCAAATTTGTACCTTCTCTGTAGAAAGTTAAGGTCTATGTTATGTAGTTTGACTATTGTCAATTAAATCTCATGCTTTGTATTGCATGTGCTCCACGGTTTTCGTTTTCTATCTCATAAATTGTTTATAATTTAAAAATCAAAAGTTATCAAAACAAATTTTATGGGACTGAGAAACAGGGCTTGCCAGACGTTTAGAGTATAAAATCCGTACGCGGACAAATTGTTTGGCGAGCAAAAAAATACGTTTGTGCTTAGGTGAACACAGGAAACGGACTTTTAATGACATCAAATAAAGCAGCACATATTTCCACTAGTCCTATTTAATGATTGCTTCACAGACAACTTTATTATTTTTCGGACTAGAACTTTTTAACAAGCAGTGTACATGCAACAAAACTTTTCAGTTAGGTTTTCGACCCTACCGAGTAACAGTGTAATGTTTGAAGCGATGGTTAGAGTGAAAAAATTAAGAAAATTAGGGCCTTTTTTTAATTTTACGCAACAAAACTTCACAACAATCGAAGTCTTGTTATATTGTTATACATAATTTTAAAGGCCATGTTTGATTTTTAAAATCGGGTGAAAAATAATCAAGCTTTTAATAGAAGTACGAAGACAACGCATTTTTTAACAAAAAGAAATGGAAGGTTCAGGAACTATAAGAACCTATGAGATATGTGTAAAGAAGGAAAATGTTTACAATATGAAAAAGACACTCCGAAAATCCGTACATATTGACGGAAAACTAAAAATCCGTACGTTGAATCCGTACAACCATTTTCAACCCTGCAAATCCGTACCGTACGGAAATATTATTTTCTAACTTTTAGTCCATTTATAAAAGCGTGGTATATTAAAAAGTTTATCTTATTTATTTTAACTCAAAAGCTTTACCAGCGTATCCTTTTCAGGGGTAGCGACACCCTAATAAAAGGAATAGGTGAGACATTTTTCAGGTCAAAATTTCAGTTGGTTGCATAATTACTAAAGATAAATTTTATATTCGAAGCTTCGATATTCGCATTTTAATCGGATTTTAGCTCCAAAAGGGCGAATTTTTTACATCAAGCTTTATGGTGCTAAAATTCGGATAAAATCGATTTTTTCTAGGAAAAATCAGATTTCATCTTAATTTGGAAAAAGCAACTCTTCAACTCCTCTCTTTCTGTCTAAATTTCGCATCACTGTGTGTGGCATATATTTGCCAACGGGCAAGTCAATAAAATATATCAACGTTTTTTCGATCTGATGCAACGAAATATTGCATCGATGTATCGTATATAAAAATCGATTTTTTAGATGGAGCGAATGAATTAAAAATATACAAGAAAATTGAACAATCGGAACTTCGATATATGTGGTGGCTAGGGATGCCCATCCCGGAATTCCGAGATCACGGTGTTTTTGAGGTCCCGAAATTTTGAAAACATCGAATTGATACTAAGAACTTGTTTATGAATTTGAAGTATGATTTTTGTAAAGTGCCGTTTTGACTACAACTAACAAAAATATTGCGACTATTCTTTTAAATTGCAGCCTAAGGCACTCCGCATATTACGCGCCTAATCATAGTAGAGTAATCGTTTTGTCATGTCAAAACGAATGCATGACGACGCCACTTCTGCACACTTGGGCGCCCTGCTTGCGCGCACATTACACATTTTCTGGCCGGTCTTTCTCACAAATACACTTCCGCGAACATTTCTGCAATAAAATATTGCATACACGTTTATGACTTTATACAATTGGCACGAGTTTTAGCACAAAATCATTAATTTTCAATCATTATCTACTGAAATGACAAATAATTTTTATTTCGAGCACAAAAAAGTAAACAAATGCCGATATCAAAACGGCAAGCGCCTTACAATGTTGGGCGCTTCGATTCATGAAGTTTTTATGATTAGGCGAAAACATGATTATGAATCGTAATATACAGAGCTTCATTGAAATACATGTGTTCGGTATAAAAGTTTCATACTTTAGTACGCCGGAACGATTACACTACTATGACTAGGCGTTTAATGTGCGGAGTGCCTAAGCCTTTTTTTGAAGAAGATTTAAAATTTAAATTTTAAGTTTTAAATGAATGTACTCAGCTTCGTTTATGTTAACGAAACATAAAGTCTTAAGGAAAGGTTACATAGTTTTTTAAATCAATCTTCTCAAACTTCCTCAAATCGAAAAACTTATAATTTATCCGACGTGCTGGTAAAAGAAGTTCAAATATTTAGTAATGGAGGAGATAGGGATCATTATCTTCAAATGGATTACGACTACCTTTTGACTGCTCAGACTGTAAAGTGTTTGAAAATTTAGATTAAAATTAGTAAGATAGAAGAATTCTTAAAAGATGGGTGTAAATCGGAAGGGGTTGAAAAGGTTTTATTTCTGAAACCAGAGTTGCGTGATTTTGAATTAGTCAAATCACAAATCCATAAATGATTTTCGACACAACATACTTCAAAGTTTTCAGATCTTCGAGATTTTTTAGACTATTTATGGATTTTTCTAGACTACTGCGAGATTTTCGAGAATCTCGGGACTATGTCGGAATCTTCGGGACTACTTCAAGATTTTTGGAAATATTTTGGTATTTTCGAGACTAATGCTAGATTTTTGGGATTCTCGAGCCTATTTCTAGATCTTCGGGACCGTGTATCTACTTAAAATGCCATCTTCCAACTTTATACGATATACCGAACAAATTTCAATGGGCCGTAGACAACGCCCGGACAATTATTTAATTTTGTTTTTAATTTAACTATTATTTGAGACTAAATAATTGAGAAAATTGCGTTCTGATTTTCTTGGATGACTTGTTTAGAAAATGGTGACAATGTGTTGAAAGAATTTAATTAGTGTAACTTCATCGCTCAATTACTTCCACTTACCTTACTATGCTCCTTCCCGCCTTTTCCATTAATAGCAGTTGCTAGGAGTAATATTGATAGCAAACCTAGCAAGGACATTTTTGCGATTTAAAAAATAAAATTTACTTAATCTTACGATCCCAAATGACAAAGCTAATGTATGCAGCCTACACAGCGTAGCATTAGACTGAAAAAATACTGATGGAGAGCTCCACTTTATAGGTGTTTCAACCAAAATTCCCCGAAAAAAAAAGTTTACCGAAATTGTCAGCTTTTAAAATATTTAAATAGACATATCGTCGTTTGAAGTACAAAACCGCGTATCAACAAAATGCAAAACCGCGTATGTGAGTTTGCATAAATTATTCTCTAGAGAGTAAAAACACTCATATTTTAAAGTGGTTCTCTTTTTTTAGAAAGCAATCGCATTACTGGGTAGTATATTTCAGGACGAATGGATAAAGATTGTTCCAAGAGCTTGTGTGAGCAAATCTAATTTTTGGCAGCAAATGTCAGTTAAGCGGTTTTGCAGAATGACGATACGCGGTTTTGTACTTTAAACGTCGATATGTATTTGCATTATAAACATTAAGGCTTTGAACACATCATGACGCATTGACGTCAAAATTTTGCGCCGAGCACGTACATATGTATGGATGGAGGTTGTGTACGCAATCCGTGTTTACATTTTATATATAATTGCATTAAAAATAAATAAAAGTGAACTTCACATCATCTATAATTTTATCTGAATTTCACTTTGATCAATTATAACAAATCTTCAAAATGCAATTCAATGAGATCACTAATACTGCTGTTATAGCTGATAAAAGATTCCACACCTATGAGATGTGCCACACCCCCTTTTAAAAACTCATTTATATACATATATCTTTCTATAAGCACCTACCATAGGTATCTGTGCATTTCAAATTTCGAGTTCATGTGGCAATAATTCCGAAGTTAGAGCTGTTTAAAAATTTTCACTATGGGTGGTGCCACCCATCCCCCGTCCGCTTGGCGAGTTTTTTACCCAGGAGTCATAGCAATACTTTGGCAAAATTTTATTCGATTCTGTCCATCCGTTTAGGCTGCAACCTGGCACATAAAAACATACATATTTCCTCAAATATATAGTAAAATTGCTTTGAAGCGCCATCTTGCGGTTCTTTAAATAAAAAATAGATATTAGAAATGAATTGTTCATATCACAAAACTCCGGAGCACAAGTTTTTATTAAAAAAAACAAAAATCATGACACTTGAGTATAATTGTATATAGAATCCGACTCTGCTAGGAACGATGTCGAAAAAAAATTGAATTGAAACACTTGGTTATTTTGCAGGTGTCAATAGTGCACCAACGGCCCTCATGAGTTTTGTTTATGAGTTCCTTGATGCACCCGATCTTTCCCGCTATGTTTGACCCTAAAAATATTTCTGGTCCAATTGCGCGCTCCAGAGAACCGCAGTTCGCGAATTCATCAGCCAGTT
>NW_023458556.1:65955648-65956764 GCF_013731165.1 Rhagoletis pomonella
CAAAAATCCTCTCTGATCGGCGCAATCTTGTATTCTATCATTCTTGGTACTGAGCTATAACTTTACATTACATAAAAAAATTGCTCATTTAATAAAGATTTCAGAAAGGTGCCACACTTACTGTTTTGAATAGAAAAAAAAATTATAGCCGCTTTTGTGGGTAAAGGACTGAGACACGCTAGAATGTATTTAATAGATTTAAATTGAATTTGCTCTTGTTACCGTCAAATGACATGCTAAATAGTACAAAGGTACATTATTACCTGCTCCTGACATTAGTTTGTGTTACTTACCGGAATTCGGACTAGAGTCTATAACAAGGGCTATATCTATCAATATTTTTTGTGAAGGATGGGTTCACGTGAAATAAAACATACATGAGTTGTTTGAAGAAAAATTTATTCATTTATTGATAAAATATGCTCAAATTGGCGACCTTCTACTCTAATACAAGCTCGGCACCTTTTAAGAAAAGACGCTTTTAGAGACCTTAAACTCAATTGGGCTATCTCAGCAGGAGCCCCATTTGGTATATTAAAAAGAGAAAATAAAATTGTTAAGTAAACAGCGGTAGATAAGTATGCACTCTGGTAGAAGAAGTAATATAAACTTTTATTAACTGATTTTGCTATACTTCTTTGATGTTTAATATTTTTTAAATCTCTGTGCAAAAATTATAAAATTTCAGCAAATTTGCACCAAAATCCCTAAAATTGTTACACTTTTTTTCAGAATTTCAGAAAACTTTTAGGTATGCAGTTTTATTGCCCATTAAATTTTATTATTATTTTTTTATTTATTATTATATTATATTTTTATTAAGCTTCTATTAAAAGGGCATCATAAACTAAACCTGCGGCTAGTTAATCATTAAAATGTTGCTTGGGAACCCAATAAAAAATTAGTTTAAAGAAAAAATTACCTACCTAAACTTAGGCTACTTTAATTGACGAACACAGATATGTACATACAATATGCATGCATATGAATATGTGCCCATAATTTTGAAAGTAGCCTGATTCACACACACAAAGTAGCAGTGATCACACCTTTTGTGCTTAAATGATCGTTTACTTGTAACCGAAACCTGCTATCGACATAAACTGACGACAAAAA
>NW_023458556.1:65956864-66005340 GCF_013731165.1 Rhagoletis pomonella
TGGTTCTGCACCTGCTGTTGCCCTCCCCCTTTAGTGGGTGCGTTTTGTAGGAATTTTTTTAGGTTTGGGGGTTTTCGGGATATTTTCTATCACACACGATTGTTTTAGCTATATATTGTTTGTATTTAGGATAGCCCAAAAGCTTCTTTCGCTTTCTCTCCTACGGAGTCTCACTTGATTTCAATTTCGTTTACCACTCGCGGCAGTCAGATTTTTTATTGAGAAGCAGTTATGGGGGTTTGTTTACGATTGTGTTTTATTATTTTCACTAATATTATTGTTTTTTGTGTCACTTTCTGACTTTCTTCATATCCACACAATTTTTGTAAATAATCGATGGTTTGAGACGAAATCGAATGCTCAAAACATCGATATTTGCTTCCCGATATTTGAACAACGGGACTTTATTCAATAGACGTTTTTGTCGATGTTCATGGTGGCCACTGTGGTTGAGTGGTTAGAGGTGTGACCTACCACTACGTAGGACCTTGTTTTGATCCTTGGTCCGAGCAACATCAAAAGAAGAAACACGTTTTTTCTAACAGCAGTCGACCCTCGGTGGAGGATGGTTCCGTGCGAAGAAGTGGACCACTTTTGACTGCCATTCTCCTGGGTGTGGCCAGAAGCGAGTCTTGTGCGTACGGTTTAAATCGCAGCTCACAACGTCCGGATATTTATATCCACGTATCCTCTGGGTAGCAACCAAACACCCGTTTGGGAGCGAGCTAAAGTGAGAATTCGTAAAGCTTCGCGTGCGCTGGGTTTGGGTCCCGCCACGTTAAAACCCCGCCCAATGAAAAATAACAAACAGCTTCGGATGAGACCCCCTTTTTTGATGACGACCATGGCAAACGAATAAAGGACTATGTCTTGAGGGTATGCACCTGGAATATCCGGACCCTTAATGGGGAAGGTGCCTCTGCCCGGCTGGTTGATGTCCTCGGGAAGACAAAGGCTGACATCACCGTCATACAAGAAATGCGATGGACTGGGCAAGGAAAAGTAAGTGTGAAGCTTTGCGACGTCTACTACAGTCGCCACGTAAAGGAGCGCAAATTCGTTGTTGGATTCGTGGTAGGAGAGAAACTCCATCGCCGGTGGACGAACGTCTAGCCACAATTCGCATCAAAGCCAGAGTCTTCAACATCTCGCTCATCTGCGTCCATGCCCCGACGGAAGAGAAGGACGAGGCGTCCAAGGATCTCTTCGACACGTTAAAATCATGCTCGGCGATTTTAATGCCATGGTGGACAAGGAAGGGATTTTTGGCGCCACTGTCGGAAAATTCAGGTTCCATGATGAAACGTCCGATAACGGACTGAGGGTGATCGACTTCGCCAGGGCCCGAAACATGGTAGTAAGCAGTACTAGGTTTAAGCATAAAAAGATCTATCAAGCTACGTGGCTGTCTCCAGATGGAAAAACGAGAAACCAAGTCGATCATGTTGTGATAGACGGAAGGCATGCTTCCAGCGTTTTAGACGTACGTACACTCCGAGGGCCATCGACTCGGACCACTATCTTGTTTTAGCCAATATACGCACCCGCCTCTGTGCGCCCAACAATGCAAGGAAAGCTTAACGTCGAAAAGCTGCAATCACAACAGACCGCCACTATATTCGTCACTCGACTCACACACCTGCTCTCTGAGAGCACTCTTCAACAATCCGACGTAAGCGAGTAGTGGAACCACGTTTCCCGATCATTAAGTACCGCCTTCGAAGAAGAAGTTGGATTTCAGCGAGCCCGAAAAAACAACTGGTACGATGAGGAGTGTCAGGAAGCTGCAGAGAAAAAAGATGGCGCCTACAGGGTCACGTTGCGATCGGGCTCAACGCGAGCCATGTGGGACCATTATAGGGAACTGAAGAAGGAAGCGAGACTTATTTGTCGCAATAAGAAGAAAGAGGCCGAAATAAGTGAGTGCGAAGAGCTTGAAATACTAGCAAACAGGAAAAACACCAGAGGATAAGGCGACTTACGGAAGGTTTCAAGACCAGAAAGAACTCCTGTAAGAATAACAATGGTGACCTAGTGACCGATGTCCAGAATGTACTTAAATTATGGAGGGAATACTTTTCCACCCTACTGAATGGTAGCAGCGCTGAAAGTAGTGGAGAAGACGAACCCGACCCTCCAGTCAATGACGATGGAGTCGATGTTCCACCACCTGACTATGACGAGGCACGAATAGTGATAGCGTGCTTGAAAAACAACAAAGCTGCTGGAGCTGACAGCCTATCAGCTGAGTTATTCAAGTACGGTGGCGAGGAGTTGATTAGGTGCATGCATCAACTCTTATGCAGAATATGGTCAGATGAACGCATGCCCGATGACTGGAATCTAAGTGTGCTCTGCCCAATCCACAAGAAAGGCGATCCCGCCAACTACCGCGGAATTGGCCTTCTAAGCATAGGTTATAAGCAGGGAACGGATTTTATGGAAATTGCCTTTTTTCTGCTAAAGAGATAGAGTATATTCGATTAAGAATGTCGACAATTTAGCTTTCCCTGATTCCATATATACACATTTGAAGTTGCCTTTTTTTGCCTTTTTTTTGCCTTTTTTAAGATATTTGCCTTTTTTTGCCTTTCTACCTTTAAAAAAGTGATTATAGCATTTACATTTTTTTTAAGATTAAAAAATATACACATGCCCATGTGGCTTATGGAAGCACAGGGACCTCTCGCCAAATTGGTGTTGAAAAAATTCAAAGCCGTTTTCTCAGCTAACGTAGGCTTGAAGACAATAAGGGGTGTGGGTAAAATTGTAAAGGCCGAGGAAAATTCCCTTATTTCTGATAATATGAACGTTTCAAACGTTCCATATTTAAATTGGGCTCCACTTGTATCAACTTACGTCGAGCGCACATTTAGTACATTCAAGGCTTTTCTTCGCGAAAATCGAATGAAAATGCTGCCAGAAAACTTCAAAATGCATCTTATGGTTCAATGTTACTACAACTACACAGATTTAAGTTTTATGAGTTAGAAACTCGAAAGGATAAAATAGTCAAAGATTCAAAGTACAAATTTTTCATATAATGAAACTAGTTCATAGTTTTTCTCTTTTTACTTGTAATATAAGTATTTCTAAAATAAATATATTTTTTGATTGTTCTTCGTATTTTCTGTCTTTTTTTAGTGTCTTATTTTGCTTGTTTTGCAATACCTTTTTTTTGCCTTTTCCTGCCTTTTTCGCTATTTTGTTTTGCCTTTTTTGCAATACCTAGTGCCTTTTCCTGCCTTTTTCGCTATTTTATTTTGCCTTTTCCAGCCTATTTCGTTACTTTATTTTGCCTTTTTTATAGGTTTTTAGGTCCTAAAAATCCGTTCCCTGGTTATAAGGTATTATCGAGTGTATTGTGCGAAAGACTGAAGCCCACCGTCAACGAACTGTTTGGACCTTATCAGTGTGGCTTTAGGCCTGGCAAATCCACCATAGATCAGGTATTCACGATACGCCAAATCCTGGAAAAAACCCGCGAGGATAGGATCGACACACACCACGATTGAGAGAATACTAAGGTTGCGCCGATCTCGGACCGCTATTCCTCTCTTAACGAGTTTGACAAAATCGTTGTTTGCATGACGTCACACTTGTGCAACTTGTTTACGTTTTCCTTGCAACATTTTTTCTTCTTCTTCCATTCTTGCTCACGTTTTGGCATTTCTCCCTCGCAATTGCACCAGTGTGACGTCACACAAAAATTATTCTCAAAAATCCTCTCTGATCGGCGCAATCTTGTATTCTATCATTCTTGGACACACACCATCTATTTGTCGATTTCAAAGCCGCTTTCGACAGCACGAAGGGAAGTTGTCTTTATACCGCGATGTCTGAATTTGGTATCCCCGCGAAACTAATACGGCTGTGTAAAATGATGTTGAACACTACCACCAGCTCGGTCAGAATAGGAAAAGACCTCTCCGAGCCGTTTGATACCAAACGAGGTTTCAGACGAGGTGACTTCCTCTCGGGTGATTTCTTTAATCTGATGTTGGAGAAGATAATAAGAGCTGCAGAACTGAACCGCTCAGGCACAATACTTTACAAGAGCGTATAATTGCTGGCGTATGCAGACGACATCGATATTATTGGTAAAAACAAGGGCTAAGTCTGTTCTGCCTTCTCGGGTTTGGATAGAGAAGCAAAGCGAATGGGGCTGGTGGTGAACGAGGACAAAACGAAGTATCTCCTGTCATCACACAGAGCATACACATCTTTGCACCCACGTCACTGTTGACAGTTACAAATTTGAAAAGGTAGACGACTTCGTTTATTTGGGAACCAGCATTAACACCAATAATAATGGGCGCGTTTTTAAGACGTAGCTGTTTAGCTCAACTGCTACGAAACTGCTGGCAACTGTTGGACCCAACAATTACGTCTTAGAAACGGCTTGATGAATATGCTGCCAAATGAACAGCTGATAAATGTAAACAAATGAAATTGCAATAAATAGGTGCGTTCGTTTAAAATCTCCAGTAAAAACCAACCAACAGAAAAATTCCGGCAAAATGTCACCAGTTCTCTCACAAGAGAAAAATATCCAAAACAGTACGCGAACAGAAAATTTTCAGAAACTTGCAAGTTAGACGAACAGCTGATATAATTTTTGTTTACATTCAAAAGTGAAAAATTTAAAACGTACGAAAACTCATCACAAAGTGGTATCCTGACACAGTTTATTGATTAAACAAATAACTACTTTCTTCTTACAAGTTAAATTAGTCGAATTTTGTAATTTTTAACTTCCAAACCATCAAATTCAATTTTGTGATTTGCGTAAATTCAAACCAGCTGTTTTCCTGTTGGCAAATTGCTGTTGCAAAAAATTTTCCAGCAGAAACCAGCAGCTTCCCCACAAAATGAAATGTCACTTTGCTCTCTCAATTTCCCCTCCATTACAAGTTTTTTGCGTACGCGAACGCAAAAACCTGAAAGTTTTGGTTAATGAACAAGCAACAGCTACGCGAATGCTTATTTAGACGATAGTATTTAGAATTCAACGCTGAGCTGCCGCCGTGTTGAAAAAATCGTTCAATATTATAATGAAATAAGCAGTGTATAATTATATAGCAAACATCTTAAAAACATATACTTAGAAACGTGGTATTAGTATAAAATATTTTAGTTACTTTATAACATCAGTAATACAAGTAATTTTTAGCAAAAAAAAAAACCGACTTCAACTCTCATATAAAAAAAAAATATATATATATCTCATGATCCGCTGATCGGATCTTAACCAGATTAGTATGGGACCACCTCTGAGACACTACCTTTCCGATGCAAAAAGAATTATCGAAATCGGTTGACGTGGTCCAAAGTTATGCGGTAACATACATAAAAAAAAAAATAAAATATTCCGACGAACTGATAACCTCCTCCTTTTTTGGAAGTCGGTTAATAAAATAGAATAAATTTGTTTGCAACTGCCACCTAACAAAGCGGCGTTAAATTTAATACAAGCGGCGTAAGTCTTTACGATCAGCTGTTTAGGCTAAGTCCAACACGTTGAGATCAGGTAGCGTAAAAATTTTCCGCTTGAAAAAATGGCGGAAAGTTGCCAACTGTTGAGCTGAGCGGAACTACTCAACTGTGCGTTTCGAAGACAAACACTCAACAGTTTAACAACAGCTACGTCTTAGAAACGCGCCCAATGTCAACCTTGAAATCCAACTGAGAATCACTCTACACCCAGAAAAAGGTTTAGTTATAATAACCAAGATTTGGTTATAGTGATCAAATGGCATAGTTGGATATGGCGAAATAAATATATAGTTCACGAAAGTCTGCAATTTACTTAAGACTTCTAGCTGGGACAAATGTATATTTGTTAATAATTGCAAAACGACTACCTTGATTGGACAATATTGTTAGTTGAATCAAATCATTGTTGAGCAAATATAAACAATGCTTTGGTTGATACAAGTTTTCAAATAATTTTGTGAACTTGCTGTAGACTTGAATCAGCTAACCGTTTATTATTAGGAAAAAAATTTCAGTTTGACACAAATAAAAATTTAATCGATGTTTGTTGTGTTTACTTTCTTCTTTTATTTGCATATATTAAGCATAAAAATACGTACATATTTACATAAGTTAGTTACTAAAGTAAATAATACATATGTATATGGTGGTAAGAATTTCCTAAAAAACAACGATGAAACAGGAACAGTCGTGCGAAAACCCAGGTCAATATCTGCTGGAAGTATACTGCTTTGCGTTTTCCTTAGCTAAATAGACACTTTCAAATTATAATTCACATGAATTATATATCCACTGAAAAACCCCGGTTGGCATCAAACTTTATATTTTTAATTAAACTTTAAACTATGCGCGCACCGAAACAACTCGCGATGATAGCAAAACCGAAACTGAGACAAACAAGTATGGGCATGTCATAGCACACATGGCGCAGCGATCGACATGCCATAGCTTACTGAGCGCTCTGGGATCACATGCGTGTTTCACCCATATACGAACAGCGGTAGCGGAGCAATGATTTCCACGCACAATGCAATGGTCGGCATACTAGCGCATTCAAACGATTCAATAAGTGGGACTGTGTGCATTGCTCAGCTGGCGCTCTTCGTATGTGCTCAGAGAGCGCTCAGCATTCTTTAGGGGTGGCTCACAAGCATGAATATGTTCCACTCTCAAACCAAATCGTGGTTGCCTCAACTAAGATTTGGTAACTATGACTAAACCACGTGTTGAAAGAAAGCTTATCTGCATTAGCAGAGCTTAATAACATCCTTTTATGAACCATACGTTAAATTGAATGGAATTTGTAGAAATATGCTTCAAAGAAATATTTATTAGTATTAACCAAACCCTTCAACTAAATTAACGATTTGTTACAACCTAGATGAATATTAGAAGCTTTAATATATTTAGTTATAATTACCAATCGATGGTAATAGTTCCCAATCCTTGGTAACAGTTCCCAAATATTGTCAAAATTCGGGAACTAAATATCTTTAGTTGTCGAAACTAATCCTTTTTCTCAGTGTAGCCAACAAGTGCTACTTTGGACTGAGTAGGCAATTGAGAAGTAAAGTCCTCTCTCGTCATACAAAGATCACACTGTATAAGTCACTTATCATGCCCGTGCTGGTGTATGGCGCGGAGGCATGGACAATGAAAACATCTGATGAAGCAGCTCTTGGAGTTTTCGAGAGAAAGATTCTGGTAACAGAGGAAGAGGAAGGCCTCCTCTGCGTTGGAAAGACCACGTAGAGAAGGACTTAGCTTCACTAGGCATTTCCAATTGGCGTCAGTTGGCACTGAAGAGAAATTATTGGCGTGCTGTTTTGGACTCGGCCAAAATCGAATAGGCGGTTACAGCGCCAATAAAGAAGAAGTCGACCCTCGGCAGGCCATAACGAACCTCGTAGTGTATTTATGCCATGAAAAAGCTTCTCATAAAGTCCATTAGCCGTTCGGTGACAGCGTAACAACATCAAGACCCACTGCAGAAATTAGAGGAGCAGCTCGCAAAACACTTAGCAAAATTGTAAGCGCCAAAATATTATTTTTATTATTATAACTATGGCGTCAAACTAAAGCGTCATTTCAGAAAATTTTGTTTGGCTATTTATTCCTGGTCTTTGAATCTGCTTTTGGCTTCTATAAAATACGAAGGTGTCATATAACTGCATTACTTATAATATAAAAAACTACTTTAGAATAATGCAATGCCAGAACCAAATCAACTGAACTAATAAGGAATATATTGGCAAAATATTCACCTGTATCTTCGTATTTGATATGAAGAATAAGTGTTCTGGTCGGGGCTCAGGTTTATGGCAACCCTAATGTACTTGTGTCTGATTGTTTTCTTAAAAAAGGTTCTGGATTTTTCTTAGTAACTTACTTTCTGTCATTTTCTTTAATCGCGATATCAATACATCAAACGATCCCTGCATTATTTAGCTACCCAAATTCATTGTTGCATTAATTATTCCATTTGATACCGTTTCAAATACATTAATGTTGTACGAGTTTCCACACAAGATTTTCCAAGTCCGGTTTCGAGCACATGTACAAACATATGATACATATGTATGTATGTACATAGATACATACGTACTCCAAAAAGCGTATCTTTGAGACGAAGGCTGCGATGCCGCAACCCACACACATTATCAGGTATGCTATTTGAAGGCTATCGGCAATAAATACTTGGGCAGTGAATGACACGAAACAGCACAATAGTATCTTACGATACACCTACTATGGCTTCCCCTGCCATTCGCGTCCGAGTTGGCATCAAAGGATATAATAGCTTCTTTGTCAGTTCTTCCTGTACGTATGTACATATGTATACACGTAACTATGATTTTTTGTCTTTTTATTCGTGGAATTGCAGTTTCCCACACTCCGTTGCACAGGCGAACATATGCAACTACATAAAACACTACCTGTGGCATACTGTTCGCCACAAAGGAAGTGCACTCCAGACGCTCACTAGGAGTTTCAAAAACACTTCCTGCGCGGCGATTGTGTGGGTTAGAACCTACCTGACGGCCTGCAATCGTCGCTGAATTGGCTTCTGGATTTCTTATTTGCTTCTATCGATTTCCACCGCTCTATTTTTATGTATGTATGTATGTTTGTATGTAAGTAAGCCCATATTCATGTGTCATTCATCAGCAAATTAGCTCGATTCATTAACAATCTGTGGCGGTGGCGATTGCCGGTTTTTACCCAAACTAATTCAGCAATTGTCACCTCAATGAAAATCAAAGTCATCCCGACAAATTGGTAACAGCTATGAAAGGTTGCTAGGCGAGTTGGTATTTAGTTAGAGAGATATTGTTGGCATTCTAAATTCCTATTTGGTACCTCTAGCATACCAGACTGCATTTGTGTGAAAGCGAGCATTAGAAAGCGTAATCGATACTTTTTTACTGCCAAGGTGTGAAATTGGTATTGAGGCGGCCGATCATTTGCTTCTGCCCATCATTTTAGCCGAATAAATTGCTTCGTTATGCTGCACAGTGCTCTATTGCTGAGGTCACCGTCACTTTGTTTTGACTTCTATTTTGATCGGTCCATTCTATTCGGTTGCTTTATGTATTTCGCTGCCTTCGACTTTCTATCAATTCGATTGCAGATCAGTGATCTGTTTCGAATTTGTTTGGTAAATTTTCACTGCAGTTGCCTTTGTTCGCGCACAATGAAGAGCAGGAAATGTCACAAAGGAAGATGTTCCACTCCAGGAAGGAAATTCGGTTGCCATTCTTGCTGTATGTTTCTACTTCCACTTTCAATGCTTGGTTGGGGTGCTCGGCTATGCCATGGGTGTGCGCTATGATTTGTATTTATTGCCTGTCAACGGTTTATTATTATGGCAGTGATTTGTTTACATGAAGTCAGCAAATTGTATTGTCCATGCACAGCACACGTAAAAGGTGAAACGTAAACGAACCAATAAATAATCATAAAATTTATTATATTTTTTTGGTAATACATACTATCGCAGCATTTGGCTACATACATATGTATGTATGTACAGACGAGTTTATCTATTTCTTTCAGCTTTTACTTACTCATACATATGTATGTATGCGGCAGCGATTTACTGTCATTGATTTTTTTTATTTCGCTGTTTTTTAGTTTGTTTATTTTTCCCTTACAAATATGTAGGCTTATGCCATTGTTGAGCCGCACGGCGGTGAGGCAATTATTCTTGATTACCCAATATCTACTCTCAACTGACCAATGACCGAAAATTTTGCTGGCCATGTGTTCGTTCAGTGAACACAGTAATTAATTGATCGCGTAATTATTGGAATGACTGGCAGTTGCCAGCTTAAAAGTTTTCGAAAATGACTATCTGGATCCGAAGGAGCATACGAATGTGTATACAAATATAAAAATTTTCGCACCAAGTAACTAAGTATATATACCGGTTTAGTGATACGCCTAATCTATGAAGTAAATTTTAATTCACGTTCTTATATGGGTGCACATTACGAAATCTATTATATGTATTTGAAGACATCCACCAAAATATTTCACAAAAATATTAAGATTGGCGTAAGGTGGACCGATTTGAAAATACCTCAGAAAATGGAGTTTTTTATGAATAAAAAAAGTTTCTTAAAGATTTTTTTGAAAAAAAAATCCTCTCAGATGACAAAACAGTATACGCTTAAAAAATCTGCATGAAAGTATGAAAAAAATGTTTCAACGTAATCGTAGTAGGTACCTATCTAATGAGATTTTTGATGCGGTTTTTTAGCTTTTACAAAGATTGGTTTAAGAAAAACTTGAATAACTATACCGCGTTAGACTTATGAGTTATCACCGCATAGGTATTTTCTCACCCCTTTTATTTCTGTGCACAAAAACTCTGACTGGTTTAGTTCTGCGGGGAGTCTGTCTTAAACCTCGTTTGGTATAAAACGGCTCAGGGACGTCATTTCCAATTCTGATACAGCTGGTGGTATTGCTCAACGTCATTTAACACAGCCGTATTAGTTTCCAGGGAATACAAAATTCAGACAACGCAGCGTAAAGACAACTTCTTTCGTGCTGTCGAAAGCGGCTTTAAAATCGACAAATCGACAATCGATCTTATTCTCGTGAGTCTATCTATGGTGGATTTTCCAGGTCAAAAAGCCATATATAAGGCCCAATCAGTGGTCCAATTATCCAATGAATTATGGAAAACGGTTTAAAGCTCAGTTAGTCTAGACTTAACTTAATTGAACTTACCGTATGAAATCATCAATAATTACTCAACACGTCAACTTAAGCCAAAAGCGGACCTAATTTGTTTTTGTATTTTCTTTTTCAGCTGTTTACCAGTCCACCGCCTAAAATGCCACATCAAAAAAATGCATGCAAACAAAAATGTTTGCGTTCATTTATTTTTAAGAAATACAAAAACGAGAGTCTGGCAAGCCTTATTCTCTCACCGCTCTCAATTTTCGTAAGGCCGTAACTTAAGAACCTAAAATCTACAGGTTCTTAAGTTTCTTACAGTAAGTTAAGTTTTAACTAACCGCCAATACAGTTTCTCATATAACAGGTTGGCCAAAATATTAAGTTGAATTAAGTTACGGAAATTAAGGCTAGACTAACTGAGCTTTTACGCGGTCCAAAGTTATCCGGTAACATGGTACATAAAAAAAATATTCCAACCCCCTCTTTTTTTTGAAGTTAAAAAAACGTATTTTTCGATTTCAAAGCCGCTTTCGACAGCGGGAAAAGAAGTTGTACGGCTGTGTAAAACTACGTTGAGCAATACTACCAGCTGCGTCAGAATTGGGAAGGTTTCAGACAAGGTGACTCCCCGCAGAACCAAACTAGTCAGCCGCAATTATTTACAAGAGCCTAGAATTGCTGGTGTACACCGACGATATCGACATTATCCGTAAAAACAAGGGCTACGTTTCGTATGTTTTCTCGGAATTAGATAGCGAAGCAAAGCGAATGAATTTAGTGGTAAACGAGGTAAAAACCAAGTATTGATATCCTGTCATCAGACAAACCGCATAAACGTTTCGACAACCACGTTACTATTGATAGTTACAAGTTTGAAAAGTAGATGACTTCGTTCATTTGGGGACCAGCATTAATACCAATAGTAATGTCAGCCATGAAATCCAACGGAGAATTACTCCAACCAACAAGTGCTACTTTGAACTGAGTAGGCAATTTAGAATAGGGCTGGTTTTCCAGCATTTGTCCTCTTTGAAATCTAGCCGATAAAAAAATGTATTTTCGTATTTCGGTATTATTTTAAAGACTACAAATTCAGAAAATATCTTTTATGATAATATCATACAGATTTCTATAAATCTTTTACTCGCTGCGACATAAAATTTATAAAATTCCGTAATGGATCTGCTTTGATAACATTCCATCAAACTTCCTCTAGAACTCAATTCGACTCAGGAAATGCTTTGGCAGTCATATTTGCTAGCAAGGTCTTCATTATATTCCAAAGGCCCACGATTGGATTTTCAGTGCCTTCTAATGACGGAGACAGTTTATTTCCCCAACAGCTCGTTCTATGCGCAAATGTTGCTCTTTACGATTTTGATAATTTTTCTTAAATTCGGGAAAATGAGTCGGAATATGTACCATATCGCTACATTTTCCAAACTACATACTTATAACGGGTGATTTTTTAAGAGCTTGATAACTTTTTTTTTAAAAAAAAACGCATAAAATTTGCAAAATCTCATCGGTTCTTTATTTGAAACGTTAGATTGGTCCATGACATTTACTTTTTGAAGATAATTTCATTTAAATGTTGACCGCGGCTGCGTCTTAGGTGGTCCATTCGGAAAGTCCAATTTTGGGCAACTTTTTCGAGCATTTCGGCCGGAATAGCCCGAATTTCTTCGGAAATGTTGTCTTCCAAAGCTGGAATAGTTGCTGGCTTATTTCTGTAGACTTTAGACTTGACGTAGCCCCACAAAAAATAGTCTAAAGGCGTCAAATCGCATGATCTTGGTGGCCAACTTACCGGTCCATTTCTTGAGATGAATTGTTCTCCGAAGTTTTCCCTCAAAATGGCCATAGAATCGCGAGCTGTGTGGCATGTAGCGCCATCTTGTTGAAACCACATGTCAACCAAGTTCAGTTCTTCCATTTTTGGCAACAAAAAGTTTGTTAGCATCGAACGATAGCGATCGCCATTCACCGTAACGTTGCGTCCAACAGCATCTTTGAAAAAAATACGGTCCAATGATTCCACCAGCGTACAAACCACACCAAACAGTGCATTTTTCGGGATGCATGGGCAGTTCTTGAACGGCTTCTGGTTGCTCTTCACTCCAAATGCGGCAATTTTGCTTATTTACGAAGCCATTCAACCAGAAATGAGCCTCATCGCTGAACAAAAACACGCGCGAAACACATTTCGAACCGAACACTGATTTTGGTAATAAAATTCAATGATTTGCAAGCGTTGCTCGTTAGTAAGTCTATTCATGATGAAATTTCAAAGCATACTGAGCATCTTTCTCTTTGACACCATGTCTGAAATCCCACGTGATCTGTCAAATACTAATGCATGAAAATCCTAACCTCAAAAAAATCACCCGTTACATATTTTCACGAATAGGAAGCCAATAATATTAAGAATTCACATAATGAAAGTCCGCTCCTGCTACTTTCCTTTTACTTGGCGCTGTATTTCAATGTGAATTTAAAAATGTGAACGTCAAACATATCTCGATGTGGCAATGGATACGGTTGCGATTCGGCAACATTCGCGTAAATTGTAAATAGGAAACCCCTTTCTAGGAATCATGCAGGGAAGCATTTTTTTCAGTCCTTATTGCATAAGTCTCTTAGAATGGCTTCACTTCAGACAGCCTACCTACATTATCTTTAGGTTATGCATATACAAAATGGGAAAAATGATCATGAAGCCCAGTGTAGGATATGTGGAAATTTGTTAATGGTGGTAAGAAAACCATTCAAGGCCACGTTTAAAGCGTCAAACATTTTTCCAAGTTACGTCACCGTCAAGAGAAATTTGTTCCTTTCTGATAAAAAAAAATCAGAACTTGAGCGTTTCATACAACACATTATCATCAATAATTCAGCTCTACAGATTGTGCCACAAAACTATATTGCTTATGATATCAGAAAGAACTTCAAAATAATGCAACGCCAGAACCAAAGAAACTTGGCATGGTAGCCCTAATTTAGAAGTAAAGTGCTCTCTTATCGTGAATACATAAATCACGCTCTACTCGCATAAGTCGCTCATCATGCCCGTGTTGGTGTATGGCGCTAAAGATTGGACATTGAAAACATCGGATGTGATCGTTCTTGAAGTGACCGAGAAAAACATTATCCACAAGCGCACCAGCTCTGAAGATATGCAACGTGGATCACGATACCAGTAGCTAAGGAAAAGGAAAGCCTCCTCTGCGATGCAGCCCCATCGAGATGGAGGGAGGAAAGGGGTAAATCGTCCCGGGCCCGGGCTTTTAAAGCGGCCTTATATATCAGAACCATAAATTGTTATTACTTTTTTGCAATTAATTGATCTTTCGATATACATAGACTTTTTTTATAAATACATATATCTATACCTATTTATGCTGATTGTTTTTGACTCTGTACATTAAAGAAAATGATCACCTATTTACTTTTAAGTTAGTACAATTTTTGTATAGAAGTCCGTGATTTTTCCGTCCCGGCCCGAGTTTTCTCTCGACGGCCCTGCGGCGATGGAAAGGACAGCGCAATACGAAAATCTTTAAAAATGTAGAAAAAATGGAACGTACGTATGGTACATACGAATTATTTTACTTTCAAAAATAAATAACATTTCGCCATAGCTCTAACTCTATTAAAGTTTTTAGTTGCGGTACAAAAACGCTTCATGACCAGGCCTGCCAATTTGGCTCAAACCGTGCCATAGTGGCACTTTGAAACACAGAAATATTTCTGTAAATATTGGATCCAAATTGTTGAAAGTTGGAATTTGAAGTACATTTTTAGGAAATAATAAGAAAAGAATACATTTTTGTGACTACATATTTATGTGTAACTTGGTCACCAATTTATTAATACATACATATCTACAGAACTTGGTACGACTATTGCCCTTGGTACAAAAAACGCAATGTGTTAAAAAAATTTTAAGTCGGATTAAAATTACGCCTACTTCCTGGATTCCGTCCGAGCCATCGCTAGTTTCCGATCCTATTGCTCAAAACCATCGTTAGTTTTTCCATAGTATCGGTTTAATATAAGAGTGGAGCTTCACACCAGACGTGTGCGGTTTTCAGGCTTTCAGCACTTTATTCAGCTTATGGGGCCTGGAGCTCTGCTCTAATAGCTATGGCTACTTCAAACAGGCTCTGAAAATTAATTGATCAATGCATTTGAAAAAAAATTATCATAACTTCATTAAAAAACTTTTTTGAGAACACATTTAAGAACAAATTTTCAAACCTACTTTTTCATTCCCCTTACACCATACAAGTATGACTCCTTAAAGCAGAGAATTATAGTTTTTTTCGGTTCATTATGTAAAAAAGTTTGGTCTTCATCCATTTTTTTCTCCTATGTCCTCACTCGGTGAAAATTATGTTGCAAATGAGACGATTTTTCTATACAACACAAGCAGTTTGATAAAACTTCAACATAGTGGCCAGAAAATCAAAAAATTTTGCTGGTCAAACCTTGAAGCAAACCACTTGTGCTTTAACTCTTAAGAAGCCTAACAGGCGATTTGATACATCTTTGCTTTATTAGATATCTGCCAAACAAAAGCTTTGATATGTATAAAATCAATTAATTGCTAGACAAGGGAGAAAAAAGATGAAATGGTGGTTTCTGTCGATAGTTGCTCGACCATCGATAGAACTATAGTCAGACGGAAACCATCGATAGTATCGATGCGCCGTGTATATAAAGTGCGGTTTCGCCAGCATGGGTCAATTAGTTAAAGACCCATAAAAGTCCTCACATGGAAGAAAATATCTTTCCTGGTTGGACCTAAGAGCAAGTTTATGTTTCCTTTTATAGCGTCGCCACAGGACAAGGGAATCTTCCACCGTTCATTGGCTAATTGTGATGGGTGATCTCTTAGGCGCATTTCAAAATAGTTAGAAATCTTGTGATATTGAACGCGATCTATCAAGGCTATACGGAACGATCCAAATATCGCGATCGGTATTGATGGTGTGACAGGCGCCTTACATATCGTTTAAAGGGTGACAGGTAATAAGATTAACGGAAATAAGGCTAATTGACTTTATTTCCCCACCTTTTTAAAAGCTAAACAAAGTCAACAAAAAATTGGAAATAAAGTCATTGACGCTATTTCATACAAAAAAATTTTGTTCTCACAATAAACATTGCCCCGTAAGTGCTGTTTTTAATAGAGGAAAAAGGTTATTGCCAAATCTTCAATGCGGTGCTATTAATCCACACACAATCATGAACTACCACCAATTGATTTTATTAAAAAATTTAAAATTACGAATATAGTAAAAACACGATGCGAAAAACTTAACGCAAAACGCAGCTGGAATAAGAGAAATATTTGAAGAAAGAGTACAGAAATGATCCAGAACTTGCAAAACATGTTTCGTTTCCACAAAAATAAAGCGAACACTGTTAAATTGAAGAAACAGTCCATGTCCGAAAAACCCGAAGGAACACTGAAAGAATTCTGTGTTTTAAACTAGCATATTTTGAACGAATTCGGAATGTCTAAGGTGGAACAG
Source organism: Rhagoletis pomonella (assembly GCF_013731165.1). NCBI lineage: Eukaryota > Metazoa > Arthropoda > Insecta > Diptera > Tephritidae > Rhagoletis > Rhagoletis pomonella. Next base: position 65,973,091 of record NW_023458556.1, read on the forward strand.
AAACCAACCTTTCTATAAGGAAACAATTATAGGAAAGGAATTTTCTTAAACTGTTTTCATGTCTCCGCCAGCAATTTATGACATCATTTAAAAGTAGCTAAGGAGAACGACGATACTATTTATTAGATGGCACATTCAACAAGCCAATGTGCCAAAATGCGGGTATAATCAATTATTGATTATTTAATATCGGAACAAACACTTTTGAGACACAAATTATATGCTTTTTTACTGCAGACAAGTTGTTGCCAAAACACAGCAGAAATCATCCAATAACCTAAAAATATAAAAATGTGAAATATCGAGGGCTTAAATTCTTTAATACCCTCTATCTGCAATTTGCACAAAAACTAATTTGTGATTTTAGAAACCATCTGGGACTTATTACCTGTCATCACTGATATATTACTTCTGGTTTCCAATTTATAATAGTGTAAATTCTTCTGTCAAGCGTTATATAAGGTAGCATTAATATCACAGATGACATTTAAATCTTAGGTGGATTTTTATATCAGAATCTCATCTTTGTGATAAGTGTGTAGATAGAGGGTATTATTGAATATAAGCCCTCGATATGTAAAATATATAAAAATCTTATTTCAACGTATACAAAAATTAAATCTACCTGCGTTACATCGTGGCGGGAGAGGGAGAAGGGGGCCGCGGCGTAGTGTGACGTGGTGTAGCGCGTCGGCCGCGCGGGGTACGCGGGGTGCGAGCACGGCGCGCGCGGTGTGGCGCGCGGACGCTGGCCGCCGCGAAGCTAAGCAAATTCAATGTTTGAAAGCGCAATAATGTCAATGGATTTTATTTCGCTTTTAAAAAGGTAATAAGGTCAATTAACTTTATTTCGCACCAGGGTGGGAAATAAAGTCAATCGACCTTATTTCCGTTGATCTTATTACCTGTCACCGTTTAAAGAGGGCCATTGTTGTACCTGGTGTACAAAATAAATGGAAAACGACATTTCCTATCGCTGCAAAATATGCATCGTCGAAACCCATGTATATATTTTGCAAAATAGCATAGCAAGATAAATGCGACCCTGTGCTAGTTGTGTTGTTGTTGGAATTGCTACATATTTCTTTCATTCCTCTCTCTCGCTCATTTCATTTTTTTTTGCTGTCCCTTGTTATTGTATTTGATACATAATTTCGCTGCTTGCTACCCATGCATGCAACCACTTTGCAATGGAGTGCTCTCGTACTCTTCGAAATTTGGAAGAGTATATTTGCATTGCGTGCAATCCGTGCATCGTGCAAGACTTCGAGAATACCCCTAATCTTTTTTTAATTGCATTGCAAAAAATTTAAACTAGGAGATGTACGGCTAAGTTTTAAGTCGCTTAAAATTACCGTTGATTGTTAAATTTTTTTTGTGTGCTGTTTTTCATATCAAAAAAGATTCTGTTCAGGCGTTATATGGAAGAAAACGGGCGGCTTGAAACTTGCACTTCATTTTATTAAAATTTAATTGCTTACAAAACTGCATACTCAAAATTTTCCTAAGAAATCGAATTGAAAAATTGAAATTTCTTAGTATTTCTTACATTTTCGCCCAAGTTCTGTATGAAGTTAAAAAAATGTATGCTTGTGGTTTTTAATGTTGAATGAACTATATTTTTCATAAAAAATAAGAAAAATTTGGTATAGAAAATATAAATAAATAAAATATCAAAACGAGAGGATGTGCATATTTTTCACGATGACTGTACGTACGTTCATATGCATATGCATATATGTATTCTTTTTCATGTCGGACACCAAATTTGGTGTCACTCTTTCGATTGCCCTGAAAATTTCGCCGAAAGTGTTGCGGGTTTCGTCCATATAAAAATAAATTGTGTTTATTCGTTATATGGAAGCAAACGCGACAAAAAAAATCTAAAAAATCAACTGTAATTTTTAGCCACTTGAAACTTGCAAATTGTTAGACTAAAATTGAATGGGCTAAAAAACTGCATACTCAAAAAAATTCTAACACTTCTAAAAAAAAGGAAGAAATTTATGTGAGAATTTATTGCATTTTTTTGTAGTCTTTTACAAAGTTTAAAACTTGGGTTTATATGGGTTTTGTTAGGCAATAAACTGTATTTTATTTGAAAATTATTAAAAACAATAAAACATAAGCGCCAAACAATATCACTTGGAAATCGGGGTGCTATAGATATAGCCAATACTGTATGTATGTCAGCGCTTATTGCTTGACATCTATTGCTGGCAATCGGCAGTTTGAGAGCCATATTTTCATTTGAAAGAAAGCGTGCTGGTGCTAACATCGATAAAATTTTGATAAATATCAAATCAAAATAAGAAACTGTTCACTATTGCATAATTTATAATTACGTTATAGGAAATTATTAAGCAGGAATTTTTTAGAATTTAAATGTTTTTAAATACTGAAATAGAGAGAATATTGTCTGGTGGCGTCACACAGTGGGCCGCCTCATGCAAGTTAGCCGGAAAAAATATTTTATTTCTTCAGATGCTTCTATTTGTTGTAAAAAGTGGCCATACAAATATAACACAGGGGGCATGGCATCCGACATACAGACTAAAATGTGAAAACTGATGTATCTCTAAAACCAATCACGCTGGGGAACTGAAACTTGGCACGCATGCATTTATTGTAAATACCCTACTTACGGCGAAAAATGGTAGGTATTGGAAAAGGGGGCGTGGCACTTCAAATCAAACTGAAATTCTCATATCGCTTATCTCTGGAACCGCTTATGCTAACGTTCTGCAATTTGACACATATATTATCAATTCCGTACTTATGGCGAAAAGTGGTGGATAATGGAATACACCCAGAAAAAAGTCAGCTGAATATATTTCTCTCAACACATGATTTGGTTATAGTTACATTATTTGGTTATAGTTACCAAATCATGTGTTCAGAGAAATATTTTTAGCTGACTTTTTTCTGGGTGTAGGGGCGTAGCTCCTCCCATACAAACTGAAGTTCTCAATCGCTTTTCTCTGTAACCGCTTTTGCTAACATCCTGGATTTTAAAACAGCTACATATATTAACAATACCGTACTTATGGCGAAAAGTGGTAGGCTTTGGAAAAGGAGGCGTGGCATCTCCCATACAAACCTAATTTCAAAGATCGCTTATCTATGGAACCGCTTTTGCTAACGTACTTATGGCGAAAAGTGGTTTGTATTGGAAAGGGGGATGTGGCACCTCCCATACAAAATGCAATTTCCATATCGCTTATCTCTGGAACTACTTATGATAAGGTTATGGATACACCTACATCTGCAAATCAGAAAATTTGAAGAATCATTCAGTTGGGAAGAATTTGCTCCCAGATTTCAAAATCGCATTGAATGATTGTTATTTTGTGGAAAGGTTTTTAGAAGGATTTTTCTTCCGATAGGAGGCTCAGTGATTGAGAGCAATCCTAAAGAATCCTATTTATGGTCACATTTGCTTCATCTTTTGAATACTTGGTACAGAACGTGTGATACAAATTGATTTTTGACCCAGTTCTGACAAAACCCGTGTGAACACCTTCGAGGTACTTTCTTAACTGCTACCGACTCTGATGAAAGAGGAGTTTATGTTGATGTTGAAAATACAGTTTTTAACCTTCTCAAGGGCTCTGGGACCAATATAATCGAAAAACGTATTTACAGTTTAAATTAATTTTAAAGAAAAGACTATTTCAAGTTTGAATGTAAAATTGTTAATATATTCAATTATCTTTTAATGAATATATAATTTATAACTACATATTTGTTTTATATATACATATTTTGAGTTATGTCTGCGAAATATCACTGTCGGAGAGTGAACTTTCATTTGCTTCATCAGTCGCAACTCTTGAGTAATTATGGCCATTATTTCGTACAGACTCTGCTTGATATAATATGGAATTTGACAATGTTGCAAGATCGTGCAAGGTCTGGCTCAAGCAGTATCTAAAAGTAGGAATCATGGAGAGTCTCACAAAACAATTGTTAGAAAAATACATGACAGTACAGTGTTTATATTGTCCAAAAAAGTTCGACTTTTTTCATATTTTTTGACGAAAAACGCCTAATTTTGGCACATTACTCTAGCTACGTCCCTCACCATATATAAATTGTTTTTATTTCATAAAAAGGAGCATCGTTTTCTTTGCCAAATACATTATTTTCAGTGTTCTGGCACACCACTGTGATAAACAACACACCACTTTTTAAAAATATCTATTTGATTTGTGTAATTTTTAGAAAACAAAGTTTCAAAGCATCAAATTTGACCTACAAAAAACTACTAAATCGGGCCTTAAAACACCAAAGGATAATATTTTCTATGTAATTGGACACTTCTTAACAAGCTGGAATTATCAAAACATCAAAATTCCACTTGATTTTTTTTTCGGCTAATGTCGTCATATGGCCCATTGTGCGTCATGTGGAAAATTCTTATATCAAGACATCAAAGAACCAACCACGCACAAAAACTTGCAATCATATTGCTCGCAACTCTATGTATGACACTTGGTAGGCAATCGGTGTTTGCTTGTGGAGTTCTGAGTTAACGAAGATATTCTGCCGAAATATGCTTTCACTAAAATATTTCTAATGTGTTCTCAAAAATCCAATTAATTTGAAAAATTAAAACTTGATTAAAAGCAAACTGCAAAATAGAGCGTTCAAATAAAACACATCATCAAATTTTTTTTTTCGAAAACGGAATGACAAAAGATTAATAATCGGCTGCACCCTGTGCTTGCGTTCTCTTTTTGTAGCCTCCCTGTGCATTCTAAGTTATAAATCAATGTATTCCGTTCTTCAATGAATTTCCGTTCCTACTGGTCTCTATCCCAGTGTAGTTGGTTCAAACCTGGACTTTATTTATCCACTACACTATATATTAGCACTTGTTTAGAACAAAGTGGTTTGTGCCGGAGCTATTTGAACAGTTTTAAAGGCAATGCAAATTGGGGAGGAAATGAAATTGCCTATCTTAATTATGGATGTGCGAACAAACCACAAAATTTTATAATTTATTTCACTTCAATTTTAATTTAGTTTTCGTACTTGTCCGTCTATCACTCTATTTAATAGAGTCTATTTCCATTAAAACCTCATCTATCTACTATTGACTTTGCGATAACTTGCGCGTTTTGAGGATTTAATATAAGGACGCTCTCGTTTAAATTATTTGACTTTTAATTGATTACCAGGAAAGGATTGCAACCCTCAAAGAACGTTACGTTACTTCGATTAAAGAAGATACAATTTAAAATTCTAGTTCAGATTTTTTTTTGTTATTTTATAATCAAATAATTAGTTCTAATTAGTAACGATCAGTAGGGCTACGAGTGTCATGCACTTAAAAAATCCAAAATATGCGCTACAAGCAAGTAAATATGCAATCAAAAATATGTTCCTAATATTAGGTTTTAATCAAGCGGACAGTCGCAATCTTGTGAAAATAGAAATACTGACAATTTAATACAGTAGTTCAGATTAATATTTGGGAAAAAATATACATACATAGGTATTTTCTTTGTCAAGAGATGTGGCACTAAATTACAAAGCGGAAATATGCAGAAACCACATGCATTTTTTTGTAAGTATTTATACAAAAATATACGCAGTAATTATGCAAAAACAGGCATTAACGATTGAAAGATAACTTAAACATTTTCATTTAAAGATGTGCAATAAAAACATGCATTTACATGAGATTCCTAGCCCTAGTAATTTGAGTTAAAAATTTATAAATATTTCTTTATGAAAATAAGCATTTCCGCATTATCGGGCAACAACCTATTTCTATTTTCAAGATAAATGCTAATAATGCTATATATATACATATATATATATATATATCATGATCCAATGATCGGATCTAAACCAGATTACTATGGGACCACCACACTATCTTTCCGATTCAAAACAAATTATCGAAATCGGTTGACGTGGCCCAAAGTTATGTGGAAACATACATTAAAAAAAACCAAAACATTTCAGTTCATCGAAACCTTCTCCTTTTTTGGAAGTCGGTTAAAAATACATCAACCACGCGTTTTTTCTTAGCGGCGTTCATTGTTGTTTATCTTTTTTCTTTCACGTTTCTCCTCTAATTAGCAAAAATAATCGATAAATCCGGGTTGCAGATGGAGAAGTTATCTTTTTAATCCAGGATTATTTTCTTACTTGGATTTCAGAGGAGAAATTTTGTATTCTTAATTACGTATTGGATAGTTCAACTCGAAAATGCAGAAATTTTAGCTAAACAAAAAAATCGATTAAATATAACAATACTGTGAAATTTTTTAAGGGCAGCAGTTTACCGGATATCCCATCGGATATCCGAATCCGGCTCCTATTTTTTACATGGTATCCGAAATCCGGTTATCCGGCACATCCATGCATTAACCCATTGATGAGCCACTTTTTTGTATTGTCTTATGTTAAGTTAATTTGATTTTATTACTTATTATGCAAATAATGAATAATTTAACCATTTAACGATTTTAATTGACGCATTGATGACCATATTTTAACCCAATAGGGGTCAGTTTTTTTAGTGAGTCTTTCCCCAGCTAATTTTATTAAAAATAGGCAAGTTTAGGTTACAATATAATCAGAAAAAACAAGTCCTTTGGATTCGAGGGTAGCTTTATCATTGAATTCGCAATAGTACTTAGAACTAAGTTAAAAGCGATAAAATGTAATAACAGTAATGTGTGTATTTGTTGTAATCACTAGGAAAGAGCATGAAACAGCGGAAGTCATGTATGTAGAGATCAGTTATATAGTAAAATAGCAAAGGAAATAGATAAAAAAATTTACGTTTCAATGTAAAATGTAATCGGATGTGTGCATGGTCAAAATAAAATTGAAAGTAAAAATAATTTCAGCACTCTGACAACACTTTTTAAGAAAAATTTGTCAAAACAGTCGAAATTATTATTAGCTGCGTCTTTGTTTCGATTATGAATATGCCCCATTATGTTAAAAATTTAAAGAGATTTACAAATTAAGCATACAAAATTGGAAAAGCAAGTAAAGTATCTAATTAAAAACATGAAATAATTGAAAAATCACCTATATTTTTATTAAAAAAAAAAATTACATTAAATAAAAATAAAATAAAAAGTCAACACTTTTCAATATGTGGTTGTCAGAAAGTTATGATAAGCACTATTAAAAGGATTTTGAGTATGCAATTTTAATAATAGTAATAATAGATTGGCGCTTACACATATGTTAGTGTTTGGCTGAGCTTCTCCTCCGATTTATGGCGTGCGCCTTGATGTTGTCACACAAAGCGGAGGGACCTGCAGTTTTACGCCGACTCCGAACGGCGATTGCATTTTTATGAGAAGCTGTTTTTCGTGAAACCATGCGCTACGGAGTGGAAGCGCGCACTGCTTACCACTACACCACAGCGGCCTCCATTGCTAAGGAAATAATAACAATACTAATGCAAAAGCATTTGGAATGCACTAGAAGACAGACAAAAAGAAGCTCGGAATCTTATTTGATTCGGATACAGCTCTGCACATGGGAGTAAATTGGAGTGGTTAAATTTAGAGAATCCATCTTCAGGACGAATAATTACGTAAGAGTGTCGAATATTCTTAGGTTTTGATCAATTATGCATAACTGTACCAAAAGAAAATCCGTATTTTATTTAAAATGCCTCTTTTTCCCCTTTTAATAATTGTTGCAAAATATCCCTCAAACCGGAATATTATCCACAATCTGGCATCACTGATTTGAGCATAGCCTCCATATCGAAACGTAGGACGTATTCTACGCCAAAACGGATCCGCATTAACTGCAATCAACATATGTATGTACGTATATATGTATGTCTTTAAATACATACGCTGCGGTTAGGTTATAGAAAAATATTACTCAAAAACCGAAATACCTATACACACATACTTTTTGTCTCCTTCTCTCACTTCCAGGGCAAGCACGTGTTTGCATAATTATGACTAAGTGATTTTGTATGGAAAATCATTTATGCCCATATATTTGAATAAAACAAACTTACTTAGAAGATATCAACCAATACTTCCCATATTCCAAACGAAAGGAAAAAACTTGCATTTTTGATTAAGGAAAACAAAAACAAAATCATTCGAGCATTTTGGTAATAAAAAAAAAATTTGTTAATTTTTTCAAATAAATTTTGCCTTGAAATTCTCAATATTTGTTGAATTTATATAAAATTTGCAACGATAATATTTATATTGCTCCAAAGAACCTACATCCCGAAAATTAAATTATAACTGCAAATTATAAGTTGCTAGAGCACTTTAAAGGCTCAAAATTGACCCCTAAATAAGCCAATGTTAACCGTTGTTTCTACGACAGACACCGAATCGGTTACTTAGAAAAATACATGTGTCGATCGGTTTGGAGTTTTGCCTCTGAAACGCCATACTTTTCTTTGAAATCGCTTCATTAGTTTTACAAATTACAACTACAACATTTGAGCATAGCCTCCATATCGAAACATATGACGCATTCTACGTCAAAACTTTTTCTACATCTCTTGCGATGTTGCTTTTACCAGGGCTTGAACCCAGGCCCTGCGGAGCGGAAGAGCGCACTGCTTACCACTACACCACATCGGTAGCGCACACAGATGAATATCACATGATTTAATATATTTGGTTATAATAACCAAACCCTGGTTATAGTTCCCGAACCTTGGTAATAGTTCCCAAATATCGGCAACTAAAATATTTAGTTTTCGAAACTAAACACTTTTCTCAATGTAGATCTGTTATTTATGCACATTATTTTCAGATTAGGTATGTATATCTCAGTGTGCTCTGCTTGTTTTATTTCACTCAAAAGCTTTTTAAAAAGATAAGGAATTTGTGAAATGATTCCTAAAGAATTCTGAGCAAAAATATTCAACAAAATTGTTAATAACATACAAGTAATGCTTCGTCACGAAAATAATTATTGCTACAGAACTAAGTTATTTTCCTCAAGTGTATAAAAGTAAGTAGGAGGAATGTATAAGTGTTAAAAGTATAGTAGTCATCTTCGATTTACGACACCGAAAATGTATTTTCCGCGAAATTATTACAAATTTCTAGTACTTTTTGCAACGTTGGTTACTTTGATAGAAGCGGCAGATTACTGTGATCCAGGACTGTGTCGAGGCGGAATGCATATTGGTTGCGATCCTAGTAGTAAAGTAAGTGTGAAGACATTAGTGGTATTCACCAAATTGGGCAAGTGGCCTGGAACTCTGGCTAAAGAACCGATGACGAGGGGGAGAAAAAAGGAAAGACGGGGACAAGTGAAAGGGCTAATATTAAAGGAAAAAGAAAAGTGGAAATTCATACCCAGTAAAACAGATGTTATCGAACCCAAGACTAACCAGAAATATCCATGACATAAACACAAAAACAAAAACAGAAAACCAGTTTTCTAAAAACCAAATAGTGGCTCAATGGCATTTCTTACTGTTTTTATGAGAACATTCTTACGGCCATATTATTGACACTCCGAATATGTCGGAATAAGGCAGAGTAATTATATTTACGGAATAGAGGAGAATTAGTCGGAATAAGTCTATTAATGGCGCATAGAATAAAACGGAATAAGGCGTAATAAGAAAGTCAGAATAGTTATTGCGGGGAATAACTAATCGGGCGAATACGGCTTTTATTCCATGTTATTCGTTAAAAATTGATTACTGAATTTCACAATTGCTTTAACAATATATACAGGTAATAAATTGAAACTGTGTTTTTAGTTTGTAATTATCCTTTTTAATCCTTTTAAGGTGAAATAGAAACCGGCAAGAACCTGAAAAGGCAGTAGATAACATTATTTTTTTATTAAATGCAATGCTCCAATTATTAAATTCAACCATCTTGTGCTCTGTAGTATACATCTGTAGCATTTTCGCTGAAAATTTGTTATAAATAAGATAACTCCACTACAACCTAGTCCGAGTTTTTGAGTAGCTTCATGAGAATCAATTCTAAGCAGTTTTGGTTATGAAGCGTGGAAAAAAATTATTTCCGGTACCTTCAAAACCCTTTCTTTAAAACTTATTATCTCCTAGCCGGTAGCTTACAAATGTAGGCACCACACCACAGTGTGCAACATCAATTTTACCCCACAAAAATTAATATATTCACGAAACTCGGGACCAAATATAGTAAAACTGCATCTTTAGTTTTTCTCTCTGGCTTTGAAATTTCAAGAATATGATACATTCAATAATGATAAAAAAAAACTCTGCAATGTTGAATAACAAAATGGGTTTCAAAAGCAAAAACTGTATTAAATTGAAAGAAAATTAAATGCTTTAGAACACAAGCTCAAAAGGGTATTGGAATAACTTGATTAATTCAGGATTACAAATTTTTTAAAAGGACATTTTCAATATCTATTCGTCCTTGTGCACCAACAAATTTAATGTTTTTCAATTTTAAAATATGTTCCCTATATTGGATGTCCATACTGTTATCCTACACCGCACGGAATTTTTTTTTAATAATTTTTTGAATTTTTCATATCCTTGAAGATTCAAAATCCTTTAGAAAAACATACTGACGTTGGAGAGGAAATCTAAAACCGCAGTTTTACTTTATTTGGCCCCTAGTTTCGTTAGTATATTGCTTCGTGTGTTTTGAAATGATTTTGGCTTTTGTCGCACATTGTAATATGTATGGAAAGTCACAACACTATTTACTCAACACAAAGTTGACAAAACATGCTTTTTTGTAATTATGTATTTGCGTATGTGACTTTGTGGTTGGCAACCAAGGTGCGAGTACGCGACACACATTTTCTCACTTTCGGTAAATGCTGCTCGGTGAATAAAAGTAAATTTTTTTCACCTTAATTTTGTGTTTTTTTTTAATAAATATATAAAAATGTCCACACAAGCATAACAGCGTAACCATGTTTTTTTTTTTTTAATTTACCTAAATTACACAAATTATATCATAAAAACATTCCTAATATTCCAGCACCGAAATGGTTTTTTTTTTTGGCTTTTGCATCTCCGATATTTTTCATAACGTTTTATGTTATACTACCACTTCAGAGAGACTAAGTCAAATCAAATGCATTTATCAAAATCATAAAAATACCACATTTTAGAGGAGGAAATTATCTAAAAATTTTCATAGGTAATTAATACGCTACGACTAAGCCCCATTGCGTAATCAATTGTTATAGTCTTCCTTTAAGTTTGATCAAACGCTCGACATGGCGTATGAGTAACATTATTTTCTGCTTATATTTCATAAAGAAAATCACTGAATTTACGAATAAATTACGTGAAACTGATAAGCCGCGGCGCAATACTGCCCACTGCAATTATGTAGAGAATTTATTCCTCTACACTGTGGTCTTTTTTGATATGTTTGATTAATGTATTTAATTTGAAGCAGACAAAGTTCTTGACGTTGAATTGGACAATAATTGTTAGTTTTGCGGAAAAACTATTTTGGAATAAATATTTATTCCTCCGCCGGAAAGTTATTCCATAGTGAATAATTGACAAAAAAGTTACTCCCCCGTCGCTCAGAATTACTCAGAATAACTAATAATAATAATAATCAGGGCCGAAGAAAATAAGCAAGAAAAAATCCATTTTAAGCACTTAGATAAGCACTAAAACATTAGTAAATATGCTTACAAATATGCTCGCAAAAAAACAAAGTTTAGTGTACAGTTTAATCAAGTGCTGCTTCATATTCTCAAATAAAAGTCATCTGCGCTGGTCGTTTTGATTTTTTTAAATATTCGTTATTCTCCATTTGAGATAAATTGTTTTTAAACTTTTCAATAACACCAATGCCTTCCCGTAGAGACGAACCATTGGTTTTAAATTTTTGTATGCGAGCAGAAATGCTATTGAAGTTACGGGTTAATAAAAACCAAACCGGTTTTTATGTTATTATTTGTAAACATTTCTTTAGTTCGACGAATAGCAAAAACGCCCAAGAAATGGTAAAGAAAAAATTTGTGCGCCAAATTTTCTTAAGCAGTACGAAGTTCTTAAGAAATTTGCTACACTTTCTACTCTGGTCTGCTAAAGTTTGTTTGAGAGGAGTACAAGGCAACCTTGATTCCAACAGAAATATAGGCCTGTTCCATTATTTTAGAAGGAAAAAGTGAGCCAGCAGGCTGTGAAATATCAGATGTCAAACAATAGCAATTTATTTCTTGACCGTTTTTAAAAGGTCCGCACATAGCTTTATACATTGAAATAAGCATGGTCGTTAAAATTAAGCTTGGAAACCCTAAATAAGCAAAATAAGCAATTCCAAGCAAAATCTTAAACTTTTCGGCCTTGATAATAATATAAAGGCGCTTACACAAATGTTAGTGTTTGGCCGAGCTTCTGCTCCGATTTGTGGCGTGCGCCTTGATGTTGTCACTCAAAGGGGAGGGACCTACAGTTTTACGCCGACTCCGAACGGCGATTGTATTTTTATGAGAAGCTGTTTTTCATGGCAGAAATACACTCGGAGGTTTGCCATTGCCTGACTAGGAACGACCGCTGTTAAGAAAAAACCTTTTTTTCTATATATTTTTGCGATGTTGCAAACAAAACCGTTGAATAAAATGGAATAACGACAAGTCAATAATATGGCCGTTAGTAATTGTATAAAGCATTTTCTTCAAGGAAGAACTTCTTGTTTAATTTTCTCAATTCTCGATTTAATGATTCTCGACGTTGCCAGAATCAAATTTATAGGGAGGGAAGGGGCTATTAAACTAGCATTTAAGGGTACTATTTTTTATTTATATGTGGCATTTTTTTCATATCGGACACAAAATTTTGGTGTCACACTTTCGATTGGATTAAATTTTTTTTATGAGTTCTCTACATGAAATAAGCTAACATGTATTCGAGGAATCTATTTTTTTCCTTCTTCTTCTTCGAAGATATGATCTGTCAAAATTTGGATTTTTTCATGATTCTGACTAACCATGTACCCATTCCTCAAATCGTTATATCTCGGGTTGTACTTGCTGGTCTTCACTGTGCAAATCAACTTCATAAAGTTCAACTGTTAATAGCTAAGTTAGCTTTAGGACAACACGACCATCTTATATTCAGAACTCTCCCATTTTCATGGTGAAAATTCGAAACGAAAATTTATTTGTAATTTTTCCCAACGATGGTAATTTTTTATATTGTTTTAAGTCATCTCATTCGAAAGATCAGGTTTTTGAACATAGAAATCATTAATTTTAAACAGACTTTTTTAACAATTGCTAGAAAGACTCTTTAAAATTTATGGATGAGATTTTTGAAATAGGTAAAAGTATTTTTTTAATTCACCTTTTTATAGAAATGTAAAAAAGGCCAAGAAATTTTCCTTATTAAAAACATTTCCTAGTTTCCAGTTATTGTGAAATTTGCCAAGTTTTTTAATACTCTTGTAAAATTTAAGAATATTTCTTTTAAAACAGTATTTTTCGTTTTAAATATATGAATTACTTTTTTGCTCTTTTGATTTCCTCGCTTATATGAATTACCTTATCGGCAAAAAAATATTGCATAAAAAATATCCATGTAAATTTCCCCGCATAATTGAACCCGGTTAATTGGTTTCCCCGTATAATTGGTTAAAAACATGTGGCATTGAAAAGAGATATACCTTCAGTTATCCCCGGTTAATTGTTTCTTACGTTCATTTAAATTTTTTTTTATAACAATTATCTCTAAAAATGTGAGGACAAGTATACATACTTACATTGAACAATAACCAATACAAATTATTTTTGTTCCTTATATTTTTTCGTGTAAAGTTTAAACTATAAAAATAGCATTGAATTTTAGCGGAATTTCTAAAATTGAACGAACTGTTCAATTAAACGAGTATCAGTTTATTGAACCAAAAATTTTGCAATTTTTTAAGTGCAATTAAGCAGGGAATACTGTACTTAACAATAACATTTGTGTGGTCTCAAAGTCCAACTTCATAGTTGTGCGACTTCTTTTAAGCAGAGTAGTTAAGGGATAACTAAAATGTTTAGTATTTAATAACTTAACTCCACCTCCACCTAGCGTGTCAAATTGTGAGCTGAAACTATCCAGAGACCCCCTCAAATACACAAAACGCCCCAATTTTTCTAAAAGAGTTTGCGATTGGTTTTATGTATCTCCATACCATGTTCGAGTACTCTACCATGGATACTTTCAGAGATATGTAGTATGAAAAATTCCGTTTGTATGGAAGCTGCTACGCCCTTTTAGATAATTGAGATAAAGGCTATCCTATAATTTAAATTCGGCTAAATAACACCAGTGTTCGAAATTTCATGCTTGGTAACTTTCGTTCACTACATAGTTGTCAAAAATTTACAATCCGGAGTATTTTTATATCAATTGCCACAGGCCCTTAGGTACGAATAAGTACTCCCTGCAGAAAAAAATTATCAATTGATAAAAAATAACCAACTTGTAGTTAGCTTTTTTGCAGGATTTCTATAAAATATATAACTTGTACAAAAAGCTAACTTGAAACTAGTTGACAAGTAATGCTGGATTAATGCAGACGTAAGCGGGAGATTGTTTTCGCTATACAAGTTTCTATTTACATATCCTTATAAAAATTTTACATTAAATACACTTTCTTTCTGCGAAAATAAAAATAAAAAATAAATAATAAAAGGAAGATCGAAATTTTATATTAGATATCTTTTTTAAGTTATGTCTGACGGACTTCGAATATGGAACCACCTGTAGCAGAATATGTGAACAAATATGAAATGTAATAAAATAAAGTAAATAAATAAAGAAACCCAAAAAATATTCTACTTTTATTATTGATATTTAAGACCAAAAGTAGTTAATTACAAGTTAGTTAACCCCTAATACAGAGGTAACCACCTATTTCGCGGCCAGCGCCATAGAAATTTAGTTAGCTTTCTCCAAAAAATATATACAGATAATAGTGACCATTAGCTGCTTCCTAATCAACTTCAAATTAACTTATAGTTAGATACATTTCCCGCAGGGTAATAACGATTTATACATCTTTACAGAATTTTTCTAGGAGATGTAGAGATCCAAAAATGATTGAGTTAACAACTGAACATAAAAGGCTTATCGTCGATGAGCACAACGCCAAGCGAAATTTAGTGGCTGGCGGAAAGACCAAATTGGAGGCAGCTTGCCGCATGGCCACCATGGAATGGGACGAGGAACTGGCCTCTTTGGCGGCGCTAAATGTCAAACAATGCCAAATGAAACATGACGCTTGTCACAATACCAAAGCATTCAAAAATTCCGGCCAAAATCTAGCCATACAGATGTCCACTCATTCATCGTCTGTTGAGACTTTATTGAAAAAATTTGTCAACATGTGGTATGATGAAATAAAAGACGTTAGAATGTCTGACATAAATCACCTTTCGAGTGGCATTTCGTAAGTTTTTGTGTATAGCTCATTAGTTTCAAAGAAATAATTAGTTATTTACTTCTCAGGAAAATTGGTCACTTCACTGTCATGGTGGTGGACCGGAATATTCGTGTAGGATGTGCTGCATCTTCCTTCCAGGACCGTGGAATGATTAATTATCTTTTCGCTTGTAACTATGCAGAGACCAATATGCTGAATCAGCCGGTATATGATAGCTGCAACGATCCAGCCTCGAAATGTAAAACGGGCAAGAATCCTGCGTATGAGAACCTTTGCTCTATCTCAGAAAAATTTAATGACAATCAGGGTCGCCGACCAAATTCAAGTCATCGCGCGACTTATTGGAAACATTTTCCTGGTTCTTTTGAAATCTACTTCTATAAATAAGATCACATACATACATTATGTACCGACTTGACAAAAAGGAAATCGATTTAAAAAATAAGAATATCACGTTATTCAGTGTGTACATTAGATTAAGTCGCAAAAAATGTATAATTACCCCCTTTTTTCGTTTTGAAGGCATATAAGTTTCCATCATAGCCATGCGCTAACAGCAGCGCTTTATTCATAACTTTCATTTGTATCCCGATTCCGAGATTTGATGTATATTATTGAGAAATCGTCTTTGAGTACCATACAGTGTTAGGTTAGGTTAGGTTAGAGTGGCTGCCCCGCGCAGAGCGCGGAGCACACTTGGCCAGGAAAAGCCCGTTGTGATACCACTGGCCGAAGCCATTTGTTTCTTTCCCTCCCTTAGTAATTGAACCAACGAGTGCGTTTTATATAGCACAAAAAGTCGAGAACGTTCGCCGAGTTCAAATCGGCTAAACAATCTACTAAGTACTCGTTGAAGAATTGGTTGCGCATGTTGGCCAGGGCGGGACAATGGCAGAGATAGTGTTCGATGGTCTCCACCTCCTCCTCGTCTCTACAACTGCGATAGAAATCGTTGGTGAGGTATCCTAACCTTTTTCCGTGTGTGCCCATCAGGCAGTGTCCGGTGATTACCCCGACTACTAATCTTAGAGAGGAGCGGTCCAGCCGGGTGAGAGCTATGGATCGCTTTACATCAATCTTTGGCCATATTTGCCTTGTAATATGGCAGGTGGTTTCCACAGCCCATCTTATATTTACCTCCTCAACGAGTTTCGCCTTTAGTCTGTGTTTGCAGGAGGTTAGAGGTATGCGCGCATTCCGAGCAGAATTGACTACAGATAGTTCCGTCCCCATCCTTGCCAGCTCCTCTGCTAGGCAGTTTCCAGGGATGTCCCTATGTCCAGGGGCCCATAAAACAGTCAAGGAACATTTTGATGCCAGCAGGTTGAGAGTCTTCCTGCATTCGATGGCTACTTTGGACGTTGCTTCGCTAGAATTGAGAGATTTGATAGCAGCCTGGCTGTCAGAATAGATAGAGATAGGCCGTCCTGGAGGGGCGGAGGTTATAAGCCACCGAGCCGCCTCCATTATGGCGTTTAATTCGGCTTGAAAAACGCTGCAATGGTCCGGTAAACGAAAACTGAGATTTAGCGCGAGTTCGCCAGAGTAGATCTCGCTACCCACTCTTTTGTTAAGCTTGGAACCATCTGTATATATGGCCGTAGACCCTGGGTTCAGGTCCGTGGCCCTTTCCCACTCGTTCCTCTCTGGGATTCTTGTGGAGAATTTGTTATCTAAACAGAGTAGAGGAGTGGTATAATCTATTTGTCTATCTTTTGCGTGCCCGAAGCTGAGGTCTCTCCACGGCTGGACCCGTAGAAAAGGATGGGTCTTATCACAGCTGTGTACATCCAGTGTACTATATGTGGTTTTATTGCCCATTTTTTGCCTATAGCCGTCTTGCAGGCATACAGGGCAGTATTGGCCTTCCTGGAGCGGTCTTCAATGTTTCGCTTCCTGTCCAGAATAACACCAAGGTATTTCACCTCGGTTGAGAGAGTAAGTGCCACCCAGTTTAGGGTGGGAGGTTTAAAAAAGGGAGTTTTATACTTCCTTGTGAAAAGTACCATTTCTGTCGAGAAAAACTCCTAGCGTGTATTCCTTTAGGACCAATCCTTTTTCAATCTTAGCTACGATTTCATGGAGTGCGGTCTCCACGGATTTCCCCTTGGAATATGCATGCTGATTCGAGGAGAGGTTGTCAGATTTAATATTCCGTCGAATATATTCGTCGATGAGCGTCTCTAGAGTTTTGAGAAAGAACGAGGTGAGGCTTATAGGCCTGAAATCCTTCGGTTTCACATGAGCGGCCTTGCCTCCTTTTGGTATGAATACAACCTTTGCCTTTGTCCACTCGTGTGGTATGTGAGTCAGTGTTAGTCAAGCTGTAAAAAACTGAGAAAGCATGGGACACCGTATGTCCTTAGCTTCCTGTAGTTGAGCGTGAAAGATTCCGTCAAGGCCAGGAGATTTGTAGGGCTGAAAGGACATTAAAGCCCATTCCACCCTATCCTCACTTACAATGTTCCCAACGGTATCACCCAGATACAAGTAGGTCCTAGGACCGGGCGAAAAATCGGAGGTGTCATCTGAGCAGCCCGGGAAGTGAGTGCTCATAAGGACCTCCTGCATTTCGCTACATGATGTCGTCCAGTCACCGTTAGGCTTCTGGATAGAGTTCATACTTGAAGAGGATTTCGAGAGAACTTTCCTCAGCCTGTTGGCTTCAGAGTTCTCTTCTATGTTGTCGCAGAAGTTTTGCCAAGATTCGCGTTTCGCCCTCTTTATGGCCTTCTTGAAAACTTTGAGTGCGTCTTTGTATGGTTGCCAAAGACCTGTTCGTTTAGCTTGATTGATGAGCCTCCTGCTGTTCTTCCTCAGTGCTGAAATCTCAGGATTCCACCACTGGGGTTTCTTTTTGCCCTTCGGGAGGGTGCTTGGGCAGGAGGCTTTGAAAGCAGCATTACAGGCATTTGCCACAAAGTTCACTGCTTCATCAATTTTTGACGATGAGTCCAGCTCACCGAGAGAAACAACCTTCGTATTCGAGAGACTCGCTTAATCAGATCTGAACGATAAGCAGGACTTATCGTGAGAAGCGTATCTGTGTAGAGAGACCGACAGCGTATTTTTGTACTTTGCCCAGTCGGTTCGCTTCTTGTTCCTGTATGCTGTTAAAGAGCAGGATCAAAATTGAGCTTAAAGCGAATGTAGAGATGGTCAGAGAAAGAGTGTTCTTTGGACACCTGCCAGTCCCTTATCTGATCAGAAAAATCGCTCGAAACAAGGGTGATGTCCAGCACTTCGCTTCTAACAGAGGTCACAAAAGTGGGGTCGAGCCCGCGGTTACATACAGTAAGATTATATAAAAGAACAAAGTCAAGTAAACACTCACCTCGAGTGTTGGTGTCGCTTGAGCCCCAGATCGTGTTATGCGAATTAGAGTCTGCCCCTATTATGCCGGGAGTTTCCTGCGATTTGCTTCCTTCACAGCTTATTCCAGTCTGTAGGGTGGAAAAAAATGGCTGTCGTGGGCCATGTAGGATGTTGCCAGCCAGATCACGATCTCCTTCAGCTGGACGCTGATGCAGACAGTGTCCTCGTCGCTGTATTGGAGAGTAAAAAATAAGAATATACTTTTTTAATCAGAATGCAAGCTCTGATCCTACCTGCTACTGGAGCTGTTACAACCTGGTAGGCATCAGAGTTCAGTCCGCAAACCTTGTTTCTAACGATCCAAGGCTCTTGGACGAGAATCAAGTCCTCAGCTTTATTGCTGAGCCGAAGGAGAAGGGCAGCCGAGGCTGCCCCGGAATGGTGCAGATTAATTTGTAGGATCTGCACCATCCTCAGAGTCGGTGATGTCCATCGCTTCTAGCTCCTCCCGTTCGGCGGCGGCAATGACTGTGACGTCATTAACCTCCTCCTCCGGTTTGGAATCCAGAAGCTGGTCCTTATTCAGCATTGCCCACCGGCTGTATACAGACCCTACGTAGGCAGATACTGAGCTTGTGTCGCTCTCAGTATCTGACGCGGTATCGGGTACAACCGTTGGTAGGTCCCCAGGTCCACTCGTGGTGTTTCCTGTGGACCCCGCGCTGTATGACACCGATGCAGACTCGGAGGCGCCAGGTCCGCTCGAGGCGTTGCCTGTGTTGTTGGCCCCTTCGTCGGTAGAGTTATCTGGAGGAGCGGGTCCGCTCGAGGCGTTGCCCGGCTCCTCCCCTTGTTGGTCCGTTTTCCGGTGGTTTTTTTACCGTGATGGAGTAAAAGCTGTAGCTTATTACCCCGCCACAACCCTCGAGAACTGGGACGGAAGCATCGTTGATGACAAAGCCAACAAAACGCTGCGTGCCCTTGGTCTCGCCAACTCGGACTATCCTCCAATCACTTGTGGGCAGTCCTTCGTTGCCCAGTCGGATAAAGTCAAGAATCTCCTCCGGCTTTGATGGTTCAGCTGGGACCCAGGCCCAGGCTCGCGGCCTGTTAGGGATTTCTCTGTGAACAGCAACTAAGTCTGCTCCGGGCCACAGCTGTCCAACCGTGGAGATCGCTTCCTTGTAAAGACGGACCGCGCGTTCATCTGCACACGCCACGAGCTTTACCCGCCCCTGATGCCACCCAGCATCACGGACGACTGGTGCAGGGCCGGGAATACTTCTGGAGTATCCCCTTATACACCCTGCATAGACCCATCAGTACGGACTTCCAATTGTCCGTGCTGATGTGGCCGTCCGGATGGCCCTTGTCGAACACCGCCAGCGTGAGTTGCTCTTTGGCGGCCTCGCTGAATGTCTTCGTGGTGGACACGGCCATGGACGGACGGTCAGAGGGAGAGGAAGTCCTATGCCTTTTGGATCTACTCGCGGTGTCGTCCAGAGATCGTTGTCTCTTTTGGCCTAGGTCCTTCCGTGGGTTCCCCTTAGTGGATGGTTTGTCCTTACCGCCCTTCCCGGAGGATCGCTTATCGCTGGCGGTGAAGACTTCCATTGCCCACTTGAGGGAGGCCTTTTGCTCCTCCGTCAGCTGGTCGTGTGCAATGACGCCCAGTCTTTTAATAACCTTAGGGGCTGCCCTTCGGTCGCGCTGAGCCCTGACGGATGGCGGAATTATTTTCGCTGCTTTGGAGCAGCTGGGGCGCCGAGCCAGGTCGTTTGCCCCGGTTGTTGTTTTACTCGCAGGAGTAGTTCCCGGCTTGTCCGTGGAGGAGTTGGGTTCGGTTACTACCCCCTGTGAGTTGGATGTGCCCGGGATGGGCGTGGAGAGAGGGGCCGTCCGCACCTTCCCCACCGGCCTCGACTTTCCCTCGAGGGGTATAGTTTTGCAGGTATCGCTGGAAGTATGCTTTCCCTCTGGGGGCTTAGCATTCCCTTCAGGTTCTGCGGAGGGCCGAATCTGTTTGGGCCGTGAAGGCCCTGTCTTCGGCGACGTCGATGCGGTTCCCGAGATGGTGGGTTTATTGGACTTAACTTTACCGTGTACAGCGGCGGCACTACCCGTGCAGGGTTCCGAGGCTTCTTTTGTTACGTTCATCATCTGGTTCTTTGGCCGCCTACTAAGCAGAAGCCTTTCGGCGGCCGGAAAAAGGGAATGGGGAAAAAACGGTCGACCACGGCAGAGCCCCATGCAGCAGCAAGTCCACCGTTACTCCCGGAGGCGGACAGGTATCCGGGAGGCGCCGTTAGAATACAGTCGGAAAACCCCCTGACTGCAAACCGTCAATGGGCACGGTGACGCATGACACTTTGGATTAGGGGGGCGTTTTATACCTACCGCCAGGTACCCCCTAGAAATGGCCTCAGTATGCCCACCCCCAGCCACCCTAGTACGAGCCCATCCGGCCCGCCACTGGACGCGGCAGGAGAGTTTATACCTCGGCCTCAGCTGGGCCCCGCCTGCTTGCACCACTGCGGCAGAAGAGCAAGCCCATCCCGCCGCAGCGGTGCAAGCAGCGATGCCCATTGCCCAGTCGGCACCCGCTTGGAGGGTATATCAAGGAGGATTTTCGCCAACCACCATACAGTGTTGCTGCGACGAAAAAAAATAAAACTTACTAAAAATCGTCCAGAAATTTAAGCACATATCGAAACAAGTAAAGAAGTATAAGTTCGGGCGAAACCGAACTTTATATACCCGGCGCACCTATTAAATATCGTTCTTTCACTTTTCAGTAAACTGCATGATAAGCAAGAGTATTTCTTCCGATGTCAAACAGTTTCGATAATATGCTATGAGATATTGAAATAATTGGAGCAAGTTTGGTGGAAATCGATAAGGGGCTATCAATATTGGTGAAGGGACTACCGAGATACAGCATTTCATCGTAAGTGGGCGGTGCCACGCCCATTTTCGAAAAATTTCATAACTGTCTTATTTTATTCCACAATTCTATTTCGCGTACCAGCTTTCAATAATTTTGATCCAGTATTTACGGAAATATCGTAGTTTTTGCATATTTCGAAAATACCGTTATATGGGAGGTGGGCGTGGCTATTGTCCGATTTCGCCCATTTTCAATCCCAACCTACCTTGGATAAATGGCAACCTACTTACTAAATTTCATTGACACATCTCGAGTTATCATGTACACGGACAGACAGACGGACAGACGGGCGGACGGACAGACATGGCTTAATCGGTTTCTCTATTCATTCTGAGTATTTATAAATACATTTGTCTATATCTATCTCAATTCGTTTTGGCTGTTACAAACAACCGTTATACGAACAAAGTTATAATACCCTTGTGCACAAGTGCGCTCGGGTATAAAAATTAAGCAAATGATTTTAACGGAGCTTAATACAACGAAGCATGTTTGGAGGTAAATTGATACTGGAATAAAAAGTAGAAGCAATCTAAGGCCCCGTTTTCTCGTTAAAAGTAAAGATTTTATGGTCTAAAAATTGCTCAATTTGAAAGCAAAGAAATCCATTGAACATATTTAGCCGTAGGCTTCAAATTAGCTATTTAGGTACGTAAATATGTTCCAGACTTAGGAATTGCTTGCATTCACTTTTAAAACAGACGCAATAACATGCCTCCGAACGGCAGATGATTTTTACACGAAGCTTTGACCCAAAAACTGTGAGCCTTCACTTTAGATTCTAAAGTTTAGATAAGTACATGCGGCGTATTAATATAATATATATTTAGATTGCTGCCACACCAAGAAATTATCAAACTCATTGGTACAAAATAAAAAAGGGATTCAATTTTTTAGAGTGTACTTCATTAGGGTCCAACGAGAGCCTTTAGTTTGGGCTGAATCTGTTAGATTTTTTAAGACTTTTCGAAAAAGCTGCAACACGACTTTGCACAAAAGCTAAAAAACAAACCTTTAAAAGAAAGAATGATCGAAATCTGGTGAGATTTGAAGAGCAGACAGCTGTTTTTACACAAAGATATTTTTTTCTACTGTAAACTGGTGTAAGCCGAAAAATACAGAAATAAGACAGAGTAATTTGGAAAATCAAATTTCACTATATTTCAGGTGTTAAACGGTCGATTGGATTTGTGGTGGGAGAGTGACTCCCTCGCCGAGTACTGTGGTTCACCCCGGTGGACGAGCGGCCACAATCCGCATCAAAGCGAGATTCTTCAATGGCTCGCCCATATGCGCCCATGCCCCGACGGAAGAGAAGGATCTATTCTATGAGCGCTTGGAGCGCACGTACGAGTGCTGCCCCCGCCATGATATCAAAATCGTGCTTGGCGACTTCCACGCCAGGGTGGAAAATTCAGCCTCCACGACGAAACGTCCGACAACGGACTGAGGCTGATAGACTTCGCCGGGGCCCGAAACATGGTAGTATGCAGTACTAGGTTTAAGCATAAAAAGATCCATCAAGCTACGTGGCTGTCTCCGGATCGAAAACGAGAAACCAAGTCGATCATGTTGTGATAGACGGAAGGCGCGCTTCCAGTGTTTTATACGTACGTACACTCCGAGGCCCAAACATAGTAATGGGAGAGTCCGAGATGTTTAAACAGTCGAGAGAATCGCCATCGTTGCATAATTACAATCGAGTCAATAATCAACTTGCTGCCCGACTGTACAATTGAGATGTTTTTCGATTGTTTCGAGTCGACTAACTTATCACCGACGAGATCGTGTGACCTCAATCGATAGCTTTCGTAGCCTTGTGCAGGTGTGTACTATGTAAATTTTTTTTAAACTGATAATACTGCAAGTGCAGATATTCGTTTTTGTGTTTAAGTAATTACTATTCGTAACATTAAAATACGTCGTTTTATCTTTCCTTTATAAAACAAAAATTAAAAAACAATTCCTAGAAGCCTGTACTCCCAGTACTTACTATCATTGATCTCAGGATGTGGGGTATGTGGGACCGCTATAGGTAACTGAATAGGGAAGCGCAACAAGAAGAGAGAGGCCGAAATACGTAAGTGCGAAGAGCTTGAAATGATGGCCGACAGGATGAATGTCCGAAAATTTTACCAGCGAGTTAGGCGACTTACAGAAGGTTTCAAGACCAGGGCGTACTCTTGTAAGAACCACAATGGCGACCTAGTAACCGATTTCCAGAATGTACTTAAATTGTGGAGGGAAGAGCACTTTTACAACCTATTGAATGGTACAACCTATTGAAAGTAGTAGAGAAGACGAACCCGAGTAGGGATGAAACGATACCATAGAAGTATCGATACCTGTACCTGGAGGTAGCATCGAAAGAAAGTATCGATACCTACAAAGTATCGGGCTAAAAGTATCGATACCTACTTATATCGATATTTGTACCTATATAAGAATTGAAATATGTTTATGATTGTTTGTATTAAAAAACGCTATCACATATGTGCCAAATTAACTTATGTGACTATCATTATTGATTTTAGATTAATCTTTTAGATTTTTTTAAGAAAAACTTCCAAGTTTTACAACAAGTTTTACTAGGATGGACCCTCAAAAAACAAGAAAAAGTATAAAGTCCAATAAATTGTGTTTAAAAAGTATACAGAATTTGCTTCTTTTTATGTACGTATTTTATTTGTTTGTATTTATTTCATACAAATTAATTAATTAATAAAAAATATCTGTATTATAACACTGTTCAACAGCATTTTTGCAGAGTAACAGTGCTATATTTCTGGAAGAAGTTATCATGTTTATCATTTTTAATGAGACGATAATAGGCCTTTCTTTGTATAAAGCAACCTTTTCTTCTACATCAAAGCTCTATGTGGCTGTTCTAGAATTTGTACTTTTGGCATTTTGTCTGATGGCCTTGAAATACAAAAAGAAAGAAATTTAGACGCAAATCAACTTCTTTCGGAAATATACCATGGTCGCGCTGCCCAAAAAAAATAATTTTTCCAGATGCTTTCCAGTAAGTCGATTTCTTGATGATTGTGGCCCCAGCTTTTGAAAATAATCTCTCGCATGGTACGGAAGTCGCAACTATATGTAGATACATGCGCGCCTATTTGTATAACATTGGATAGGTTGATTTTAAATCCTCCCATTCCTCTAACGGATTGGATTTTAAAGAGCAGACGGGGTTTGATAAATAAAGCTACAACTCATCACTTTTTGTAGAGTGTTTTCGTTTTTGTCCAATCGCAAGCTTTTTATGTTGGTACCAAAAGTCAAAATCTTCTTAGTTTAAAAATTGCCCGACCGCAAGCGTTCGCATCTTGAAAATGAAGATTCTTGAAGCGATGATCGAGGATAGTTCCTAAAGCTGCGTAGGCGTTGTATTCAATGAGACCAAATCTTTTACTACACCCCGCCAGGAGTTTCGTTTGTAGTTGGGTGACACAATCAAGAGTTGTAGAAAATTTACTCACTTGAGATGTTAGGCAGTTAACCATAGGTATGATCTTGGAAAGTGTGACATAATTCTGTCCTGAAGATTCTTTGGTTACGAACTCGAAAGGCTTCAGTAGCTGAACTATTTGCTTCAGTATTTCTATTTCATTTTTTGCTATCATTTCAGGACTGTCTGTAGCATCAAGTATAAGTTGAGACGAAATTTTGGACATATCCAAAAATCTTTCCAGCATGTAAAAAGTGAATTCCAGCGCGTTCTAACGTCTAGGATGAATTTCTTGGTGGATCCTTCCGGAACTCTTGCTCGATCCAATTTGCAGGTTCATTCCCTACGAAAGAAATAGAACGCGCACCCTTTTTCGTAGAATTGTCAAAATTGGCGTCACCCGGACATTGGCGCCTTCTTGCGGTTTTCATTGGCAACTAAACTGCCAAAATTTTTTAACTATTCACAAAGAAATTAGATTAAAAAAAATAAAAATCCGGGAATAAAATTGTCAATGAATTGGGGTTTCGATACAAGTACTTTTTTCCGATACCTACTCAGTACTCGGTTCAAAAGTATCGAGTACAAAATTACTTGGTATCGGACGAAAAGTATCGAGTATGTACTTGTATTTACTAGTATCGTTCATTCCTAAACCCGAGTCCCCAGTCGATGATGATGGAGTAGTTGTTCCACCGCCTGACTATGACGATGTACGAATAGCGATTACGCGGCTGAAAAACAACAAAGCTTCTGGAGCTGATGGCCTGCCAGGAGCTGATGAGGTGCATGCATCAGCTCGTATGCAGAATATGGTCAGATGAACGCTTGCCCGACGACTGGAATTTAAGTGTGCTCTGCTCACCCCACAAGAAAGGCGAACCCGCCATTTGTGCCAACTACCGCGGAATCAGCCTTCTAAGCATAGGTTATAAGGTCTTATCGAGTGTATTGTGCGAAAGACTGAAGCCCACCGTCAACGAACTGATTGGACCTTATCAGTGTGGCTTTAGACCTGGCAAATCCACCATAGACCAGCTATTCACAATACGACAAATCTTGGAAAAGACCAGGGAGAAAAGGATCGACACTCACCACCTATTTGTCGACTTTAAAGCCGCTTACTGATACGGCTGTGTAAAATGACGTTGAGCAATACCACCAGCTCCGTCGGAATTGGGAAAGACCTCTCCAAGCCGTTCACTACCAAACGGGGTTTCAGACAGAGCGACTCCCTTTCATGTGACTTCTTTAATCTGATGTTGGAGAAAATAATAATAGCTGCAGAGCTGAACCGCTAAGGAAGAATTTACTATTTACGATAGCGTGAAATTTCTGGCTTATGCCGATGACATTGACGTCATCGGTAACAATAACCGCGAAGTCTGTTTTGCCTTTTCCAAGTTGGATAAGGAAGCAACGCAAATGGGTCTGGTGGTAATCGAGGAAGAGAAGAAGTATCTCCTGTCATCAAAGAAACAGTCAGCAGATTCGCACATTGGCACCCACGTCACTGGTGACAGTTATAATTTCGAGAAAGTAGACAGTTTCGTTTACTTGGGAACCAGCATTAACACCGGTAATAATGTCAACATGGAAATCCAACGCAGAATCACTCTTGCTAACAAGTGCTACTTTGGACTGAGAGACGGCTCTTGGAGTATTCGAGATAAAGATTTTGCGGAATATTTACGGGCCCTTACGCATTGGCGACGACGAGTACCGCAGACGATGGAACGATGAGCTGTATGAGCTTTACAACGACATAGACATAGTTCAGCGAATTAAAATACAGCGGATCCGCTGGCTTGGCCATGCCGTTCAAATCGACAGCGACGCTCCAGCTCTGAAAGTATTCAACTCGGACCCCCTGGTGATAGCAGAGGAAGAGGGAGGCCCCACTGCGTTGAAAAGACCAGGTAGAGAAGGACTTGGCTTCACTTGGCATTTCCAATTGGCGTCAGTAGGATCAGAAGAGAAACGACTGGCGTGTTTTGTTGAACTCGACCAAAATCGTTTAGGCGGTTACAGCCCCAAATAAGAAGAAGATGACCATGAAATAATTGTTGTTCTGGGTCTCTAAGTGGCCACGGTGGCACAGAGAAGCTTAACTTTTCTTCGAGTTGTGAGAATAACAAGCGCAACCAATTTGACAGTTAACGAGCATTGATTGAGATTACATATATTTATATGTAAACGTACTTTTATGTTTTGCCGTACGTACCTAGTACTCACGCATTTTTTCACGTAGCTGATTTTTGCGACCGAATACAAATCGGGTTAGGATTTTTAGTGAGTAGGCCATGGAGTCTCTTCACTTTGATTTTAATGCGGTTTGTCAGGTTCCACATGCTTTCCGGGCTGTTTCGGCGATTAGAGCGTAAAAGTAAGTTACTCTCTCACAAGTGTCAAAAATGTGTCATCTGATGAGGAGATGTGGTGATATCCGAAATAGCTTCTATAACTTCTACCGCTTAGACTTTGTTGCTTTTTCAATTTTTCCTAATAAACAATCGTGGTACAAATCTCAATACAAATATTAAAAATAAGATGTTAATAAGCCACAATAACATTGGCAAATTGTTATTTGCAAATAATACGTGCGTATAAACGTAGTACCAATTTTCTAGCTTATACCATGTTCTGACCGACAACGAAAACACTTTGAAAACGAGTTTTGGGATTGTGGGCTGAAGGCTGTTCACACCGGTTTTTAGTGTTTTCGTTGATATTTCTCACATCCTTTCATTACAGTTTTGCTGCACAAAAATAAAACCAAAATACTTTTCCGTCATTTTTTATCATTGACAACCTTTTACTCTCATTCTTATTTTACTTTGGCCAACCAATTAACAATAAATCCAAAATGGCTTATTAAAGATGATAAAATATGACTTCCACTTCGATTAGTAATCGAAGGAAACTAGTGCAGACACCGATTAGAGTGAGTGGAACGTTTTCAAGCAGTTTTCAGTGAAAATTGGTTTTCGTTTGACAGATTTTACATGGACGAAACACACAAGTTTTAGATCGAAATACCAGTTTCAGCGGCGAAAACATGTTTTCGATGTCGGTCAGAACGTGGTATTAGCTTTTTAAACTGATACATTTAACATAAAAATATTTATATTTCTTTGCTTAAAACACACAAATTTATTTTTATATCTAGTAAATATTCGCACTAAAGCAAGACTACAAAACTAGTTTGTTAGCATATTTAAACTAATGGTAAATCATTCCGAAATATTCCCGGATCCCGGGATTACCAATTTAATATCCCGAAATCACAAAATGGCCCCGGATTGGATGCCTTCATAGCTCTTCGTTCGAGTTGAAATGCATTTAATTTTTTGATTTGAGTGCAACTTTTTTTATGACATCATTTTGTGGGTGACGTTTTCGTGACTGATCTGGCGGTATGGTCTACTGAGCGGGCATTTAAATTTAAAAACAAGAAAGAAATAGTCTGGTGCATCGATAGTAACCGACTTTTGGCTGCTTAAAATGAAAGCATATTTTTATGTTAAAAATAAAATCTATTTATGTACATATCTGTGTTCATATGGAATAGTAGCTTATGTCGAAAGGCTGGCTTTAATATAATGCGGTATTCGCAGCAAACAATTGCGAATGACTCACTAGCACCGAGCCGGTGAAGAACTTTTGGCAAATAAACGTGCAAGAAATAGTTCCGGTACCAGCAAGTCAATATTATTACTAAGTTTCATCAAAAAATTCCTAGTCATTTAAAGAATGAAGGTAGGGACACGATATCGAACCGAAAGTATCGATATGGTACTCATTTAAAGTATCGCTGTAAAAATATCGGGTACCCAATAATATCGGAATAAAAAGGCTCGATATCCCAAATATCGATACCAAAATAAAAAACAAAATTGAATATTGGTGTCGTATGTAGGCCGCTGTGGTGTAGTGATTAGAAACCTCCGAGCATATTTCTGCCATGAAAAACAGCTTCTCATAAAAAATACAACCACCGTTCAGAATCGGCGTAAAACATTAGGGACGCCCTTTGTGGCACAACATCAAGGCGCACGCAACAAAGCGGAGGAGAAGCTCGGCCAAACACTAACATATTGTGCAAGCGGCGATCTATTTATTATTATTATTACATCACGTAGAGATTGAAGTGTTGACTTAAACGCCGATACAGTGTGTTCAAATCCCGCCACATGCAATCCTAACGACAGTAAAAGATTTCTGTTCCTTAAAGTCCAGCTTATATCGGCAATAATTGATAATCACAATTTTTGTAATTTGAGTTTATGACATTCGATACGATACTTGGGTTCTGGTACTCGATTCCATAAAATATCGTTTTAAAACTATCGAGTATAAAATGTCGGTATCGAATGCCAAAAGTATCGACATGGTATCGCATCGTATCGAAATTCGTGTCCCTAAATAAAGAGAATCCAAAATCCGAGAAAAAATTCTAATTTTTTCCCCTAAATATATATTTTTTAGGAATTTCTATATTTTCAATAAAACATAAACAGTAATTATACTTAAAAATCTTTATATAAGATATAATGTTAAACGTCAATTTATCGTCATTTTTATTAGGCAAAAAATTATATATAACTAATTGCAAAACACATTGTGGCAACTAACTTTTTACATCACCTTTTTCTTTGCTAATGAACTAACTGAGTAAATAAATTGTTAGATAATTGATTAGATTAGTGAAGGAACGCTATCAACGCTAATTTGAGATGAGATTTTAGACTTGAGATCTAACGTTTGCGATTTGAGAAAAGGACTGATTCTGATTTTTAAATGTGAGATTTTCAAAAAAAATTATATTGGAAATCTACAACTTTCCTCCATATTTGGATGTACATACATATGCAAGTTCATAATAGCATTTATGTGACCGCTGACTGGAGCTGGAAAACTATCGATGTTTCATGGTATATCAGAGAAAAACTATCGATATTAGCTGGAAAAACATCGAAGTTGGGGAAAATTTGAAAACATCTATACTAACCATAGTGTCACCGATTGTTTTCCAGCACTGGCTTTGGATACATTTTTTAGCAGAATTGTAACAGTGAACCTAAGACCTGTACCAATTATCAGGTTACGAATTATTGTAAATATTACGCAGGTTTATAAATTAAATACTGGTATAAATTAAATACTGATATAAATATATGCATATGTATGTACATTAGACTGCATCACTCCCCGGTACTGCGCTTCCATTGGAATTATAAAATCTATTATATTTTTAGACGTCCACCAAAATATTTCGGAAAAATATTAAGATTTACGTGAGCTGGAACGATTTGAAAATACCTCCAAAAATGGAGTTTTTAATGAATAAAAATAGTTTCTTAAAGATATTTTTTTTGGAAAAAATCCCCTCAAATGACGGTTTAAGCTTAAAATATTTGCATAAAAATATTTTTAAAAAATTTTAAAAAGTTTTGAACGTAATCGTAATAATGAGATTTTTGATGCTGTTTTTTTAACTTTTTTCAAAGATTGGTATAAGAAAAACTCGAGTAACTGAACCTAAACTCTTCCGATTTACACTTGTGAGGTATCATTGGAAAGGTATTTTCTCACCCTTTATGCTAATAAACTCTTTCAAAGGATGAAAGAGAAAGGTAGGATGAACGAACGTCATTAAAAGTTGAATGTAGATGTGTTGGTATTTGAAAAAAAAAATTGGGACAAGAATGACTTTTTTTTGCAGAAATAAAAATTGTGGTAAAATACCTTTCTACTGAGATCCCATAAGTCTGAATCAGAAAAGTTTTGGCCAGCTATTCAAGTTTTTCGTTAATCAATCTTTGAAAACAATAAAAAAACAGCATCAAAAATCACATTATTGCGATTCCGTTGAAAAGATTTTTAAATATTTTTATGCAGATTTTTGATGCTTAATCTGTTTTGTTATCTGAGAGGACTTTTCTCAAAAAGTGCTTTAAGAAACTAGATACTCATAAAAAAACTCAATTTTTTTAGGTATTTTTAAATCGGTCCAGCTCACGTAAATCTCAATATTTTTCCGAAATATTTTAGTGGACGTCTTAAAATATAATAAATTTTCTAATCCCGGCGGAAAAACCTCAACTTTTTGGTGATGCAGTCTTATGTACATACATACACTTAAGAGTAAGGGGTTTTTTTAATTTTGAATTGTGTCATTACTGTAGAGAACCATCGAC
The DNA here is from genome assembly GCF_013731165.1 of Rhagoletis pomonella. Lineage (NCBI taxonomy): Eukaryota > Metazoa > Arthropoda > Insecta > Diptera > Tephritidae > Rhagoletis > Rhagoletis pomonella. Next base: position 66,004,390 of record NW_023458556.1, read on the forward strand.
ATATATGTATGTACTTTTTATATTTCAAACCCATTTATTCACAGTATATTCTTCGTCTTTCGAACAGAGGTTTGGGAAGGCTGCATTTTTGCCCTTTTTGCAACCCGAAGCCGCCGTCGCACAACTTGTATATATCGGGGAGTTTACCATATTTGTTGTTGCATAATTGCATGCAAACAGGAATGCCTTATATGGCTTGCCCGACACAGCGTAAGTGGAGACAGCGCATCCTACTCGAATATTCCGATCCGCTACCATGACAGTAACATGACCAATGACCCTAGAAGTAAAGCTCTATTTTAAATTTTTGATTTTCCAATGACCAAATACGTACTTACGGGCCTTGATAATTACTCGGATATTTATTTATGTAAGCCATTTTGACGTCATTAACTTCATTGTACCACAAATCGATTGATTTTTGCAACAAGTTAGCAACATTCGGTGTACCATAAAAGCTTATCCAAGCCAGATTCTGACCAGAATATTTGAAGGCATTCGTATTGTGACAGGCATCGTGTTTCATTTGGCACTGCTTGACGTTCAAAGCTGCCAAGGAAGCCAACTCGTCGTCCCATTGCATTGTGGCCATGCGGCAAGCCGGTTCTAATGCAGTGTTGCCACCAGCTACCAAATTACGTTTGGTATTATGGGCATTGATGATCAAATTTTTGTTTGCCTGGTTAAGTGTAAACAGGGCTGCACCTTTGCAGGAAGATGCGAAGTTCTGTTAAGTTAAATCGTTTGCGGTTATGTATTTACGTATGTATATTAGACTGCATCACCAAAAAAGGTTGTGGTTTTTCCGCCGGGATTACAAAATTTATTATATTCGAAGACGTGCAACAAAATATTTCGGAAAAATATTAAGATTTCCTTGAGCTGGGCCGATTTGAAAATACCTCTAAAATATGCAGAAGGCAAAGTGATCAAAATAAAATGAACGTCCGA
>NW_023458556.1:66005350-66091059 GCF_013731165.1 Rhagoletis pomonella
TAAAATATGCAGAAGGCAAAGTGATCAAAATAAAATGAACGTCCGAAGTCTTCGCTGGCAAAAATCGAATGAATCTCTTTTATTTTTTAAAATGGCGTGTCCTTTACAACGAGTCTTAATCGCTAGTTACAACGAGTCTTAATCGCTACTTGTCTTAAAGCTAGGGTTGCCAACTAATATTCACTGTAACTACAAACAAGTTACTTAAACTATGACTTAAAGCTAGATTCTTAAGTAAAAGCACACGTACTCCTAAACCTTATCGACTCCTACACCTCTAAAAATCCACTATTTTATGAATAAGTAGTTTCTTCAAGAACTTTTTGGAAAAAATCCCCTCAGATGATAAAACAGAGTAAGCTTAAAATATCTGCATATAAATATTTAAAAATCTTTTCAACGGAATCGTAATAATAAGATAAGAAAGTAAGAAAATACCTTTCTAATGATACCTTACAAGTCTAATTTGGAATAGTTTAGGGTCAGTTATTAAAGATTTTCATATACCAATCTTTAAAAAAAAAAACATAATACAAAGCATACAAAATTTCCTTATTACGATTTCGTTTTTTTTTACGATTTTTTTAAAAATATTTTCATGCAAATTGTTAAGCTTAAGCTGTTTTGTCATTTGAGGGTTTTTTTTTCAAAAAAATCTTTAATTAACTATTTCTCCTCATGAAAAACTCCATTTTGGAGGTATTTTAAAATAGGTCCAGCTCACGTAAATCTTAATATTTTTTCGAAATATTTTGGTGAAAATCTTAAAATATAATAGATTTTATAATTCCAATAGAAACACAGAACCGATTTTTTTTTGTATGGGGGGTGATGCAGTCTAATGTACATATATACACATGTATCCACTGGATTATTTATTTAGTTCATTGTTGTTGTAGTGGAGCTTACCCCTGCGTTATTACACGCTATATGTTTTGTCGAGCCGCACAAGGATTCATCACAGTAGTTCGCGGCGAAAACGATCACAAAAGATGCCGTCAAGAGGGCGAGGACCGCGAACTGCAACTGCATTGTAAACTGTTAAATAGGCGTTTATTTGTATGGTTGAAAATCGATGCGTCTACTTGAAAAGCCAGTGCTTCACTGCGAAATTCTTTGCGATAACGATTATTTTTAATTGTTAATTGTTTTTAACTGAGACAACTCGCGTAACTATTAGGCATTATGTAAATATATATTATTTCACAAAGCTTAACGAATTCATAAATATTTGCACAAGAGCACGGGTTTGTTTACACAGCCGCACCCGGCTTACTGGAAACGGTGGCATACAAAATAAAAATTAATGGTGTCTGTGCATTGTGTCTGTTGGAGTATTAAAAATTTCTTCTCTTCAGGGTTTTAATGGCTAAGCCTAAATGCGGAAATGTAAGAATGCGAATAGGCTTTTGTGTTTAGAGATCGCTGAATTCGGGACATTTTCATGCAAACAAGTTGGGCTTCTTGATCTAACATCGCAAAATATATGGCAGAAATGCATTGTATGCATAGTTGCTATAAATTGGAAACTACCAATTTGTCAGGTAAACAAGAGATTATTGACAGGAAAGACTAAGTAGTTATATAAACAATGGAAACTCGCAAGCATAATATATTTGAAGAGTCTCGGGAACCAGACCCGGCAGACTAATTTTGGAAAAATAACATCTAGTATTAATAGTATAAAGGAAAGTCGAGATTCTTTGAACACGCTAATCTCGAAAACTACTGAACGGATTTGGACAACATTTCCTCTACTATAATCTGTATCGATAGGAGAGGGACCTTTGGTATTTCGAATTACGATAACGTTGCAGCCCGTCTAAAAAATTATAAGATCTGTACCGTTCGCTGGATTACAAATAATGAGGTGTTAAATTAAAGGAATTGGCCACTAGATAAACATTAATGTTTTATTTTTTGAGTAGGGATGCACCTGTTAAAAAAATACTATATTCAATTCAATTCCACTTGCTCTACAGATCTGCAATAAGCTTTTATTTTTTTGAATAGAGTTGCCGCCTGTCTAAAAATTTATAAGATCCACATCGTTCATTGTATTAAAAACATAAGATTTCAAATGAAAGGGCTTGGACAATAAGTGTGCAATGAGACTTAATTTTTTTAAATAGGGTTGCTACCTGCTTTCTTCAAATTCGTATATGTACATACTTATGTACTCAAATCTTTAATGTTTTGTATAATATTCAACTTCACATAAATGCATATGTACAAATGTATAATATTCCATTCACTGTAATACCAGAATAAATGAAAATGATTTTATGAATGCATATACATATGTACATATTAGGGTTGTTGCGAATATTCGCATTCGCATTCGCAACCGCGGAATTTCCGCATAAATTATGACATTCTCATTCGCTTGCATTAATCAATGCGGAGCTTTTGCGAATGCGAATATTGTACAAGTGCATTGTTAAAACGTATATCTGGAAAACAAAAATTTTAGCCAATATTTTTTGTCTGTAGAGATGCTACGGTAAGACTGTCCCCTACGTCCACCCTCTTTCGTAGTTTAAAGTCAAAGCGCAAGATAATAGTAGGTATTTCCAGCGGAAATGTTCAACGGCTGGCTATAAAGAGAATCGAATATTATTTGTCAAAGGTCTGTTGAAAAAACTGAATACATCTCTAGTTGTTTTCTACTTTTTCTTAATGTAATTATTTTTTTCCTCATAAAACTTATTATTCTTAAGTTCCGTGTTTCCTTCTATTAGTCTTTCAGCTCGAAAACAAAAATTTATTATTATTATTAATTATTATTTATTATTATTAATTTATTTTAATTTTGTGTAAATTTTCAAAATTAGCACGCATCGAAATAAAGATAAAATGGTATGTAAATAAGTCGACAGCCAAGTTCGCAAATTAAATAAGAACTAATTCAAGGTGAATTTTATATCTATTGAGGCGTGAGACATGGCATGTAATATATGGTTAGTATAGTATGGAAAGGGCTTAACTCACATCGTAGCTGAAATACAAAAAGCCGTAACTAACTAAAAATCCAAAATTAACTTTTTGATTGATTATGATGCATTTCATCGAATCATAAGTCCCCACATCGTTTTAGGCAATACAAAAATTTAGTTAGTTGTGGTTTTTTGGATTTCAGCAACAATGTGAAATAAGCCCTCTTAAAATAGTATTAGCGATATATATGTGGGAAATTTGCGTTCATTCGCCTCAAAAAATATATCAAAACACATTGAGCGCATGGAATGGAACAACAAAAAAGATTTGATAGCTTATGGCTAATAAAAAAAAAAAACTAATTACATTACACTCATTACAGGCGAACCTTTCCAAGGAGTCATCCGAGAACTAAGCAAATCTGAGACCTTTATCGTCCGTGATTCCATAATTCAAATTATTATAAAAAAGGGGTACCTTTTTAACAAAATAATAAGATTTTAAACTATTTCTACTGGCAGCCACGACTTTCAAAACAGAATTTTCTTCGAAATTTTCATTCCTAGACACTAAAATTTATTTGCCATATCCACCTACATGTGCACAACCTCGCTATAAGCGCACATTTTTCAAACCAGTCACAGAAGGATTAAAAATGAAGTACAAAAACTGAAATCGAAAAACGCTGATGACGAAACAGGTTCTCCAAATTCTGAAACAATCAAATGCCTTGATGCTCCGAATTGGAACACAACGGTGTTTAAACAACGATTTCGCCATGATGCTAGATTGTGAAGATGAAAGTCAGGAGGATACATCCGACATTTGCAGCCCCGATGCAATTCCCAAAAAGGAACTGTTGCACCGCAATAAAAAAAGAAACATAACTGAAAGTCCTCTCAACTGGTGCAGCGTCAATCGAAAAGAATTTACAATTTTGTCAAGTTTCAAGCTTGCCGCCTCGAGCGAATAGTATTTAGTTGCGCAGGTTTGATTTACGACCCGTTAGGAATCAGGCTGTAACCGGAAAAGGCAGCAAAATTAATCTTTCTTAAATACAATGTTCCAATTTTTTAATTGAAGTACTAAAAAAAGAAAACATTAAATTTAGTAACTTTTCCATTTTTTATTTACCTAAATCACCTAATGTACTCACCAAAATTATTTCTTAAAAATATTTGACATCCGCATTCGCAGCCGCGGATATTAGCTTTTAAACATCCGCATACGCATCCCTAGTACATATGTATATAAATACTTGTATTTATTCTATAGAGCAAGAGTATTATAATAATAATAAAATTACCATTTTGGCACTTCCACTTTTACTAAGTGCTTGGCCGAACTTATCCTCGAATTGGTGTTCTTACACAAATGTCTTGATGTTGTTACACAAATAGAGGACTCTACAGTTTTACGCCGCCTTCGAACAGCAAATGGATTTTACGAGAAGCTGTTTTGTTCATGGCAGAGGGCCGGCCGTTGTTAGACAAGCGTTGTTTCTAATTTAGATCTTGCTCGGACCAGTGACCGAATCGAGTTTCCACGGAGTGGCAGCCACAGCAGCCGCTTTTAAAATTGCTATGTACAAATGTGCGTTACATGGTTCTAGTGAGCTACTGGTGGCTGTATGCTTCTGTGTGTATTTGTTCAAAGTTCTAAACAAAAGCAGTAAAGCGAAAATTCTTTAATTATTCCATTTGTGCATTTTTGGCGTTAACTTCGCTCGTAAATACTTCACATATGTATGTATGTACTTGTGTAATACGATGTTTACATGAGGAGATTTTACAGGCAACTTTTAGTTGAATGCAAGAATCGCCTGGCGTGAACGCTTCCAATGAAGTTGGGCGGTAGCTAACTTTTGATTCAACTTATCGCCTCCAAAATTGCCTGGAAAATCGCCTCATGTGAACAACATTTCATCCACTCTCCAACATTTATTCAGGTAAGAAAATAGGTTATAGTCTTGAAAATTTTTTCCAACAATTTTATTCCGCTTAAGGCCGTTTCTAATGAAAAAAGGTTGCGGAAAAACAACAGCAATTTACACATGGTAGTAGTTATAGCTGTTGTTTCGCAGATTGAAAATTCGGTAAAAATGCTAACTTTTAATTTATGAGTGGCAAATCCAACAAGGCAGACAAGGTATTGAAAAGGATTGAATTTTTAATATTCTAAATGGCGGGTCCAATATGGCAGATAAATTCCTCATAATTCATTCATCCTCACCCCAAATTTGTTCACAAAAAAATGCTTAATTTTAAATAATCAGTTGGGATTTTCGAAATTCGTATCCAAAATTGCGAACACAAATTTTAAAAATAATTGGATTACTTGATATCTGTTACTCGGGGTTTTGAGGGTCGCTGACTATGAATCTGGTCATGCATTTATAATATTCTGAATGGCGGGTCCAATATGGCGGATTTTTTATTTATTTATTGAATTCACCTTATTATACTAATGTTTACTATTGAAATAAACTAAAATTGAAATTGGATAAGATATTTTGAGTTTTCAAAATTCATGTTTTCATAGCCAGTGGGCAAGTTCAGAAGGCGCAACAGTTGATCGCAACTGTTGTTAAAAAATCAGTAATCAGTCGGCGAAATGTTATGCGCCTTCTGAACGTACTGATAGATTAGCTGTCAAAATTTTTGTAAATTCAAAAGCTGTCAACCACAAACGATTATCAACAAATTATTGTATTGAAAAAATTGTGTTTTGTATCTATGTATATTAAGAAAAATGGAAGAAGCAATTATACTGTCGGAATTCCTTGAGGATAACATTGAAAACGCTTTGAATCAGTTTTTCATTGTTTGGCAATGTTTGGAGATGGCGAGAAAATATCCAGAAATGAAGGTTATTATGAAGTCACAGTTGAGCGATACAATAACGACTTGTTTAAGGAGCACTTACGAATGCCTAGTGTTGTTCCGATACAAGTAACTACAAGTAAATACTCGATACTTTCTTCAAGTACTGAGTACTTTTTGTACTGCAATCTTTGCCACAAGTACTTAGTTGGGTATCGAGTACGCGGTTAGAGTATTTACTTGCTTTTCCACCTATTCAGAATTTTGGTTATGACATAGTGTGCTATAGTATTTTTGGCAACACGTTCCGACCTTAAGTTGTACCCAACCTTAACGTGTATGAAGCAAATATAATAAGTTGGAGAATCGGACTTTGACAACGCCTTATTAATTGGAATTGGATACAGTAATGAAGAAACTGTCAAGACTGCATTCCCGTGCTAGTAAAATTTTCACGTTTTGCAAGATTTACGGCCACTCTTTCGGTAGGTTTTGGCCGAAAGTACTTGATCAAACTTATGGCTACTCATGTGGTAAGTTTCGATCGGAGAGTACTCGAATAGTTTATATATATAGCATTGCCGCGGCGGCAGATAACGCAACTTTCTTATTAAACTTATAAAACTTTTTTAATAAATATATTCAAATGCGTAGAAACATACACAGGCCCTTTGAATTTGCATATATAATATTTTCTGAAATTATTATATTAGTTCTACGGAATGCTGTAATGAGTTCGATACGAGTAAGTATCGAGTACTTCTTTCCGATACATTTGTAGCATCGATACTTTTCTTCGATATGTTTAAAGAGTACAGGTATCGAGTACATGACAGTATCGGAACAACACTACGAATGCCTCGTAGGACGTTTGAGGTGAATTTTATGAAATTTTTCAATTCGCGGTTTATTCTGGATTCTGATTATTTTGCACGATTTAGTGTTTCTATTACGACAAGAGATAACCGGAAAACCTGATTGTCTTGCAGATCTTCGCAAAAAAGTTATGTTTACAATATGGATATTGGCCAAGCCAGAGAGTTTTCTCGCTGCTGGAGATCGTTTTGGCTTTGCTAAAAGCACTGCTTATGTAATATTTAGAGACATGTTGTCAGTCGTATCAGGAATGATCCCTTTATTTGTAAAATTTCTGAACAGAAGACAATGCAAACAAGAAGCCTTAATTTTTCAAAGGCTATCAAGGGGTTTCCCTGGCGTTGTTGGAGCCATTGATGGATGTCATATTGCCGAAGCAATTCATTTCGTTCTCTAACGAAGCTATTGGTATCTTTTTAGAGTTTCACTCACACTGTGAAATATATTAAGTTTTCGCTCCTAATTTGACAATTGCCTTTTTCTTAAATAGTGTAAGGAACTCATCCTTTTAGCTGCACCAGTCTTTTTTGGGCCTGTTGGAAGGCGATCTACCGATTTAACGCCAGGTGAATCTGAAAATGCCTCTAAACTGGACGTTGTGCTGCATGTGCTTACGCCAAGTAGCATAGGCACATCACTGTTCTCCTTCGATGACACGACTGGATCCAAGTTGACTGTGCGGTCAGTGGAAAAAATATTTTCGAACAGGTCGTAGTATTCCACTGAACGCGACCACGACCTGAAATATACATATGTATATACTTGAAAATTGGTCACCAACTAAGTAGGTACGAATGTGTATAGTGTACTATATATTAAAAAGAGAAAATAAAATTGTTAAGTAAACAGCGGTAGAAACTATGCACTCTGGTGGATGAAGTAATAGAAACTTTTATTAACTGTTTTTGCTATATTTCTTTGATGTTTAATATTTTTTAAATCTCTGTGCAAAAATTATAAAATTTCAGCAAATTTGCACCAAAATCCCTAAAATTGTTAAATTTTTTTCAGAATTTCAGAAAACTTTTAGGTATGCAGTTTTATTGCCCATTAAATTTTATTATTATTTTTTTATTTATTATTATATTATATTTTTATTAAGCTTCTATTAAAAGGGCATCATAAACTAAACCTGCGGCTAGTTAATCATTAAAATGTTGCTTGGGAACCCAATGAAAAATTAGTTTAAAGAAAAAATTACCTACCTAAACTTAGGCTACTTTAATTGACGAACACAGATATGTACATACAATACGCATGCATATGAATATGTGCCCATAATTTTGAAAGTAGCCTGATTCACATCACACCTTTTGTGCTTAAATGATCGTTTACTTGTAACCGAAACCTGCTATCGACATAAACTGACGACAAAAACTTTTACCTTTGCTTAATGAATTCGAACGAATAACCGACGATTTCAGATGCAGGTAAATTACCATGTAATCACAAAAGGTCGGTCTGATGTGACTTACACCACTTTCAAAATTCTGGGCACATACGCATTCAATGTAACTATGATACATTTTGCCACTGACCTGTACTCTTTTTATTGTTGTTATCTTTTATAGTTTTATAGGTCCTCTTCATGTTTCGCATTTTACGGTCCAGCGTGTCATCATCTTCAACGAGAAAGCCCGCCGTCCTCATGTCAGCGAGAATATCCATCTTAGTGATGGCACGATTAATCGAATAACCGATTATAATCGGTTATTTTCATTTGGTTAACGATTTAATTGTATCGAAATTTTCCTTTCGATTAATCGAGCGATTAACCGATTAATTTTTCAAAATAATCGAAAAGAAACCCTCAAAAATTTACTAATTTACGCACACAATAATGTATGAATCAAAATAAGTTGACATGTTTTTTACACTCTCGTATTCTGCAAATTTTTTAAACAATATTTTTTCCAAAAGCCGCAACACAAGCTTAACCTAAGTAGCACATATTTACATTTTATTTTCCGAATTCGGTGTTGCGAATTTTCGTCTTTTTTATATGGAAGAAAATAAGCAACACCATTACCAAACAGAAAAATACCAAAACTGAGCGGTAAATGCCAGATACTTAAGTCTTGGAATTTTTCATATAAAAATTTAATGGCCTACAAAACTGCATACTGAAAATCTTTCTGAGAAATCGAATCAAAAAACTGGAATTTTTTTTGATTTTTTTTTTTTAATATTGCACAAAGTTTGATATATTTATATTTCTAAGTTTTTTTTTTGCCAGAGAATAAGCTATATTTAAAAAATAACTAAAATTAAATAACCCAAAAAAATCTTGTCGTGCGCTATAATTTTTACATGGGGTGTAAGTCAGTTTTTATAAATGGTTTTTATTAATTTTCGATTTTAATCGATTAATCGGTTAATTTCTTACGATTAATTGCAATTATTAATCGAGTGCTTTCGATTAATCAATTAACCGATTAATCGATTATTGAATTTTTTTTACCATCACTAATCCATCCATAAATTTTTCTTTGGGCGTGTGTGAATCGGTAACAAAGTTCTATGGGGAAACTGTTGAATAATATTTTTACTATGGTGAGAAAGTTCTGCCAATCTACTGTGTGAAATGAAATATTTATTGACAACAGTAAATTTTTGATAACCGCAAATTTATGCGGAATAAAATATTACAAATTGAAGTGAAATTAATATTTTAAGAAAACATCTGCCATCGTTGATTGCAATTCATCAATTTCAGCTTTTATTTAACGAAAAGTTACGCACATCAACAATCTTTGCGATTGTCAGAATTTTCTATGCATTTGTCAAAAATTTCACTAGCCTCATGAGCCACTCAAATTTTATTCACCTCATAGTTTTCAAAAATTTACTCGCCGCGAACTTTGTTACCGATTCACACAACGCTCTTTTTAATTTTTGGATCACGAAACTTATCTTTCCTCTTTCTGTATTCCTCTAACAAAAATCTCGTAGCTTCTCCATGCCACTTGAATTTGGAGTTCCCTGGTGAACGTATAATTAAAAATCATATCAAATTACTTACCGTATTCAAATAAACATTGCAGTATCCCACTTTCAGATGTTGTATTTATGTCGGAAACAACTCCAACCAATTCTGGTGGTGCAACACATCCCTTCGTATACTCCTTCAAAAACTTTTATCTGAGGATAAAGTCGGATATCTAAAAATAATAAGCTGCAACTTAAGCAAGCAATTTACCAGTTTTAAGCTTTATGTGGACTTCCTGACTAGCGGTTATACGATAAATGCAGTCATCTAGAGCGTGATATGCAGTAAATTCATTATTTGTAGACATTTTGTTTCTTTATTTTTTCTTTTTGTATGGCTTTTTATCAAATGCTGGCACTAATGCTGGTTAAACCGTCGTTGTTTTCGTTTCGTAACTCTGCAGTATTAGATAAGTTTTAGCTGCATCCAAAGTTAGATAGTTTTGAAATCACAAATTTAATTAAAATGTAATTATTTGAAACAAAAAGCCTTTTAATGGAAAAGCCAAATGTCAAACTGTCAAAGGCGCTCACAACATGTTTGAAATGATCAGAAATTAAATACGATGGGAAAAATTGCATTAAACACTCAACTGCTCAGTTGAATACAAGTACACAACAACGCGTTCAGGAGGTGCAATCGCAACAATTACTGAGCTGTTGCGCCTTCTGAACGTGCCCAGTGATCCCAAAATCTCCGAATAACAAATTTTAAGTGAACTCAGTCATTTTTTAAATTTCTGTCCGTCAAATAGGATCCGATATATACAGGATGAGTTTCTTTATACATTCCAGATAATCTCATTTCACAGCCAGAATAAACAGAATGCGTTTGAAATATACGTTAACATATCATCAGGAACGTTCTAAGGAATAAGTAAACAAAAAAGTTTATTCCAAACGTTCAGAATGAATAAAGAAATGCAGTCACAATTTCGAAAAATAGCACGCACCATACAAAAGTTAACATCTTACCGAATTTTCAAAAATATAACCGATTTGCCTACCGGAACCAATTTTGAATAGAGGATGAATAAATCTGCAGTACGAATTCTTAAAGCGCAAACAGTCAACGACGTAGGTTGATGCAGACACGATCTACCTTCAGTGATCGGACTCTAAAAAAAAAATTGGTGTGGTAGAATCTTGAAAAATACGTGGCAGATTTCAAAAAAATGTGATAGATCTCTGGGTTTGGATCAAACTTTGTACAAAAATTAAAAAAATTCTGCAAGGTTTCCCTAAATGGCAAACTTTTTAATTAGACTCTAAAAAATTTAATTTTAGTTTTAACATTTTTTATTAAATAGTATAATATTGAAAGGGAGTGCTTGTTAATTGGCTTGATCTCTAAATAGTATTCAAACCAAACTTTCCATGAATAAATTTTGTATATATATACATTTTATTTATTTTTTTTAATATGTAAATAATCAGACGGCATATAAATTTCTGACCTTTGGTTTAACTTTCAACTGTCTCGTTATTAAGACTGTTCCTGTATTTATTTTTAATGTGATTCATCTCTGAAAATTTTCGTTGGGCAGCAGCACAACTGTGCAGTAAAACAGCTAACGTCAACATATACTCTGCCAAGTTGTTAAACATAAACCTTTCGAAAACTTTTTTGTGGTCCTTAATCAATCCCCTGATTTGGGAAATAAAAAATGATTCCGCAAGGAATGTTAAGGAGTAAAAGAGACAACTTCTGTTACACCTTGATATACAAAACCTTGGTGTGTTTGAGCAAAAAGTTATTGAGCAAAAATTTAAAAAGTTGCCATATTATTTTTAATAAATTCTTAATGTGAATGGGAAAAAGTAAAAAAATCGGAGCATATTTAAGTCAAGTGGAGTAGGGAGTAGATTTTAAATTTAAAAAAGAAATCCCGGAGTAAATCTACTCCGTTCGGAGCAAAGTCCTGACGCTGGCAATGCCTCAGAATCCTTAGATGCACTAATACTTTCACAAAAATCTCCGTTTTTTAACATTTTCGTTATTAATCTTCTTATAAATCATATATTTTGCAATTTAACACAATAAAACCGCGTTTCCTGTCGAAAAATTTATTACTGAGAAAAATTACTATTTTACAGTTTATTTTATCCTCGCATTCGGCCTTGTTTACTTTTACTTGAGAAATTTCATCGTCGCCGGGAATGCAGAACAGTGTTGCCATTTTAGCCGTTTTCCGGCTAGATTTAGCCGGCAGCCGATTTGCCGTTTGCAAAAAAAAAATTTGCCGTTTTTTAGCCGATTTTGCTATTCGCCTTATTTTATTAAAGTTCAAATATACAAATTTTTATTTTTAAAATTTAGTGATCCAAAATCTATTAGAAATGGCTAGTCTTATCTCTGAGAAAATTTTCATGTCGGACTGTGTTATATAAAATTGAAAAACAATCAGATAGTAAGCCGATTTCAATGTTTTTTATATTAAGCAAGTTACCCAAATACATATAAACTGGGACGCGTTATATTAGCTGATAAAAAAGTAAAAAATTTTGCAAATTTTCATAATTTTTACACAAAGTGTGAAATCTGTTTGTAGTATATGTTGTTTGTTAAGTAATGAGCTACATATTCATAAAAAATAATAAACATCAAATAAACTAAAGAAAAATAGGCAAAACTTGCTTCAATTTTGCCTCCCAATTTATATTTGGGAGGACGTAGCGGAGATTTTCTTCATAAAATTTTTGTTATGAATGTCTTAAATTTAAGTGTGAAGTTTTATTCGCTACACTTAGAAAATAAAAGAGCACGAATTTCGATGTGGAGCAAAACTCTCTGGGAAGACAATGCATGATGAAAACATACTTTTTAAATTTCATAAAATGAAACTGCAGTAGTTTTCACCTTATGTGGATAGTTCTTGTGACAAATACATAGTTTCGTACTCATATTTTTGTACATATATTTTTTAGCAGCACCACATCTTTGCTCATCAAGTTGCAGGGCATCATTTTAACTCGACCTCCTTCCTGTTCCACGGTTAACGGTACATCTTTTAGAGGTTTAAAAATATTTTGCGTCAGCAATTTGTCATCAGACTGCATTAGATCGTACTACGTACCCCATCCTCGGAAAAGCAAAAAACATTATTTTCGAACGTTTGCTCTGGTGTACCGAATTCTGGCAGTTTGGAAACGCGCAACACTTTTAATATTTTCATCCAACTTCACTTCAAATTTTTTTTTTTTTTTTTCAAGAAGCAAAAATTTTTCTGCTAGTGAATCTGGTGGCATGAATTTGTTTAAATGTCATAAACTTGTTAAAAGTGAAGTGGTCGGCAACAGCAACGAACGGCAGTAAATTAAACTACCTTCTGTGTTTGTATCATGGCGTTTTCGTTTCTCGAGATAATGGTCGCGTTCATAAGACGTAGCTGTTTAGCTCATCTGCTACGAAACTGCTGGCAACTGTTGAACCCAACAACTACGTCTTAGAAACGGCTTGATGAATATGCTGCCAAATGAACAGCTGATAAATGTAAACAAATGAAATTGCAACAAATAGAGATAGATGCGCCGATACTATTTAGAATTCAACGCTGAGCCGCCGCCATGTTGAAAAAATCGTTCAATGTTACAAGGAATTAAACAGTGTAAAATTATATAGCAAACATCTTAAAAACATATATTTAGAAACGTAGTATTATTATAAAATATTTTAGTTACTTTATCACGTCAGTAATAAATTTGTTTGCAACTGCCACCTAACAAAGCGGCGTTAAATTTAATATAAGCGGCGTAAGTCTTTTCGATCAGCTGTTTAGACTAAGCCCAACACGTTGAGTTCAGGTAGCGTAAAAATTTTCCGCTGGAAAAAATGGCGGAAAGTTGCCAACTGTTGGGCTGAGCGTAACTACTCAACTGTGCGTTTCTAAGACAAACAGCCAACGGTTACCCAACAGCTATGACTTATGAACGCGCCCAATGTTGCTCTGTTTTCCTCAGCCCTTTCACAGCTTTACATGTTCATTTCTGAAAATATTGCCCTCCGAATAAGCAAAAGTGCCATACTTTCTGCTAATATAGCCGGGTCAAAAAGCAACCTACTGAAAATGTTTCAATATTTATAAGAAGGCGAAATTGTTTAATAGCAAAGTAAACGCCATAAGTTTGTAATTTATCTCTGTTTTTATATTGAAGTAATACAAACATGACTTCTGATGTAAAGCTTAACTACGTATAACGACAGTTTCCTTTGTTAAACAAAAATAAAGTGGTGTACAGCTTAGCTACGTATAATCTGTATTAAGCTAAAAAAAAAATTCTATGGATTTACTAGTCTTAATTTATGTATTTAAAAAAATGAATTCTAGTTGATCATTTTAGCCGTTTTTTTTGTCCAATCTAGGCGGTCGCCCCGAAAAGTTCTGGCAACACTGATGCAGAATCTTGTATTATATCATTCTTTGTTACCAATATAAGTGTTTAGTGTTGGACAATTTTTGCTCTTAAAATTAAGACAATTATGTCGAGCAAAAATAAAACTACTCAAAAACGCGAATATGTGGTAGATTTCAGACCTTGAGTGGTAGATGTGGTACATGCTCAAAAAAATGGCAGATCTACCACAATGTGGTATAAGTTGATCACTGTCTACCAGGATTGAAAAATGGAAATTTGAGATTGTACCTAATATCATAAAATAAATGTACCTAAATGAGACAGATTCTACTTAAAAAAGTTACATCATTCATTTGTATTTTTTTTTATAAATGTTATTTAAAACATGTATACAAAAGATGGATGTTTTTTTTTAACTGAGCCTATATCTATAGACTACATATAATCTAATGGGAATCGGAGAAGCGTTGTTTTTGTCTAATTTTGGCTACTGAAAAACGTTGGCGAAAAAGACAAAAAAACACCCGAAGTATACTTCTTTATCCAGCTTTTTATAAAACAACAGGAAAAGTCTGCTTATTTATCCGATTCCTTTTGATAGGTGCAGCAAGTCTAGAAAAAATAATCAAATTGCGGGAAGTAACTTTAAGTCATCAAATGTCGGAAAAAGGTACAATTGTACCTACTTTTTTATCCCTGCTGTCTACCTTATGGGATTCGCGTGTTAACGAAAGCTCACCACCGCATGGCGGTGACGTTGCCGTTTCTTCTCTCTCTCTGTCTATCAACAGTAAATTTGATATGCTGCTACGTACATCAACCTACACTTACGCTACGTCGTTGACTAACTGCGCTTTTATGCTGTATATTGTCGTTTAAAGTACAGACCGCGTATCCCGAGAACGCAAAGCCTCGTATGGGAGGTTGCCAAAATTTTACAGGAGAGAGTAAAACCTGTCTTATTTCCAAACGGTTCTCTCTTTTATCCCTAGTTATCTTTACCTTTTTAACCGACTTCCAAAAAAGGAGGAGGTTATCATTTCGTCGGAATATATATTTTTTTTTTTTTTTTATTTTTTTTTTTTTATGTATGTTGCCGCATAACTTTGGACCACGGCAACCGATTTCGATACCACGATTTGGACCACGGCAACTGATTTCTTTTTGTATCGGAAAGGTAGTATCTCAGAGGTGGTCCCATACTAATCTGGTTAAGATCCGATCAGTGGATCAGGAGATATATACATATATATATATATTTTTTTTATATGAGAGTTGAAGTCGGTTTTTTTTTGCTAAAAATTACTTGTATATCTAAATTTCGATATTTGGGTATAAATGGATACGGCTTGATTCCCGGCAGTATGATGAGGGACGGTGCACAAAAAAAGGAATAAACTTAAATTTCTCTTTGGATTTTTTTGTATGTAAATTTTTGGGACAAAAGAGGCCGATGTGGGAGTAGAGTTTTCTCATTTGAAACAAATGGTTATAGTTGTCCTTTGCATTGCAGCCGCCGCAGTAAATTTGGAAAGAATTTTTTCCCAATCGAAAAATATCCAACTAAGTTTCATTAAACAAAATGTGATTTAATTGTAAAGTTTAATTTAAACGGTTGATGTTATTTTAGTTTAAATAAATATTGTTTTGGTAGTTATGTTTAATAACTTAAAACCCTTATTTTTTTCAAAAACACTTTTCGTTTTGAAAGTTACAGTTTTTTGGCCGAAAATACAGTTTTTTTTTTTTGGAAATTTACAGTTTTTTGAGAAAAGAATCTGGAAACTCTGATCGCGAGGCACACAATTAAAGTTGAAGCTTTGACATTGGTAAACCTTTAGCGCCTAAACCAGTGACTTTGAAGGTAGTACCAGCCGGTGCGGGTTGGTCATTTATCGCCGAAGTGGTCACGTACAATATGTCAAGATTGGGGCCACCCCAAGCAGCTGAAGTGATTTGTTTGGTAGGTAACTTAATTTCCAAAAGAACTTCACCGGTACTGAAAAACGGGTAATTTAAGTAAACAAAAATGCAATTTAACACTTTGAATTGACTCACCTTGGGTTGACCTTGTAAACAGTGTGACCGTTGTATGTGGCGACGTAGAGGTTGCCTTCACTGTCAATAGTCATACCATCAGGCAGCAAATCGTCTTCAGGTTTTGCCCCGTGTAGATCGAATATAACTTTAGGATTACCTAAAGATGTAAAAAGAAAAAAATAATAACACAGTGCTAAATAAACAAAACATGGAATACACCCGAAACAAAACTTGCAGGGCACTTCTAGCAAAGACATTTGAAATTATTTGTAAGAGCATTGAAAGATAGTAAGCAAAATAGTTTGAAAGATTTTGTTTATTCTGGCACGAAAGTCTTACACAAAAGGTCCCTTGCTAACGTTCATGGTGAAAAGATCTTTTGTCAGAAAGCACTTGAGCATATGTATGTACGCGTATGGCGTGCCATTCGAGAGCCGTATTGGATTCTCAAGTCTTTTACGCAGTGGTGCTAATGAATAATCCAAATGGATTTTCTTTTTTAAGTTTATCTAAAAAATTACTTTTTTAATGCTATAAAATGGGAGTATTCGTCACCTGAACGTCACATTATCGTTGAAATACCAAAAGGCATAACTAATAAAAAATTCCAAATTCAGTTTTTGATTCACATGATGGATTTCATCGAATTACAACTCCCCACATCATTTTGAGAAAAACAAATAATTTATATATTAGTCATGACTTTTCCCATTTCATTTACGATGCTGTTACGTCTTTTTGCATTTCAGGTTACGATATATAAAAATGACTTATCAAATCTTAAGCACCATCTGTAAAACTTTTTGAAATCGGTCAAAACCACGTCGTCTTCCCAAGTTTTCTCAAATTACCGTTACATGCGCGGAGGGTGCGGTTTTTGAACGATTTCAAACATTATATCTGTGTTCATATGGAAAAGTAGCTTATGTCGAAAGGCTGGCTTTAGTATAAATCGGCATTCGCAGCATACGATTGCGAATGACTCACTGGCGCTAAGACGTTGAACAACTTTTGGCAAATAAACGTGGAAGAAATAGTTCCGATACTAGCAAGGCAATATTCTTATTAAGTCTCATCAAAAAATTCCTTGCCGTTTAAAAAATAAAGGGATTGCCGCATTATACTAAAGCCAACCTTTCGACATAAGCTACTTTTCCATACGAACACAGATATTTACTTATCAGAAACCTACCTACTGAAACACTAAAGGTCTGATTATGGCAACTTAACGTAACTAAGAGGCTGTCACCTAAAATCGATTTTGCTTAATATCATGTCGAAGTCTGTTTAATTTTGATTTTCTAAGTTCTAAGTTACGTTAAGTTAAGTTAAGTTGCTATAATCAGATCTTAAACCTTAAGTTTTGTTTCGTTTACATTCTTCGCTTTTTTTGTCACATTGCTAAATTTTAGTGAACTGCTTTCAAACAGCAAATAAGCGGTACTTACTTGGCACGCCAGTATCGAAGTTGTAATCGTATGCGTTCACTTCATAGGTGTCAGTGTCAATATAATAGAATTTCTTCAACTTCTCGTTCCAAGCCAAGCCATTGGAAATACCTACATCTTTTTTTACCGTAGAAACATTGCCTTTATCGTACTTGTATAATGCCGCCAAAGGATATGTATCATTTCCAATATATTGCATCGTGCCGCCAAAGAAGCGGCCACGTGGGTCGACTTTAGCATCATTGAAACGATTACCAGCATATTTTTCTCCGGCTTCCACTTCAAAGAGTACGCTATCCACTTTGCTTGTATTAGAGACACCATTCCAATCCACAATTATCGCCCGACGTGCTGCTCCAACAATAAACTTGCCATTTTGACCCTCGATGGGAATGACAAAGGAAGCAAGATCCTCGCCTTCGATTTTGGATTTGTAAACTTTATTCTCCTGATAGTCGTAGCGCAATAGTTTCCCCGCTTCAATATCTACGTAGTAGAGGCTCTGACTCTCAATATCCCAGTGAGGACCTTCACCATGTTCACCATAAGAGTTGGGCACAGCCTCGACTTTGTACGACAACTGCGAGAAGAAAAGTAATGAAAGATAAAAATGTTAGCGATCAAATTTTAGATTGAGCTGCATATACTAATGGTGTTTCCTTTTCTTCTAAAAATGGTGACTTTGCATTGCCCTCTACTTAGTATTTATGCGAAGAGGGCACTGAAAAAGCAACAATTTTCTATAGAAAAGAAAACGCTATAAGAAAGGAGTAACATGGCATCAAACATTATTTTTACAACGCTTTTATCAACCTGCAATGTTGTGTGTCCAGACGATACTATAAATAAAGCAAAGGTATTTATGGCAAACTTAGTCTAGGTATCAATCAACCTCGTCGCCTGGTATCATATCAACACTCTAGAGGTAGATGTCACCCCGCTAAAAGAAGTTAAATGTTGCGCCTAAAAATATGCACTACATACGCTACAGCGGAAATGGACGACACGCAATTTCTTTAAATGAAATTAATTGCTGCTATATGTATGTATGTACAACATTTTGCTTGCATAGTCTTCTGTTATCTTTTCACTGCAAGTTGAATTATTTTAATATCTATTGCAAAATTTTATACAAGACTAAAAAGTAGAAAAAAAAATAAAAATAAACTTTTTTATATATTTACCACACTTTTATAAATGGACTAAAAATTAGAAAATAATATTTTTCAGTCCCATAGAATTTGTTTTGATAACTCCTGATTTTGAAATTTTACCAAGTCATTATAAACAATTTATGAGATTGAAAATGAAAAGCGTGGGGCGCATGTACATAATAGACCTGAATTGATATGAAGATTAATATATGTATGTATGTGGATATATGAATAACGACCGCTTAAAATCGATCTCAAATTTGTACCTTCTCTGTAGAAAGTTAAGGTCTATGTAATGTAGTTTGACTATTGTCAATTAAATCTCATGCTTTGTAGTGCATGTGCTCCACGGTTTTCGTTTTCTATCTCATAAATTGTTTATAATTTAAAAATCAAAAGTTATCAAAACAAATTTTATGGGACTGAGAAACAGGGATTGCCAGACGTTTAGAGTATAAAATCCGTACGCGGACAAATTGTTTGGCGAGCAAAAAAAAAAACGTTTGTGCTTAGGTGAACACAGGAAACGGACTTTTAATGACATCAAATAAAGCAGCACATATTTCCACTAGTCCTATTTAATGATTGCTTCACAGACAACTTTATTATTTTTCGGACTAGAACTTTTTAACAAGCAGTGTACATGCAACAAAACTTTTCAGTTAGGTTTTCGACCCTACCGAGTAACAGTGTAATGTTTGAAGCGATGGTTAGAGTGAAAAAATTAAGAAAATTAGGGCCTTTTTTTAATTTTACGCAACAAAACTTCACAACAATCGAAGTCTTGTTATATTGTTATACATAATTTTAAAGGCCATGTTTGATTTTTAAAATCGGGTGAAAAATAATCAAGCTTTTAATAGAAGTACGAAGACAACGCATTTTTTAACAAAAAGAAATGGAAGGTTCAGGAACTATAAGAACCTATGAGATATGTGTAAAGAAGGAAAATGTTTACAATATGAAAAAGACACTCCGAAAATCCGTACATATTGACGGAAAACTAAAAATCCGTACGTTGAATCCGTACAACCATTTTCAACCCTGCAAATCCGTACCGTACGGAAATATTATTTTCTAACTTTTAGTCCATTTATAAAAGCGTGGTATATTAAAAAGTTTATCTTATTTATTTTAACTCAAAAGCTTTACCAGCGTATCCTTTTCAGGGGTAGCGACACCCTAATAAAAGGAATAGGTGAGACATTTTTCAGGTCAAAATTTCAGTTGGTTGCATAATTACTAAAGATAAATTTTATATTCGAAGCTTCGATATTCGCATTTTAATCGGATTTTAGCTCCAAAAGGGCGAATTTTTTACATCAAGCTTTATGGTGCTAAAATTCGGATAAAATCGATTTTTTCTAGGAAAAATCAGATTTCATCTTAATTTGGAAAAAGCAACTCTTCAACTCCTCTCTTTCTGTCTAAATTTCGCATCACTGTGTGTGGCATATATTTGCCAACGGGCAAGTCAATAAAATATATCAACGTTTTTTCGATCTGATGCAACGAAATATTGCATCGATGTATCGTATATAAAAATCGATTTTTTAGATGGAGCGAATGAATTAAAAATATACAAGAAAATTGAACAATCGGAACTTCGATATATGTGGTGGCTAGGGATGCCCATCCCGGAATTCCGAGATCACGGTGTTTTTGAGGTCCCGAAATTTTGAAAACATCGAATTGATACTAAGAACTTGTTTATGAATTTGAAGTATGATTTTTGTAAAGTGCCGTTTTGACTACAACTAACAAAAATATTGCGACTATTCTTTTAAATTGCAGCCTAAGGCACTCCGCATATTACGCGCCTAATCATAGTAGAGTAATCGTTTTGTCATGTCAAAACGAATGCATGACGACGCCACTTCTGCACACTTGGGCGCCCTGCTTGCGCGCACATTACACATTTTCTGGCCGGTCTTTCTCACAAATACACTTCCGCGAACATTTCTGCAATAAAATATTGCATACACGTTTATGACTTTATACAATTGGCACGAGTTTTAGCACAAAATCATTAATTTTCAATCATTATCTACTGAAATGACAAATAATTTTTATTTCGAGCACAAAAAAGTAAACAAATGCCGATATCAAAACGGCAAGCGCCTTACAATGTTGGGCGCTTCGATTCATGAAGTTTTTATGATTAGGCGAAAACATGATTATGAATCGTAATATACAGAGCTTCATTGAAATACATGTGTTCGGTATAAAAGTTTCATACTTTAGTACGCCGGAACGATTACACTACTATGACTAGGCGTTTAATGTGCGGAGTGCCTAAGCCTTTTTTTGAAGAAGATTTAAAATTTAAATTTTAAGTTTTAAATGAATGTACTCAGCTTCGTTTATGTTAACGAAACATAAAGTCTTAAGGAAAGGTTACATAGTTTTTTAAATCAATCTTCTCAAACTTCCTCAAATCGAAAAACTTATAATTTATCCGACGTGCTGGTAAAAGAAGTTCAAATATTTAGTAATGGAGGAGATAGGGATCATTATCTTCAAATGGATTACGACTACCTTTTGACTGCTCAGACTGTAAAGTGTTTGAAAATTTAGATTAAAATTAGTAAGATAGAAGAATTCTTAAAAGATGGGTGTAAATCGGAAGGGGTTGAAAAGGTTTTATTTCTGAAACCAGAGTTGCGTGATTTTGAATTAGTCAAATCACAAATCCATAAATGATTTTCGACACAACATACTTCAAAGTTTTCAGATCTTCGAGATTTTTTAGACTATTTATGGATTTTTCTAGACTACTGCGAGATTTTCGAGAATCTCGGGACTATGTCGGAATCTTCGGGACTACTTCAAGATTTTTGGAAATATTTTGGTATTTTCGAGACTAATGCTAGATTTTTGGGATTCTCGAGCCTATTTCTAGATCTTCGGGACCGTGTATCTACTTAAAATGCCATCTTCCAACTTTATACGATATACCGAACAAATTTCAATGGGCCGTAGACAACGCCCGGACAATTATTTAATTTTGTTTTTAATTTAACTATTATTTGAGACTAAATAATTGAGAAAATTGCGTTCTGATTTTCTTGGATGACTTGTTTAGAAAATGGTGACAATGTGTTGAAAGAATTTAATTAGTGTAACTTCATCGCTCAATTACTTCCACTTACCTTACTATGCTCCTTCCCGCCTTTTCCATTAATAGCAGTTGCTAGGAGTAATATTGATAGCAAACCTAGCAAGGACATTTTTGCGATT
Organism: Rhagoletis pomonella; assembly: GCF_013731165.1. Classification (NCBI taxonomy): domain Eukaryota; kingdom Metazoa; phylum Arthropoda; class Insecta; order Diptera; family Tephritidae; genus Rhagoletis; species Rhagoletis pomonella. Next base: position 66,027,212 of record NW_023458556.1, read on the forward strand.
TAAAAAATAAAATTTACTTAATCTTACGATCCCAAATGACAAAGCTAATGTATGCAGCCTACACAGCGTAGCATTAGACTGAAAAAATACTGAGGGAGAGCTCCACTTTATAGGCGTTTCAACCAAAATTCCCCGAAAAACAAGTTTACCGAAATTGTCAGCTTTTAAAATATTTAAATAGACATATCGTCGTTTGAAGTACAAAACCGCGTATCAACAAAATGCAAAACCGCGTATGTGAGTTTGCATAAATTATTTTCTAGAGAGTAAAAACACTCATATTTTAAAGTGGTTCTCTTTGTTCCAAGAGCTTGTGTGAGCAAATCCATTTTTTGGCAGCAAATGTCAGTTAAGCGGTTTTGCAGAATGACGATACGCGGTTTTGTACTTTAAACGTCGATATGTATTTGCATTATAACACATCATGCTTTGAACACATCATGACGCATTGACGTCAAAATTTTGCGCCGACCACGTACATATGTATGGATGGAGGTTGTGTACGCAATCCGTGTTTACATTTTATATATAATTGCATTAAAAATAAATAAAGGTTAGTATTCCGGTGAACTTCACATCATCTATAATTTTATCTGAATTTCACTTTGATCAATTATAACAAATCTTCGAAATGCAATTCAATGAGATCACTAATACTGCCTGCTGTTATAGCTGATAAAAGATTCCACACCTATGAGATGTGCCACACCCCCTTTTAAAAACTCATTTATATACATATATCTTTCTATAAGCACCTACCATAGGTATCTGTGCATTTCAAATTTCGAGTTCATGTGGCAATAATTCCGAAGTTAGAGCTGTTTAAAAATTTTCACTATGGGTGGTGCCACCCATCCCCCGCCCGCTTGGCGAGTTTTTTACCCAGGAGTCATAGCAATACTTTGGCAAAATTTTATTCGATTCTGTCCATCCGTTTAGGCTGCAACCCGGCACATAAAAACATACATATTTCCACAAATATATAGTAAAATTGCTTTGAAGCGCCATCTTGCGGTTCTTTAAATAAAAAATAGATATTAGAAATGAATTGTTCATATCACAAAACTCCGGAGCACAAGTTTTTATTAAAAAAAACAAAAATCATGACACTTTAGTATAATTGTATATAGAATCCGACTCTGCTAGGAACGATGTCGAAAAAAATTGAATTGAAACACTTGGTTATTTTGCAGGTGTCAATAGTGCACCAACGGCCCTCATGAGTTTTGTTTATGAGTTCCTTGATGCACCCGATCTTTCCCGCTATGTTTGACCCTAAAAATATTTCTGGTCCAATTGCGCGCTCCAGAGAACCGCAGTTCGCGAATTCATCAGCCAGTTATTTACCTTGAACACCGTAGTGTCCTGGCATCTACTCAAGTTCAAGCTCATTCCACTTTGTAACGGAGTTCAACCCCAACTTACATTCCTGGATTATATTTGAAGAAGTGCGAGCGGTTTCCAAGGCTTGGCTGTCACTCCAAGATGGATCGTCCGATTTGAGCTGTAATTCTTTTGTTGGGTACGCCTCTGCAAAAGAAATCGTTTTAAGGTGAGAAAATTGGCAAATTTTTCTGGAATCTGGGAAATACCGGAAAACCTATTTTCCAATTATTTTGTTTAGATAACTTAATTTTATTTTTTTTTTTTCATTTTGACAGCAACACACAAACTAAATTTTCTGTTACAAGATTACTTTTTATGTATGTCTATACAAGGCGCATTCGATCCCGGGATCAAGAATCCCGGCATCGCGGACACTTTTCCATGTCCTGAAATCCCGGGATTACAGCTCCGGGATCGCGAGATTTTTATTGAATAATTTACAGTGAAAGTGATGTGGAAAACGAAAAAATTAATGCATGTGCATATGATATGAAAAACGAGAAATACAGAACACCAAAATTTTAATTCAAACTGAACTTGAGCCATTTGCACTCGGAAGAGAATTTCAGAACCTAACTGAATGACTGTGTTTTTTTCAAGTAATTTGTGCAAGAACTGTTTAAAAACACTTGACAAGAAGGTTTTCTTCGTTTTAATTTAGGAATGTTTTTTTTTTTACATTTTCGGGCAAACGAACTCGAACATGCTGTGAGCTAACAACTAACAGCGAGCCTCTACACGTTCAGGTATAGCCAGTAGTGCTGCAAAACTATCGATGAGGCCAATGCTTCAGCCCTCGATGGTATTTATACTCATAAATATAAGTTCCTTTTCCTTTCACGGTAACCTGCGAAAAGCAAACTGTTGTCGCGAAACTTTTTTATTAGTTTAAGAAATACACAGAGCAGGCTTTAGTAAAAAGGCAAAAAATTGGCACAGAACCTGTTATTTTTTTAATTTTTCTTCTGTTAAATATTTTTTTTTTCCATTAAAAAATAAAAAAAAGCTGGAATGATTAATTAATTTGTCAGAAACTATAAGCCCTATCAGAAAGTGATGTATATACGGTTTATGGAGAATTTCATTAGCTTTCATTTGCCGTATTTAAGATTTTTAAATTGGATAAGATATGCGTGATTAAAAGGAACCAATTTTTGCATTAAGCAGAATAACGGTAACTTGCAAATATCTCGATAACGTATCCATAGAAAAAAAAATTAACTCGATTTTCGGAATCACCGAGCAATTCTACATAGGGATTGGATAGTGGCGTCCATAGAACATTTTTGCTGTAAACCAGTGTTATTAGCCTGTTCCCGTACTTCACGATTGGCAGGATTTGCAGGTTTTACAGGAACAGCTTTTCTCGCCTTAAATAAACCTTATGTGAACGTGGCGTACGGGAACGAACCTGCAAATCGTAGACGTTCTGGAACGCACTATATGTTCCATCAAATTATCCTCTTAAACAGTTTGTTTACATTTGAAATTGAAACATAGCCTTACTTTTTGACTCCTGCATATTCCTGCTAGTAAAATTTTTACTTGCAAAAATTTGCAGCTCTCTCGGGTTGTTACGCTCTCGAATTCGCTCTGACTTGTAAATATTTTGGATTATTAAATGCACTTCCAGTAAAAACTTGCAACTACTAGTAACAATTCGTAATAATTTTTTGATATTGAATGGACCTATAGACTACACCCTGCAGAAAATGTATCTAACTATAAGCTAACTTCAAGTTGGTTAAGAAGGAGCTAAAAGTCACTTATTATCTGTATATTTTCTTTGACGAAAGCTAACTATATTTGTATGGCGATGTCCGCGAAATAGTCAAGGGTGGTTTACCTCTGCATTAGATGTAGTCAAGGGTGGTTACCTCTGCATTTGATGTAACTAACTTGTAACTAACTACTTTTGGACATAAAATATCAATAGGAAAAACAAAATAATTTTTTTTATTTTTATTTTTTATTTTTATTTACTTTATTTATTTATTTTATTACATTTCATATTTGTTTTCATATTCTTTTGTAGGTGGTCCCATATTCGAACTTCGTCAGACATAACTTCAAAATGATAATATGAAATATCGATCTTCCTTTTATTTGCCCTCAATTCGAAAAAGTATATGCGCAGTGCAAGATATTTAAATAGAAACGCGTTTAAAGAAAACAATCTCGAGCTTTACTCCTGCATTACTTGTCCACTTGTTTCAAGTTAGCATTTTGTAGCTAACTACAGGTTATATATTTTATAGAAATCCCGCAAAAAAGCTAACTACAAGTAGGTTATTTTTTCTCAATTGATAATTTTTTTTCTGCAGGGCATGGTCCAACGATTTTTGCAGGGCTGTTCGCACGCACACAGTGACATCAATTGCACGCACACTACAAAAATGCTCTGCTGAAACTGCCCACCTATGTTTTATAATTTCCATTCGTACGGCCATCAGTTATGTAACTTTAGAATGGAAATTGCTGCATTTTTTAGGCGCATCAATATTACATAGTTACATCCCATGGTACAATAATTACAGGAATTGTCTTCCCAGAGAGCGCATATTCCGATCTGCCTTATTTGAAAAACATCAATGTTGCCCACAATAAAAGGTTTACTGCCAGGGAAAAGGAATATTTCCATACCCCATATACCATGCATGTACACGTATTTTTTAAACAAACCTTCTTGCAGGGGACTTATTTAATTTGCAAAAGCCAAAACAGATATTTGCTTAGTAAATAAATTCATAATTTGTATGGCTCACTTCATTTAAAACATTTTGTTTTTGTTTTAAAATATTATAAAAATTAAATTGAGCGAAAACAAAAAGCAAAGCCAAATAAAAGTAAAAGAATCAACATTGAACTGCGTCAAAATAAAAATAAGGGAGCACGAATTTCGATGTGAAGCAAAACTCTCTGGGAAGACAATATGTACCTGTAATTATTGTACCATGGTTACATCCCAAGCTAATAAAAGCGAGGTAAAAAGAGGCGAATCATGTAAGTAAAAAAATACAAACCCCTGATAATGATTTTTGATATGAAATATTACATATTACATATATTGGTATAAATATGGGAAAGAAAATACCCCGTTGGCAAGGCCGTTGATAAACTCACCACTTATGAAACTTCCAAAAATCGTATTATCCGTCAAAAGTTGTTTATTGAAACTACCTTCTTTTTTTAACATAATAAAGACTGATTGCACTCACATAAACGTACAATCATACACGATTGAGTTTTTTTTTTTGCATTCACATGTTGGCAAGTGAATGGGTCTCAACTATACAATAACACACTACATATTCTGTTTTTGAAATTTGTAACCAATCTCAAGAGTGCTTGTTAAATTTTTGGAATCAAACAATCACATTTTTGAAACGAATAAGATTTGAATGCACACTCAATTGATTAAATCATTATACAGCTCTGGGGGCCAATTCTTGTTCTGTGAAAACGTGAAGTGAAAACATTTTTCATCACTTCCCATAAAATTACGATTCTGTTTTCAAATGTAAAATAATTAGGCACTCTGTATATTAAACGCCTAATCATAGTACCTAGTGTAATCGTCTCTACATACTACAGTATGAAGCTTTTATGCCGAACACATTTATTTCAATGAAGCTTTGTACATTACGGCTCATAATCATGTTTTCGTCTAATCATAAAAGCTTCATGAATCGAAGCACCCAACATTGTAAGGCGCTTGCCGTTTTGAAATCGTTTACTTTTTTGTGTTGGAAATAAAAATTATTTGTCACATCGACAGGAAATTACTGAAAATTAATGATTTCGTGCTAAAATTGGTGCAATTTGTACTAAGCCACAAGCCTTTATGCAATATTTCGCAGCAGAAATATTTGCGGAAGTGTGTAGTTGCGAAAGAACGACCAGAAATTTGTTATGTGTAGAAAGTGTTTATTAACTGATGGCTTATGCAGGGCGTGCAAGTGTGCAGAAGTCGAGTAGTCATGCAATCTTTTCGGCATGACGAAACGATTAATCTACTTTGATAAGGCGCGTAATGTTCAGAGTGCCTTAATTTGTCAAAAAGTTTTCACTGTGAAAACTTTTTTTTTTAATTTTTGTGGCTGTGAAAAAGAAAAGTTGGGCGTTTTTCTCAAAATCATCATCTTGTGATAAAGAATATCATTGTCTTAAAGTTACAATAATTTATTAAATAATTACCTGCTAGATGTTGATGGAATAGACTTTAATGATCGAGAATCGCTTAAAATGATAAAACGAAACGATAAAGTGAAAAAATTAAATTTTCGCTGACATTGAATTTTTCATTTTCATTTCACAGTTTCACAGAACCAGAATTGGCCCCCTGGTTGCCAATTCTGGTTTCAATTCAATGTCAGTGAAAACTTAATTTAAACAACTTATCATTTCATTATATCATTTTAAGCGATTCTCGATCATTAAAGGTTTTTCCATTAACATATAGCATGTAATTATTTGGTATGTAAATCATTTTGAGTTTAAGACAATGATATTTTTTATCACAAGATGATAGTTTCGAGAAAAATGCCCGACTTTTCTTTTTCAAAGCCACAAAACTTTGTGAAAAAAAGTTTTCACAGTGAAAACTTTTTGACAAATTAATTTATTTCCATTTGAAAACAGAATCATTCGGCCCTATCGCGAATTTCACATGAACAAATATTCCCAAAAATTATAAAGCAACAAAAAACAATTTTTCCCAATTGGTTTTTGTTTTGCATGTTAAATTATGGGAAAGATTTATTCACACGTAATTGGCGACAGGGCTGATTATTTTATGTGAAGTGATGACTTCACGTTTTCACAGAACTGAAATTGGCCCTCTGATATGTATATATATGTATGTACATCAAGTGATACTCGAGTTACAGTGTGCACCGACGGATAGATGGATGGATAGACAGGCATGACCCAATCGATTTCCCTCTTCAATTTGAGCATTGTGGTATTAAGTACTATTTCGACTTTCGGCTCCCAGTACGGCATAGATGAACCAATTACCTCATAAAAATTAATTTACATCTAGTTCTCTGGCAACTAACTTCAAATTGATGTATAATCACCTAGTAGCCTCATTCAGAAAAACCAGATGCTTACACTTTTGATACATATCTTTGCAAATAGATCAATATTAGCTGTAAAATCATCTACTGTGGGCAATTAACTATCTCAAAATGAAATGAAAAGTCATCTGTAAAAGAAACATACTGACTTTGCATTGATTTAAGCCAAATTAATTAAATGCAGAGTCGGATAATTGACTGATGCCCAGGACATCGCCATGTCAACAGTTCATTCCAAGGAAGAAAGTCAGATCTTCAACTAGTTTTGGTGGACAGAAAACCAGTTGAATATCGATACTAAACTAGTTTCTTACAGAACGGGACTGTTACAAACCTTGTGCACAAGTGATCTAGGGTACAAAAACATAAAAATTAATTAAAATTAAAAAATTAATTGTTTTAATGTATTTTCCGTTACTCAAGTGAGTATGTGAGTGAGTTTTTGAACTTATTATATAAAATAAAAATAGAGCAGCCAATTTCCAACTTCCGCTATTGCTAATTTTCCCCAATATGTAGTATAAAAGGCTCGCTTACAATGTGCAACATCTAGTCACATGCCCCTATACTTATTAATATGACCAACCGTACACCTTTCGGAAGTACAGTACTTCTTTTCCGCTTTTGTACTTCAGGAGGGAGATTCTGTAACCAGTTTACGAACATTTTCGGATCGCTATCGCACTTTGTGATGCATTATATCAACGGTGGGCAATCGCGCCCCTTTGAGCCAAATGCGGCTCTTTGCTTAGCAAAGTGCGGCTCTTTTTACTTTCTCTTTGCTTTGAACATTTTAAAATACATATTTCTTTGCTGGACATTCTTTTCCATTGTGTTGTTTTTTATTTTATTCTTTTTATATACACATACGTAGATTCAGATCGGAATATTACCCGCAATTGGATAATGAAAATTAGCTTTCTGACTTAATGTTCTTTACCGATATGATGGAACATTTGCATAACTTGAATTTGTCTCTACAAGGAGAGAATAAAAATCTTTTTGATTGGTCGAAAATTATTTTAAGTTTTGAAGCTAAACTACGTCTTTTTATTTATGATCGCAGAATATTTCATAATTTTTCATGGCTAGAAAAAATATTGCACATGATTTAAAAACAGATTTTGAAAAAAGATTTGCCGATTTGAAATTATTTAAATGTACGTTTACATACTACACAAACCCTTTTTTTATGTAACATATTTGAGGATGAATTTACAATACTCCTTTTTAAGAAAAGCGAAGTTTTAGGAATTAAAAGAAGATAAAGCACTGGAAATTCAACACAAAGCTTTGCCATTGCTTGAATTCCGGCAACAAGTACCAGAAAACAGCTGCGTTCCGTATCAAGGCGAATTTTTATAAGGTGGTGTTACTACACCTTTTCAAGTTCAAAATGAGAAATTATGAGATTGTAATGGGAAAATGTAAGATTATATTGAGAAACTGTAATTTTTAATGGGAATGCGTAAATTGAAATTGAGAAATGTAAGTTTAAAATGAGAAAATGTAAATTAAAATGGGAAAGTGTAAAATTATATTGAGAATATATAACTTGATATTGAGAAATGTAAATTCATATTGAGAATGTGTAAATTTAAAATAAGAAGAAGTAAATTCAAAATGAAAAACGTAAATTCAAAATGAGAAAAACGAAATTCAAGATGATAATGTTAAATATCAAACAGAAGAAATTAGGTTTTTCTTTCAGTAACAACCACACGACCGAAGCGTGGGGTGGGGCTGGGTAGGAAGACTCATTGAGCGTTGGCAAAACATGGGGAATAATGTGCGGGATTTGGTAATGGTCTGTGACAATACCATATGTCACTCTTCGATAGAAAGGAAAGTGGCAGACAATTCGGGAAGAGAAGCAGTTTTGTGTCTAGGTCCTTATTCCCCAATATTGAATCCAATAGAGAACATTTGGGCTATAGTTAAAATGGAAGTAAAAGCGAACCTGCGTGTGCCAAATGTTCATCCCTCCGGACTTTTCGAACAGAGCTTACAGTATTTGGAAACAGTTATAGATAACGCGAAAATAACAATAACTGGAGGAGATTTCGCAAGGGCTGTACAGCACTTAACTAATTTTCATACAGACGCACATGTATTAAATAATATGCATGTTGGGGTGTTATGTTCCTTGGTCACATCTTTGTTTACTTACATTGATAAATGTGGTTTTTAATAAAATTTGATTTTCAGTACCCCACAAAATCTCATTTCAAATTTATATTATCTCATTTTGAATCTATTTTTTCCCCATTTTGAATTTACTTTTTCTTATTTTGAATTTTCACATTCTCAATATGAATTTACATTTCTCAATATCAAGTTATAAATTCGCAATTCAATTTTACGCTTTCTCATTTGGATTTATATTTTCTCATTTTGAACTTACACTGCTCAATTTCAATTAACGCAATCTCATTTCAATTTACTTTTTCTCAATATAATCTTACATTTTCTTATTACGAACTGGAAAAGGTGTAGATCAGCTGATTTTGTGTATGTGTTTCGCCTCACGGCTTCTAATGTCAAATTGAAAAATTTTGTTTGAATTTCCACACACACACTTACAGATTTTGATAGTTTATGCCGCCAAAGCAAAAACAAAATACATGTACATTTTTGTTTTTGTTCTCCTGCTATCACCTTATATTAATTCGCCTTGATTCCGTATGTTTTCAATGTTTGGTACAACGTATAACTGTGAGTCTTTGTACTCTACAATGAAATTAGTAAAGTCAAAATACCGTTCACTATTAGTTGTATTCGCGTACCAGATAATTATTAAAAGTTATAAAAACTATCAGCTCAGTGAAGAGTTAATAGGAGCAATCCGCTAGGTTGTGTTCTCTCTCCCCTGCTCTGGATTGAGGTTGTAAACGACCTTCTAGAGGAACTGGAAAAAGTGGGCTGTCGGGTGATAGCCTATGTAGATGATGTGGAGCTTTTGGTTAAGGAACGATTTTTATACACCCTTTTTGATCTGGCTTAAGGTTACCTGAACCAGGTAACTAGGTGGGCGATCAACGGCGGCTGTCGTTGAAGCCTAACATTGAGGAAAGGGCAGGAAAGGTGTCGGTTGCCTTGTAACGCTGTAGGGGAGCTATCGGCTTTAAGCATACACACCTACACTGGCGCTTAACATACATAAGTTAAACACGGCGCATGCGTGTATTGCAGGCAGAATTGTCGCAGCACGAACTGCTATTAGGCTAAGGGAAACTGGGTCCTTTTGGGACATAAAAAAGAAAAAGAAGACGTTTTACTGCTTCAGCAAATGCTTTTATAACACGTTACCTCTCAAGGGTTAGTGATGGGGGTTCTGACGGGCCATTTGCGATTGTGCAAGGGACTAGGAAATTCAACTGAGCCTTTTGTATCAGCTGTCAAGAGGAAGATGAATTGGAATCATCTCTACACTTTCTTTTAGACTATGCAGCCATCGCGAGGCTAAGATAGAAGCATCTTGGCTCGCACTCTGAACAAACACGAGCTCTCAGGGATCGAAATTAGCCGCATTCGAAGGTTCGTAATCAGCCCGCGGCGTTAACTTAACTCAACCTAAGCTGTACTTCTTTGAGCATACCCCACTGCTTTTCGTTTAAAGAATTTTGTGGACTGATTGAGTTTGCCAGTAGTTCGCTTTCTGCTCTTGTCAACGTCAGCAGGCATCACAACGAGTACTTTCTGCGGACGGTGTGACCTAAAATTGTGTAGGTACATATTTTGATTCGTTAAACCATAATTTCTTCGTATATAGTACATGTGTACCTAGCCCAAGTAGTTCATGTATGATACCAACATTAACAACAGCCAAAAGAGGGTTAATGCAAACAAAAATATGAATTGTTTACGTTTTAATTGTTAAATAAGCGTACGTCAGATATTGAATACACTTTGTAGTTAAATAACTAGTGGCAAATATGTCTGTATTTACCTAAGCTGAGCAAATACAACGTACTGCTCTCATCTCAATGTTTAATAAAAAATATATTATTTAGAACGGCGCAATTGTTTGAAGGTCGTTTGTAGGTCGTTTTGGGATTGTGGGCTGAAAGCTGTTCGAACCAGCTGTTAAGGTTTTCATTGACAATTCTTTCATCCTTTGTTTACAGTTTTGCTACGAAAAATCAAAATCAAAATCTTTACCTTTCATTTTCTTATCCTTAGCAACCTTTTTCTTTTGTTTATATTTTAATGGTGTTGTATAGAAATTATCATCAATTCAGCGCAATAATAAAATTTCAAACAACGCCACTTTGTAGCTTGTGAAAAGTTTGTTCGACCGATCAAAGGATGGTGTTGTCTAGAAATTTGTATTGAAAATGAGTTCAGCGCACTAAAAATTTCCAAACAACGCCACTCTGTAAATAGCAAAAACAAATTTGTACAAATGTATCAGCCGCTTAATTTGGCTTGATTCAAACCGAACATTTGAAAGCACACTTGCATGTTGTGCTTGTAAATGAGTGCGCAGATATGATTGCTACAGTTGGTTGCTGTGACGAGGTACAAATCTAATTGGGCGGAACATATAAGGTTTGTTCCACACGAGCCGCGGGTGCCCAAAACAGACCAGAAAGCGTTCATCACGCTCGAAAAATGGGTAATAGAGAGCGAGTACCTTCCACTTTTGGATCGTAAATGTCTTCTTCTTCGTGCCCGAAACCGCCCGGACTTTTTTCCGGGCAGAAATGGACAAGAAGTCAATTGGAAATAACAGCTGTTGTTTGTCCGATAGTCCGATAGTAAATTTTGTAAAATACAGAAATGGAAAATATCACTAAGGGTTCAGAAATGTAGGTATCTGCTAATTTTATTAGCTATATAAGCATGCACATAAAATCATTGTTTAGAACTGATTTGTTGATTCCGGGCACGAAGCGTGGTTTTTTGCGTTCCTCACGCGCAAGACACTTTTGGAACGGGTTGACACATTTTTGACACTTGTGAGAGAGTAACATATTTTTACGCTCTAATTACCGAAACATCCCGGAAAGCGTGTGGAACAAACTTATAATTTTATTAGCCTTATTATGTATAGCAAACGTATAGCAAGCGATTGGTAACACGGATGTTCATCTGTAGAGGAATGCATCAAAAATTAGTGCGGCATCACTCTATTCGGTTTAAACGCAACCAAGACGATTACAACGTAATCGATGAAAAGTAATACGATGACGGCCGATATAGTAATAAAATCACAATCAGAGACCTTGTCGTCTGCAGACGAATCGTTTGTGGTGCCTATACGTCGTGATACATACGGTGACCATATTAACCAACGCAAAATAAAGGACATTTCTGTCAAAATGATTTGGAAATACGTACATACAACTTGTATGATAAAAGTACCTTGCCCATATCGTAACTTAAGTCATATATTTACCAGTTAATTATATTATTTAATTGTATAAGTTCCCCTGCTGTAGCGAAAAATGAAGCCAAATCCTTTTCAAGGACTTCGCCATCATTTCCTACCAAAATGCGTTTACCATAATTCATACTGCACGACGAAGCCAGCACACAGTGGTTCAAAATTGGAATTCAATGTGCATAATCCACTGGAGCCTTCATTTTACAACGCTTTTATCAACTTGCAATGTTGTGTTCCAGAAACTTTCAATGTTGTGGATCCAGAAACTTTCAATGTTGTGTTCCGACACCAAAGCAAAGCTTTGAAAAGCTCCTATAAAAAAGCATAGTGAATAGGGCGACGTAGATGACATCTAGATGTCGCCCTATGTACTACGTTTGCTACACCGGAAATAGACGACACGCCATTTCTTTAAATAAAATTAGTTCGACTATTGTCAACTAAATCGAATGCTTTGTAAGTGAAGTGACTTGTGGACCACTTGAGGTGTAGGTGCCTTCCGTCTATCACAACATGATCGATTTGGTTTCTCGTTTTTCGATCCGGTGACAGCCACGTAGCTGGATGGATCTTTTTACAACGCTTTTATCAACTTGCAATGTTGTGTTCCAGAAACTTTCAATGTTGTGGATCCAGAAACTTTCAATGTTGTGTTCCGTATTATTTGTGTGTGTATTATTTTCTACTTTTTAGTCCATTTATAAAAGCGTTGTATATTAAAAAGTTTTTTTTATATTATTTTTTCCACTAATTTTTACTAAAAACCAAAAAAAAAAAAATTTATTTTGGTGAACATTTTTTCTAACATTTCAAAATTTTTTTGTGTATTATTTTGTTGTGGGAGAACCATACAATTTTTTTTTCTTCTAGCTTTTGTTATGTAACATTTATTAACTGGAACAGGAGAATACATTTTCTTCAAAACTGCTACTTTTTATGCATTTCGCACTAAAAAATTTAATATAATCAAGTTAAAATTCAGAAATCAGGCTCAACTGGTCTCTTGCAAATATTATAAGCTTTCATAAAAAAATAAAACTTAATCAAATTAAGCAAAAAATGAAGCGAATGAGTGCCGGTTTTGAACCACTGTGCAGCAGAGGGTTTATTGTTCTCTTTCAGTGGAACTGGAAACTCAGCGTGCAACACGATCCTGGAAACAACTTTCCCTGTACAAAGATTACCGATTAAATAGAAACCCTTAAGTGGGGTGCGAAACAAACTGGCGAAAGTTTTCATTATATTTTATAAGGGACATTTTTAGTTTTCATATTCTGCGTTTAAAAATTTACCTCTGAAAAAAGCAGAGCCGATTTAAAGGACAGTTTAAGAAATAAAGGACAAAAGGCGTCCTTTATTTTAAAAAAAATTATAAATTACAGGATGTTAAAATAAAGGACTGTCCTTTAAAATAAAGGACGGATGGTCACCGTAATCAGTGATACATAATGAGGCAGTAAATTTTAATTTTCGGTTTTTCTTAATTATGAATAAGCATCTGTGAAGTGCACCACGAAATCCTGTTTAAACCAAAAAATCTCCAAAAATAAATATGTTCGAATTAAACAAAAGCTTGTTTGGCGTAAAATTATTTGTGTTTTTATTCGAAACAAAGACGATATGGTTTATTTTTTTTTCTCAGTGTACAGAATAGCACCACAGGATTTTTCCAGCCAATCCACTCTCGAAATATTTACTAACACGTTAATTGTCATACAAAATATTTTTCATCGATAAAACAGATGGGTGAACGTTGTGCCCTATTCGGATCTTCTACTATTGAAATAGAAATAAAAATCCCTACCAGCACAGATTTGGTAAATACTCCATATTTTACTGGTAGCTTTACGTGGTGTATTGGGTAAAGCTTTTATGAATTTCTTAACTGCAATGGGAAAATTTTACCTTACTTTACTATACATTTTTGTATACGTGTGAGTTTCTGTACTATCCCTGTCGGGAATTTCGTAGTCGACTACTAAAATATTCCACTTTTGGCCAACTTATTACGACTAACCTGTAATTGGTTTCAATCGAGGGAATATTGATGTATGTTTGTATGTAAAATTCTTTCACATATTTCACTTTCGACAAAAAACTTGTGTTCAAAAATAAAAAAATTTAAAGAATTACATACATATACCATTCGATAGACGATAGTCACAACCATCGATAGTACAATCGATAGTTTTGATTAGAAAAGTCCAAAAATTAAACATAACCAATTTTATCGAAAATGATTCATACATCAAATGAGCCTCAAAATGAGTCATATTGGACTCTTAAAATAATTTTTGGCCTCATATATGAATCATTTCAGACTCATTGTGATGCTCTTATTGGCCTCATAAATTACTACATTCGGACTCTTATTTTAGGTTGTTCTTTGGGTCTTATTTAACTCACTATAGTTGCAAAGAAATTCGGCAAAATTTTTTTTCAAATAACATACATACATACTTAAAATATATATAATATAATAATCCCAACGGTTTTTACCCTCTATTCCCGCCCATCCGCACGAGGGGCGCAGTCCGCATGACGTACGGAACCAGTATTTTCAATTTTTGCGCCGAGTCACGATAGGCAGGAGTTTGTTAAGTGTCGAGATCTAAAACTGTTCAGCTACAGAACTAAATTCATCAGCCGATTTTATGTCTTTATTTTAATGATTCATTTATTGAGAGAGGACAGTATCGATTTCGTAATGCTGGAAAGCGGATCTGATATACCAAACGTGCTGGAATTAGAATTAAAATCCTGACATAAGCAACGGAGTGGGTCGTGCAATTCAAAATTAGTCTTACAAGCTTTCAGAAATAGGACAAGGACAAAAGTGCCTTGATACCCGGGAGGGAACTTAAGGCGGACTTCGCCCAGAAGAAGCGGACTTGAAATTGAGCCTGTTAGTAATTTAACTATAAAAATTGTACCAAGAATTTGCCTGCGGCTGGAAAGTGTAGGAAGATTAATAAGTTTTATTCAGCTCGTATAAGGTGGAAGGTTATATTTAGAATCCCAACGGAAATTTCTTAAAGCAAAAAGTAGGAATTGTTTTTGAATTGATTCTTTCTTGTCTAAGTAAATTTGATACCTTGGATTCCAAACCACCGAACTGTAATCCAGAATTGGCCTAACTAATGTTGTAAACAGGGTTTTAGTGATATAAGGGTCACAAAATTCTTTTGACCATCGTTTCACAAATGCAAGTACACCTTTAGCCTTGTTGGCCTTGTTGTTGTCTGTAGAAATATCGTTTATAAAAAGCAAGAACAGAACCGGGCCTAGGTGGCTACCTTGAGGGACTGCTGAAGTAACATCAATGAGGTCAGAGATAGTATTTTTAAACATTACACTTTGTGATCTATCATAGAGGTATGAAGAGATCCAACGTAGAAAATTACGTGGAAGACCAAGAAGATCAAGTCTATAGATGAATAACGAGTGGCACACTTTGTCAAATGCTTTACTGAAGTCAGTATATATAACATCAACAGTTTTGCTTTCATTAAATGCTTTTGAGATATAGGATGTTAATTCAAATAAATTTGCCCTTGCAAAATCCATGTTGACTATATGAAATGCTAGAAGAGATAGAATGCGTCAACTGATTTGTTATAATTGCTTCAAATAATTTAGGAATTGCAGAAAGCTTAGCTATTCCCCGGTAGTTCTCCACTGAAAATCTGCTACCGCTTTTATGTAACGGGGTTATGAACGATTCCTTCCATATAGTTGGATAAACGCCCTCTTTAAGAGACCAATTAACTAACGCTGTTAACGGCTCATAGAGATAATCAGCACAATTTATAATTTTATTTTTATTTATTGTGTTATATGCAACAATTTTCATTCTAATATTTTCCCGCTAATTTCGTATAAAAATATGGTTAATTCTAAAACAGATGTGATATTGTGTATGTAAAAATATATAGATATGACCCACCACACATACATAAGTGCATTTTTATGTATGTTTATTTGTATGTTATATGCAAAAATTTTCATTTTAATATTTTCCTGCTAATTTCGTATAAAAATATGGTGCATTCTACAACGAAAAACATAAAAATATAATTCCTAAACTTTGTGCAAAGCTCGCGAAAATTCAGCAAAATTTCATGAAAATTTTCAACTTATTAATCAGATTTTTTAGAATTTCTTTGAGTATGCAGATTTGTAGCCCAATCAATTCTATAATAATAAAATGCAAGCTTTAAGTAGCTAGGAATTACCGTTGATTTTTAGCAATTTTTTCACGCAGTCTCTTCCATACAAAATTTTTTTTTCAAAATACTTTATATGGAAAAAATGCAAAACACCTTCAACAAAAAAATTCTCAAAAATCAATGCGATTTTTGACTAGATCCGAACTTGCATTTTTTTACTAGAATTTAATGGGCTGCAAAACTGCTCACTCAAAAAAATTCTAAAAAATCTGATTAAAAAGTTGAAAATTTTCATTAAAATTTGCTGAATTTTCGCGAGCTTTACACAAAGTTTAGGAATTAGTTTTTTAATGTTTTTTGTTGTAGAATGAACTATATTTTTATATGAAATTAGCGGAAAAATATTAGATTGAAAATTGTTGCATATATTGTGAAACATTTGCTGTGCCAATACTTTGTTCCGGCAGTGTATTTATATAGATGTGATATTAGGGGTATTCTCTGAGTCTTGCAAAGCCTTTGCATGGTGCACAGATTGCACGGATTGCACGGTAAAAACCGGTTTTCGTATGGGACAGCTTTGCAAACCGTGCACCGTGCAAGGGCTTTGCAAGACTCAGAGAATACCCCTATTCTGTATGTAAAAATACTATATGGATATGACCCACCACACATACATAAGTTTATTTATGTGTGTATATTGCATAAAACGATTTAAAAAAAAAACAATTAGCTATATATAATTTTTCTTTTTTTTTAGTTGACCATTGACCCCGGAATTTACGACAGGGAATTTATTTTTGAAGAATCGAAACAGTTTGCCTCTTTTCAGCAATACTTGGAGTTTAAAATACTATTTCATTTAGGTCCCTATTAATTTTCGATCGCTAGATATTTGCTTTTATATATACATTTTTTTTAGTTGAACTTTGACCTCGGAATTCAAGGTCGAGAACCTGTTTTTAAAGAATCTGAATAATTTTTCCGTATTCACCAGTATTTGGGCTTTATAATGCTGTTTAGTTTGTGTCTCTATCTGGTTTGTATCGGGAGATATTTGATTTTGCCCATTTTTTCCCAAAACAGAACACAGTGCGGCGGAAGGGGTGAGTTACTGCGTTAGTAGTGGAGGATAGGGAAGGCGGTGGAGGCTTTGAAGATGATGCCAACACTTCAATGGGGGAAGGGGAAGATACTTCAGGCTCGTTATTATCCGAAGCAGATTTCGTTACACGCTCTTTTGAGGCTGAGGATTCTGATGCTGGAGGACATGGAGAAGATCATTAGCGCACACAAGGGGTGGGTTTTGGGGTTCAAACCCCCCCTAAAGCTAATAACCTCAAATACAATCTGTATCTTAAAGCTAAGAATCCAGCTCTCAAGGAAATTATAAGAAATATTTATTATAATTTCTGTTGCTTGAAAAAGCGCTTTGCTTTTGCTGTAAATTTTCATGAGGGAATAAATATACGAGCATTTTTTTTCTTGAGAGCTGCAAACTGATTTAAGAAATTTTGGTAGAAGAAAATTTCTTTTCCATTTCTCGTCCGTCGTTTTATATGAATTTTTCGTTTTTCTTGAGAGTTCAGTTAATTTTTTCGGTATTTGAAATATTAAAAAAAATTAGCAATCTCTATCGAAAACCAGAAATAGAAAAAATTAACAGAGAAGTGCAAAAATTCATGGAATCAATAAATTTATTTTTACCGACTCTTTTTTAAAATTTTTTATTAGGTACTTTTGAAAGTTGAGCGCATCTTGAGTTTATAGAACTTTTTATTAAACAAGTAGTTTTTAAGGAAAGAACACAACCGACTTCAATTCTCATATTCAAATTTAATCTGTAAATAAAGTGCAGTTTATGAATTTTAAAACGTTCATTTATTTATTACATACTGTACATAAAACTTGCATAAATGTATTTTAAAGAGGGTATTATCTGAAGCAAATTTTCAGTATTTTCCGGTGATATATCTTCAGAAATATAAAACCCCCCTAAAATATATTCCTGCGTGCGCCCCTGGAGAAGATAGATTAATTAAGTCAGTCGGAAGATTATTCTGACGTGCAACGGCAATAATTTCCTTAGATGGACTATGAAGACTCTTACGTTTAGACACACGGAATCCTTAACAGATTGCAAGGTATCTAAGCATTTGAATTTTTTAAACACATTTTCATAATGTTTAAATTTTTCTGTGAGTGCCGACAATTCTCTTCCTATTTCTGTAAAACCATTTCTGGTTTGCCTAAATAGCTTGAAAAGATCAACTTCGGTTGACCTTTAGTGGAATTCACTAACTTTTAACGACGCGATTTTACGAGTTGTTAGTAAAATATTTGTGTTGTTTGCAGTAACAATTGTTCGATTCACTAATTTATCTTTAACGACACTAAACAGCTGACTTTCGATATTTATGTAAATTGATAAAAAGTGGCACCTCTGTCTGTTGGAAAAAAATCAAAGGCTGCATTTCTTTATTCATTCTGAACGTTTGGAATAAACTTTTTTGTTTATTTATTCTTTAGAACGTTCCTGATGATATGTTGGCGTATATTTCAAACGCATTCGGTTTATTCTGGCTGTGAAATGAGATTATCCGGAATGTATAAAGAAACGCAGCCAAAGAAATTTATAGGCTGCGTTTCTTTATACATTCCGGATAATCCAATTTCACAGCCGGAATAAACAGAATGCGTTTGAAATATACGTCAACATATCATCAGGAACGTTCTAAAGAATAAATAAACAAAAAAGTTTATTCCAAACATTCAGAATGAATAAAGAAATGCAGCCATAGTTTGTTCTTGAAAAGGTAAGTATTGTAATGAATTCAAGCAAAAATAATCGTGCTTTCTAATTTAATTACTTTTACTTTTCTTATTATACTTTAGGATGGCCTCAACTAGCCAAGCAGCCACTAAACGGAACCGCGCTTCAACGGAGCAGTTGAGTGCAATGATAGGTTTCTTCCAAGAAACTCCGGGGCTGGCCGGAGGTAAGTTTCATCGGCTGCATGGCAAGCTGGAACACGAAAAGAAATGGGAGGAGATGGCTTCCAAGCTAAATGCCGTCGGAGGAGCTGAAAAGTCCGTCGACCAATGGCGTACGGTTAGTTATAAGCCCACTAAGAAAAGACCGGTGCTGTGCGGGAAAACTGTGATTTGTGAAAACATAATGACTTTTGTTAAGTTTTGTTGTTAACTTAAAAATATCGCTTTTATTGCAAACATATATGTATATATGTACATACAAGTGGTGCATAACAGTGGAGTCGATCCCATGCACAGTCTCGTTCTTTGTGTGTACGGACATACAAATGTATGCACATAGATTCTATGGAATATTCGGATTTGAAAAGTAGGGCTAGTGTTCGAGTGCGAGACCGGAAAAGGCAGCAGGCGTCAACCGGCAACAGGCCCATGAAACAGCCTCTTTTAACGGAGCTGGAGTAGCGCGTGATCCCCATTATTGGAAGCCACTATATTGAGGGCCACGAGTCGGTAGCAGAAAATGTACCATTTGACTTGGTAAGTTTTAACTGGATTATTTGTGACCCATTGTTAACCACTTTTTTGTTATTAGGAGCTTCAATTGGCGCTGGCAGACGGTGAGGAGATAGTCTTTCAGGGTGAAGCGGTGGAGTCCGAAGACCAAGTAAAAACTGAAGTGCCTACAATGAGAACTCCGCGCAGGGGATTGAAGAGGGAAAGCGAGGAGGAGCAGAGCGAAACCGAAAAGAATTTTTTGGAGTTGCACAAACGCAAGCCGATTCAATGAACGTAAATAATTTGTTATTAGGAGATTTTCCAATTTTTAATAATTTTATTAAATACGTAGATGCAGGCGGAAAGCTTTTCCAGACTGGTGAAGGCACCATTCCAGCTGGCAGGGGAACTCCGGGTATATGGAGAAGGACTGAAAGCCTGCGCCGATGCTATAAATAATTTGGAAAGGGGAACTCGGTCCCCAATAATTTTTTAAATCTACTTAAAAGATATTATTTCTTTGATACAGATATTCCTTCATTACTGAAATTGGAAATACCATCTTTTGATTGGGTTTTAGGTTAAAAATTAGGTTAAGAAAATGAATTTGTTCCATTTATTTAATTTGCTATAGTATATAATACATAGTTTGTTATATTATATACTCTGGTTGCCCGAAAATTAGAAACGCTACTTCTTTACAAGTTCTGACAAATTTATTTTTTCTTAATTAGTTTTAATTTATTTAATAGAAAAACTTGGTCATATTATAACTAAATCCATATAAAACAAAGTAGTAAACCTTGATGTAATGTGGAACGATTTTCCGTCATCCGTTGTCAAATTTGGTTTGGAGACAAATCGGCTTCAGCGTTGTGCCATCTTCAGTGTCATTTTCGTTCACGTGACACTGAAGATGGCACAACGCCGAAACCGGTTTGTCTCCAAACCAAATTTGACATGGGATGACGGAAAATCGTTCCACATTACATTGTCGGAAACACCAACAACGAAAATGAGAATTTATTTATGAAAATTTTAATTTACCGAATTTTTATAAATCCTGTAAAAGGTTTACAACTTTGTTTTATATGGATTTCGTTATAATATGACCAAGTTTTTCTTTTAAATAAATTAAAACTAATTAAGAAAAAATAAATTTGTCAGAACTTGTAAAGAAGTCGCGTTTCCAATTATCGGGAAACCAGTGTAATTACTGAGGCCTTAACGTTAAACAACTTAAAACAAAAAACCATTTTTTTTTTTAAATAAATTTTTTAAAATCAATGCCATTCATAGTCGAAATAAAATTGACGCTAAGTTAGTAGCGGTTTTTTGACATACAGCTATAGTCAAAGATGTAGCACCAGAAATCAAAATGATATTTTGTTTCTTTACTTTTGATAACTTATTTAAAATATAATTCAATCTATAAAAGAAACCACATAAGTAAAAGTTTCAAAAATTGCACAAATTGCAAAAAAATTAATCAAACTTGAAAAAGTTTTCATCAGAATTTTAAAATTTTCTCTCTCTCTCTCTCTCTCTCTCTGATTGAAAAGTTTGAAATTTTGATGAAACTTTTTGAAGTGTGATTAATTTTTGTGTAATTTGTGAATTTTTGAAACTTTTATTTACACTGCTGGAAAAAAGTATATAATTTCTAGCCTTTGTGGACAACTCGCGAATATTCAATACATTTTCATGCAAATTTTCAACTTTTTAATTACATTTTTTTGAATTTTTTTGAGTATGCACATTTGTAGTCCAATAAATTTTATTATAATAAATTGAAGTAGGTAGGACTTATCGCTGATTCCACTACTAACTTTGCGTTAATTTTATTTCGACTACGAATATGCATCATTGCCGGTCCGGCCCCTATTGCAATTGTCAACTATGTATAAATATTCTCAATACCATTATCAATCAAATTGAAATGATAATTTATTTTTAAACTCAAGACTGAATGGATTACTTTTTAGTATTTATTTTATTTTTCTCTTCAATTTTAACTGAATATTTTTAAATTCAATATTTTTATTTCCCACTTTATTTAATATATTCTCCTTAATTTTAGTTATTGATTAATAAAGTACATGAAGGATATTTTAATTTTAAAAGTGCTGAAGTCTGTAGTAGTAATTGTTCTAAAATAATCTATGGATGTACCCTTGTGGTCAGCTGATTAAGTCAAGTGACATTTTGACTAGTTTTGGCTATTTTTCTCTTGTTTATTTAATGTTTATATTTTTTTTATTAAAGTTTAACACTTTACCTAGCCAGCACCACATAAATCCACATTTCAAATTTCGTACAAAGATTATGAAAATTCGACAAACTTTAACATTTGCACCCAAAAATTCTATACTTTTTATTTAGAAACAAAACTGCATCCCCAAAAGTTTTCTAAATAAAAAGTTTAGAATTTTTGGGTGCAAATGTTAAAGTTTGTCGAGATTTCATAATCTTTGTACGAAATTTGAAATGTGGATTTATGTGGTGCTGGCTATGTAAAGTGTTAAACTTTTATAAAAAAAATATAAACATTAACTAAACAAAAGAAAAATAGCCAAAACTAGTCAAAATGTCACTTGACTTAATCAGCTGACCCCAAGTGTACATATGCAGTCGCTGTGGCTGATGAGAAACTCATTAATAATAAGTCTATCTCATGATGTAGGTGATATTTATACCACCGTGTAAGTCGTATGGTTATGTTTTGAAATGTATTAATAAATTTTTATTATAAACAATCCATTAAAATGTTTTCCTTTAATTGACCACAATTTTTTATGTACAATTTCCCCCCTGAATCCAAATATCGAGATATAGCCAAATATCAGTTATTTAAGGTCTGGAAAAAGTCCACTCACTTAATTTAAATTTTTTAGGACATAGTTGACCAATTTCGAAATTTCTTTTAATAAGCTTCACTAATATAAAAATAAATTTTGAAATTGGTCAACTACGTCCTAAAAAATCTAAATTAAGTGAGCGCACTTTAACCGATTTTTTGCTATATTTCGAAAACGTTTCGACGTTCTTCATATCTGTCCACATATTTGGATTCAGGGGGGAAATTGTACATAATAATTGATGGTCAAATGGCAGAGGTCAAAACTTTTTTTTAAGTTTGTAATATAAAATTGTCGGCCGCTGTGGTGTAGTGGTAAGCAGTGCGCGCTTTCACTCCGCAACACCCGGGTTCAAACCCTGGTCAAAGCAACATCGAAAAAAATATAGAAAAAAGGTTTTTTCTTAACAGCGGTCGTCCGTCGGCAGGCAATGGCAAACCTCCGAGTGTATTTCTGCCATGACAAACAGCTTCTCATAAAAATACAATCGCCGTTCGCAGTCGGCGTAAAAATGTTGGTCCCTCCGCTTTGTGTGACAATATCAAGGCGCACGCCACAAGTCGGAGGAGAAGCTCGGCCAAACACTAACATATGTGTAAGCGCCAATCTATTATTATTATTAATATAAAATTAAGACAATAAGAGCGGGTGATATTTACATTTTTAATAAATGATATACCTACTGAAAAATATTTGATTGTAAACTTTAATTTTTAAAAATTCTTTAGGAATATAGTTAAAAAATTTCTTTGGAAAGTTTTAAGAAAAAAAGTTTGCTATTAATCTTTCTTGTATGCGTTTTGCAGTGGAAGATGATGGATTTGGGCTTCCGAAAATTTTGTCTGAATCCTCAATGTCTGTTAAAAAATTATCAATTGGATCGTTAATTTGCTGTTCACTCAACCGAAGGTTGTGAAGAGCTGCACACGCATTGACGACTTCACCAGCGAAATCGGGGTCATATAATAGAACCCTTTGTTGTGATAAGCATCGCCAAGTTCCTTCAAGGGCGCCAAAAAGTCGCTCAATAGGGTTCCGTGCCTTGCATAGCGCTTCATTGTAGCGAAATTTTGGAGACCCTTCTAGCTGGTTGGGTTTAAAATCTTCAAATTTGGGTCGCATATCTATACCAAATATATGTCGCGGTGGTAATTATGTAATAATTTTCTTCACTAGGATTTGCTTACCATTTGTACATTCAATGAGTGGTAACCATGGTGATTAACGTACGCCTCCTCATTATTTTTCGGAGCCAAAATAGAAATGTGCATGCAATCGATAGCCCCAATGGTTCGCGCAACAAAAGGAGCAGGTGCTGAGGAGAATGTTCCTTTAGCAGCTGGACGATCCATTTGCGTCACGGGAAACTTGACTTCCGTAAAAAATACGTTGTTTATTACATCTGTCACTTTATGTATACATCGGCTTATTGATGACTGGCTCATTGAAATGCCCCACTGCTCACCTACAGTGGCATCCTACATCCAGTGGCATAGAAACGTAAAGCAGCCAGAACCTTCCAAAGTACAAGATAAGTTATAAGAAACTGAATTAAGCTTAAAGATCTAGTGCCGAACCTGCTTTTCAGCTGATATTGCAGTTATTCTAGATCCTTTTAAATGTATTTCCAACCGTTGAACTAGATCGGCTGCCAAGTTTGGTCCTAGCCTGTATAATTTCCGGAACTCCGTTGGAGCCAGTTCAAACGGGTTGTCCGCACTTCGCAACATACGCCGATTTACACTCGACACGTTTAACTGCTGCTAACGATAACAAGTGTAGTTAAAATTGCGTAGTGAATCCCACTACTGCACTTTACGCAAGACCAGCGAAGGCCCTTGCCATCATTAATAGCGTCCAGAATTCTTCCCGTCAAACAAGCACATTTCAGATGGTAAATACCATCACACAGCCAGCACGATAAGTATCCAGATCGCACTTCATATTGAAAGATTTATGTAATAACACTCGTTAATAAAAATACAAACAAAGGCTGCATTTCTTTATTCATTCTGAATGTTTGGAATAAACTTTTTTGTTTATTTATTCTTAAGAACGTTCTTGATGATATGTTGACGTATATTTCAAACGCATTCTGTTTATTCCGGCTGTGAAATGGGATTATCCGGAATGTATAAAGAAACGCAGCCAAAATAAATTATAACAGTTAAGGAGCTGATGTAAATAGCTTTAAATAAATGTAGCGAACAGTTTGAGTATCACTGTAATTATGACACTTAATAAACGCAACACAAACAGCTGTGACAAGAATTACTAGAAGAAGTGAACAAAAAGAGTAGAACAAATGTGCAAAAACAAAATGAGCTCAGTTAACTACAAAGGTTACAAAGGAACAATGATTAGATTAGAATGTATGCTAGTGATATTTAATTAAATTTAGTTTAATATAAAACACAATAACTTTCACTTAGCCTCAATTATTTCGCACTAAGATGCTCATAAGCACTTTTTATTATAACTCAGAATTAGCAAAATAAACTAAGCAAATAGAAATCCAAAATAAGAGCACAATAAAGTACAACCTCACAGCTTGACGTTTGCAAAAGTGTGATACACATTCCAACATGCATTTTAGCAACAGCTTCAGGAAAAATTTTGTTCACTTTTTGTTTTCTAATTCTTTTCAATTTCTGTATAAACAAGTTTAGATATACATTGCGAATCTTTATTGTTTTAATATTGGCACAAGGAGCTATCTTATAAGTTAGATCTTATATGAATCCTAAAAGATGTTTTCTTTACAATAATATATCCGAAAATATACATACTATGTATGTATGTATGTATCCTACATATATATGTATTAGAGTGGTTCATGACAACACTTTTTTTGGAAATTCATAAACGCTTCATCAGAATATTGTTATTTGTGATAAAAAAGAGACACGTATTTTTTTCTTTTGAAAAAAAAGTTTTCTTAGAGGTCGCGCTGGTCGGTTTTTTATAAAAACGCCGATGTTCTCATTTTTTTATTTTCTTGACATGTTAAATGCAGCTAAAAATGTGTTTTTTACATATAATTACTCTGGTATTATTGGGGAACTTTCCCTTAATTACACACCTGTCTTGGACAATTAGAATGGGTCTAGCTCCCGAAAATATGCTCTCGAAAAGACACTAGTAAAATTAAAACGTTGATACTGAACGATTTACGCATTGTCATGGGTTGGAACTTGTTACCAGGGGGTTACTGGGGGTTGCTAATTAGGAATCTGAAGTCAGTTTTTCGAAATTTAAAAGGGAATGTTCCCCAATAATACCAGAGTAATTATATGTAAAAACCACATTTTCAGCTGCATTTAACATGTCAAGAAAATAAAAAAATTGAGAACATCAGCGTTTTTATAAAAACCCAAAGAGCGGGACCTCTAAGAAAACTTTTTTTTTCAAAATGAAAAACACGTTTCTCTTTTTCTATCACATTAACAATAATTTGAGGTAGCTTTTATGAATTTCCCAAAAAAAAATTTTTTGAACCACTCTAATATTGTGTTAATATCACATCTTTAGTGGTAATAATACATGCTAACTAAGAAGTTATCATGCAGATAATACCTAGCCTAAAATAAGTATAAAAACCGAGAGTACCAAAAACATTCTATTAATTGGCACACTACAGGTGCACTTATTAAGAGCCGGTTTGTAGTTAACTGAAAACAAACTGACTTGCGACATCATCATGTAAAAGAAGTCAGTTGAAAGCAATGTAAAGTAGTCGAAGTATAAAGGCGTTGTATATTAAAAAGTGTTTTGTTTTTATTTTATTTATTTTTACTCTCAATTTTATATGATTTTAAAATGTTGGCAAACTTCAAAAAAAATCATGGCCGGCGAATTGAGACAACGGTTTTACCTTGCTATGTTTTTATCATGTCTGTAACTATGTACTCAGCTGCCTGTAAACAATGCGAGAGCAGCCGCAAGATAAAAAGAAAATCATAAAACACATATCTGGGTGATTTCGTGACGAATATAGTAGAGCAAATTACGCAGATTCAAATATTTAAAACACAGTTACATAGTATGTAAATACTTTATTATTTGTGTTGTATGCAGTATTTTCTGATTTTATGACATTTATTTAAATACTCGTATCTTTTACTGCAAACTTTATTTTATTTAGTCAGTAGTACACTAACCGAAACGATAATGACAACTTTTCCGCTTCTACACCCACTTCATAAATCATATTGGCCGAAAATGCGCTATTACATACACATGTGCATGTGTGTACGGGTATGTTGGTATGTTTGTTCCAATCCTGCAGTAAAATTTAATGACAGTCTGACAAAGCGCTAGTTCCGAACTACATATATTAGAACTATCTCTTAACTGGTGCAAAACTGATGCAGAGTGGGACAGTTGAAACTTGCGGTGCAAATGTGCAAATGCTCACTACTCGTGCAATACGAATGCATAGTTGGTCGCGAGTTCAAATAGCGGTGGAGGCAGTTGTGAGTTTTCAAATTTAATGAATTTGAGTTGTTGCGTGCAGCTTACAATATATTTTTTTTAATAAAATCAGCCTTATCATGAGTTTCATTTTCCCCGAACCGGTTCACTTTTCACTTTTGGTTTCCATGGTTTTACTATGGGCGGATGACAAATTTTCGGGTGAATTTTTTTTCAGGCGAAACTCAGGATAAGGCAGAATATGTAACAAAATGTAACCTGTAAAAGAAAAGAAAAAACGAAAAAGATATCCAAAAATCGAGTCTTAAAAACGTTTTCTTATAAAAAAAAAACTGTCCAAAATGGAACCGGTTAAAAACTAGACGCAAAGTAATATACTGGGCGACAATTGCCATCGCCAATGACATCGCCGTGTAGAACTGGACAGTTGAAAGCATTGCTTGGCTATTGAGCTAGAACTAGTACTACAGTCTAGTTCTTTGCTAATTCTGAGCTAGTCAGATTTTCTGTAGAGAAGTTTCAGATTAAACGTATGGAAAACAACAAAGAACAAAATTTTGGCACAGTATTTCCATGACGCCTGATTTCAAGATAGGATGTAGTAACATGACCTTAGGCGCTAGTTCGCACTGGTGACGTCGAAGAAGCGTTTATATATAAGTAGCCATCCTAATGTTATTACACGGTGCAGTATATCATTTGCACCGAACCCTCGCATAGTGGTTCAGAACTGGAATTTACTGTTCTGGTTAATTTGATTAATTAAAAGAAAGAGAGCCGGATTTTCGAATTGTCATTTCCTTTTATTAAATTTTTTAGTGAAAAATACAGAAATGTTACATAATAAAAACTGGTCGAAAACCATTGTAGGGATCCCTCAAAACAAGACAAAACAAAATTTCCAAAAAATTTTTAAGTGTTTTAAAAAATGTCACCAAAATTAAATCTTTTTTTGTATTTGTCAATTTTATTGTGCCTTATAGACATGATGCAATAATGAAAGGTGTTGTACGTTGTGACAGCTCGAAATCGAACTACCTTAGGTCAATATTGTATTTTGGAAGTACAAGAAAAACGGGAATTAAAAAAAGCCTTTTAGTTGAAAAAGTACTAAAATTGTATGCCTTCTCAACAGCGTTCCGATTATCAGAATAGTTATATATATGGCTTGGTAGTCTCATAAAGTTGTAGATAATTAAAATAATAAAATTAGGCGTGTTTTTATTAACAGGAATATGATAATGTGCTTAAAATTTTGGAGCTGATGAATACCCAGCTAGAACAGTATGGCTTATATTATTAATTTTATGAGCCGCATCACTAAGAAAATTATCCCTTATGAATTTGAAATGTGTCCCTTATATTGTACAGGCCAAATAGAGGAATTCATTTACGTGTGACCTTTTGTCCCCTCTTTCATATGGGCTTCTTGTGCGCATATATCAGGTTTGATAGCTGTTGACCATACCAATAATGCCTCATACTCAGTTTTACTAGATCAATTCGTGTTCTCGAGAAAAAAAAATTCACGATTCAAAAATCTGAGTATAGCGGCCAATTCTTATTCTCAAAATTTTGAAAATTCTTCGTTTTTTGCCCTATATTTGCTTTTTTAATTAATTAATCCAAACGGCTTTTTACCCTCCATTCCCGCCCAACCGACACGAGGGGCGCAGTCCGCATGACGTACGGAACCTTTTTTTTTTAGTTTTTTGGTGCCGAGTAGTGGAAACAGGAGTTTGTTGTGTCGAGATCTAAAACTATTCAGCTACAGAATCAAATTCATCGACTGATTGGATATGCTAAAGATAGTATTTCAATTATTGAGAGTGGAAATAATAGTTTTCTTTATAGTAAAAATCGAGTCCGATACGTCAAACGTGCTGGAATGACAGTTAAAATCCTGACATAAACCACGGAATGATTCGTTTAGTTCAAAATTAGTTTTGCATGGCTTTAAAAATAGAGGTCGAAAGTGTCTTGACACTCGAGAAGGAACATTAAAATTTACCTCAGCCAGGAGGGCCGGGCTATTAATCAAGCCTGTCATTAATTTTACGATAAATATTATACCTAGCATTTCTCTACGGCTTGCGAGTGTAGGCAAATTTATGAGCTTTAGACGACTTGTGTAAGGGGGGAGATTGTAATCTGAATCCCAGTTAAAATTACGCAATGCAAAAAGCAAGAATTGTTTTTGAATTGATTTAATCCTTTCTGAATGAACTTGGTAGCGGGGATTCCAAACAATAGATCCGTATTCTAGTATAGGTCTAACTAAACTGGTAAAAAGAGCTTTTGTAACATAAGGATCTTTGAACTCTTTTGACCATCGCCTTACAAATGCAAAAACGCCTTTGGCTTTATTGACTGTGACATTAATATGATGGTTGAAATTGAGTTTGGAATCCATTGTGATACCAAGATCGACAAAATTGGATACCTGCTCCAGATTATAATTTGATATTGAATAAACAGCTGGTTGAACAGCCCTCCGAGAGAAACACATAACTTTAAATTTTTGAAGGTTTAGTGGCATATAGTTTGTATTACACCAACTAACCACGTTGTTCAGATCCGCTTGTAACAAAGACCTTTCTTCGATAGAGGACAATGTTTTAAAAAGTTTCACATCATCGGCATACATTAAAATTTTTGAATGTTTTATTATAGAAGAAATATCATTAATGAATATCAGGAACAGAATCGGACCAAGGTGGCTTCCCTGAGGAACCCCTGAAGAAACTTTAATGATGTTGGAAGAACAATTATTAACAATAACTCTTTGTGTTCTATCAGAGAGGTAAGATGAGATCCATTGAAGAAGACTGGGCTGAAAGCCGATTAGGTCGAGTTTACGGATGAGTAACGAGTGACATACTTTGTCAAAAGCTTTACTGAAATCGGTGTATATTACGTCGGTATGAGCATTTTCTCTAAAACCGTTTGAGACATGAGTTGTAAACTCCAATAAATTAGTCATAGTAGATTTTCCTTTAGAAAACCCGTGTTGAGATTGTGTAATTGAAGAAGATATAGAATATGTCAGCTGGTTAACAATCATTGTTTCGAATAATTTGGGGATAGCGGAGAGTTTCGCTATGCCTCGGTAGTTTTCTATAGAGGACCTGCTGCCATTTTTGTGAAGTGGTATTATGAAAGACTCCTTCCAGGCTGACGGAAAAACGCCATGTTTAAGTGACAAATTGAATAGAGTTGTTAAAGGCTCGCAGATGTTCTCAGCGAAGTTTTTAAGAAAACAGGTCGGAATATGATCAGGTCCAGGCCTAAATGACGCTTTTAATGTTTTTAAATAGTGTAAAACTTCATCGGAAGATATTACTGGAATATAAGCAGAGTTGATTGGACAAAGCTCGTACGGATAGTCTCCACTTATAGGGAAGTCTACAGAATAATTGGACCTAAAGAACCGAGCAAACATGTTGGCAATGAGTTGGCTGTCGCTAGATACAGTGTTGCGATAATGAATAGCGGACGGAAAACCATGTATGGTATTTTCAACAAAATATAGGGCAAAAACGATAAATGTTCAAAATTTGGAGAAAAAAGATTTTTCAGATTTTTGGATCGTGAAATTTTTTTTCTCGGGGAACACGAATTGATCTAGTAAATCTGAGTATTATTGGTATGGTCAACAGCTATCAAACCTGATATATAGCATTTTCAGTTTAAATGAAACCATTTTCAAATTAAGCGAAACCTTTTTCAAATTAAATGAAACCTTTTTCATGTTAAGCGAAACCTTTTTCAAATGAAATGAAACCTTTTTCAGATTCAGTGAAACTTTATTCAAATTAAATGAGACCTTTTTCAGATTCAATGAAACTTTATTCAAATTAAATGAAACTTTTTTCAAATTAAATGAAACTTTATTCAAATGAAATGAAACTTCTTTTTTGGATTACTTTGAATTAGCTGTTACGTGTTGCTCTCCCTTACGGTCAAGGCATGTTAAATACAGTGTTGCCGTTTCGGTCCAATTGGACCAAAATTGGAGGTTTCATTTCTTAAAATAAAGCTCTGGTAGGTTGGTTGGTTTGCTGTGATTTTCGAGTGGTTTTGGTAACTAGGCAAATCATATAATTTATTCATTTTATAAAACTTCAAATATCTCTGTTTTCGGGAGTACATGTAAAGGATGATGTGAAAAGGAAAAGATAAATGGGACATGTCAAAATTATTCTTGAACCGAAGTTGAATGTTGCCGTGATTAGACTGTGCTCTAATCCATAGGGTTTGTTTAAGTTAAAAGAAAATAATTAGACAATTGTTATGCAAATGCCAAAGTTTACATTTCGCTTAAGCGAGTGAGTGAGAAGGGAGAGTATTTGTGTGTGTTTTTACGTAGAAATCAAAAACCAACAGACTTCTACGTATGTAATGCTGTGCGTTGGGTAACAGCTTACACGCGAAGCTCATTTAACAGATTCCTTATGTAACAACTCTCAAGCAATGCCAAATATGCATAACAGAGCCTTTAGTGTTAGCCAGACATGGCGCAAACGGCTATTAATAGGTTAAGTTGATTTCCTGTTCCTTAATTTAAAAATGTTTAATACTTAATTTGAATAAAGTTTCATTTAATTTCAAAAAAGTTTCACTTGGTTTGAATAAAGTTTCAGTGAATCTGAAAAAAGTTTCATTTAATTTGAATAAAGTTTCATTGAATCCGAAAAAGGCTTCTTTTAATTTGAAAAAGGTTTCGCTTAACCTGAAAAAGGTTTCATTTAATTTGAAAAAAGTTTCATTTAAACTGAAAATGCTATAGTCGCCCTAAGTTTTTTTTGTGTTCCACAGTGTTATATAAGGGATACTTTGAGGAATCATATAAGGAATTATACATTACCCAAGTTCACGTATATCCAAGTTCGTGTCATACAGCAAGCATTGACTACTTTTTAACGTTTTATTTATTTGTTTTTGAAATTAACGACATATTTCAGAATTTATAATTAATACGTTGTGTTCATTTTAGTAAATCCACTTTTTTTTTTAATTGTACAAAATTTATTATATACATACAGTATCGGTCATATCAATTGCAACCCCATTTCAAAGTGATATTATTTCCCCCTCACGTTAATTTATTTATTTCTAAGAATTTGCAACAAAAGTAAAGTTGAATTTCTAACAAAACCCATATAAACCAAATTTTAAAACTTCGTAGAAAACTACAAAAACTACAACAAATTTTCACCCAAAATTCAAACTTTTTTCTCAGAATTTTTAGAATTTTTTTGAGCACTCAGTTATATAGCCCCTTCAATTTTAGTCTAATTATATGCAAGTTTGAAGTGGCTTAAAATTACCTTTGTTTGTTTAGAATCGATTAAAAACAAATCGTGTTTAATCGTCTTCCATATAACGAAAAATGCGACCATATATCGATGGCTGAGTGGAAGATCGACCTATTTCAAAATTTGGCTGAAAAATGCCCTATTTTAGAATTTGATTGAAAAATGCCCTATCTCAGAACTCGGTTCAAAAACACCCTATCTCAGCTGACGATTCAAAAACGCCCTATCTCAGCACATTTTCGAAGTATTTTCATTTGAGATAGGACTTTTTTGAATCGAATAATAATAATAACATACTACATATATACATATCTAGTTTCAATATAAAAAAATTTATGTACACATTAATTGTGTATACATATCTAGGTCAATATATGTGATATGCATGTACATACATCTACATATCGTCGTTGAAAGTACAAAACTGTGTATCAATAAAATGCAAAAACCGCGTATAGAGATAATGCAAACCCACGTATGCGAGGTTGCATAAATTATTTTCTAGAGAGTAAAAACACTCATATTTCAAAATGGTTATCTTTTTGTAAAAAGCAATCGCATTTTTGGCTAGTATATTTCAGGAAGAATGGATAAGGATTGAGCCAAGAACTTGTGTGAGCGAATCCATATTTTAGCAGCAAATGTCAGTTACGCGGTTTTGTACTTTAAGCGGCGATATGTATTTTAACAGGAACGCAGCAATCTAATACACGGGTGGAGCAGGAACAGCAAAAGCATACAAAAAATCTGCAAATAAATGGTTTTTTAGGTGTTTAACAAACAAAAACCTGGTTTCAACTTACTTCAAAATATCTGCAGGATGATGCACACAATCAAATTCGGACGCAGCTGCAGTTCACCAGAGAATGCTGCAAATGGTATGGTTCATCAATAAAGTCAAAATAATATGTTGTAACTTATACTATGTCTCCATTGAGAGATTTATCCATTAAGATTTAAGAAATCCAGTTGCTAAATCACAACCGCCTCCATTACCACAACGAGATATGTTTGACGTTCACATTTTTAAATATTTGACGTTTGCTTATGTATGATTTTATAAATGCAGTTGCGGACATTGATATACAGACAGATAAAAGGAAGGTACCAAGCGGAATTTCATTATATGAATTCTGAATATTATTGGCTTCTTATTCGTGGTAAATATGTATGTATAATATATAGTTTGGAAAGTGTAAAGAATGGTACCATATTCCGAATCATTTTCCCGAATTTAAGAAAAATTATCAAAACGGTAAAAAACATTTGCGGAAAGAAAAATTTTTGTAGAACTCTCTTATTCATAGGAGGGAACCGAAAATCCAATCGTGGGCCTTTGGTATATCATGAATACGAGCTGAGTTCTAGAGGATGTTCGGTGCAATGTTATCGAAGCAGAACCATTACCGAAATTTATAAATTTTTTGTCGCAGCGCGTAAATGACTTATAGAAAGCGGAAAAGACTCTGCATGATATTACTATAAAACATTCCTTCTACATGTTTAGTTTTTAAAATAATATTTTCGTAATTTATTACAACCAAAGTTATGTAAATATGTATTACTAATTTTCCTCCCAAACTAACAAAAATATAAAAATCCCTAAAAATACGAAAATTCATGTTTTTATGATAGGCTAGATTTCAATGTCCTCAACTGTATATTGAAAACACAAATGTCATTTGACTTATGGCATGTGAATATGTGGTTGCCACATCCAACAAATTGTACTTATTGATCAATATTATTGAAGATTTGACGAAGATTTAACTTAAATCTACTGCCTTTCGAGATTTAATTTTATATGGTAAATCTCAAAAGATTTAACGTCAAATCTCGTCAGAGGGCTAAATCTTCATTAAATCTCACAATGGAGACATAGTATTACGTGTATTAGCTTTTAATCACAATACCAGCACAGGTCGGTCAGGAAAACACTAAGGAAATGACCTAATAAATGCAAAATTATAATTTATTTGTCAACGTATAACACCTTTCATTATTGCATCATGCCTTATAGATACATTTACACATGATACAAAAATACAAGGTAGTTTCATTTAAATTTTTTTGATTAAAAAGCAGATTATTGATATTCTCCCTGATGTCAACATTTGGCATAGCGTTGCCACATCGGAAATTTGTAGGAGAGGGTAATTTCAAATCATATATAAACACATAACACAAAAACTTAGTAATGAAAATGCTTTGTTTTAAAAATTAATTCAAATATTTTGTCTAAAGTCATTAATAATATAGCTAAAGAAAAAGAAAAAAGTTTAAGAAATAAAATACTTTTGTTGGCATGTATGCATTTTATATATTTTAAGATAAGTTTCAAAGTTTTTTAATTTTATTTAAGTAATTTATTTTAGACAAAGTATTTTTCAAGAAAAACATTGTTAATATCCATATATTTTATATTAATAATTTGATATATAAATAGTAACGTTGTGAATTAAAAACATTTTTAAAATTAATTAAAACTAAACCTTTAGTGATTGGCTATGCGAAATTTTTTTTCATTTTCTTATTAACCCTGCCAATTTTGTTTTGTTTTATTTTATTATTAAGATATCTAATCCGAAAAAATTTCCTACCTAAATAAAACCGCTTTAGAATTTTTTGATCTAAACTAATGTTCGTGTTTAACAATAAATTTTGCATGTAATTTAGGTCTGTGGTTAATAGATCCCCATTAATTTTGATAAAAATTGCATTAGCCTGCTCCAAAAAACTTAAAAACTCCGGTTTTGGTTTATAAAGCCCCCCCCTCCGAATGTAAATTAACATACGTAAAATGTTGACTATTTTCAGCAGATGTTCGCATCCAAATTGACTCAAGCCCATTTTTGAAATTATGTAGCCGCCAAAGTTTTCCAGGCCATCGAACTCAATATCACTCTTGGCTTCTTCCTGTTCTTGAAGCTACAACAGATATATATACGGATGTTTGCAATATAATCTATATTTAAAGTAATAAAAGTAGACGATTTTCTACCTCGATATGCTCTTCTGGTGACAAGGGAACATCGTTTATTTCTTTGAAGACATGATGTGTGAGTATTTCGTCCTCTATAGCTTCAAAACTTACTAAAGCATCATTTGTTTTCTCCACATTGGCTTTTGAGCACAACATGTTTTCATTTCGAACTAAGACCCTGTTGGTTCAATTCCAAAAAGATTTTCTTCACTTCTAAATAAATTCAAAGGAACATGTTTTTTTTGTGTTGCTTATAAGAAAGTTTAACACACATACCCCTCCAAATACGTGAGATATTTTTCCAAATTCTCTTCCGTTTCTTCTGATTCACTACTGAAAATTGTGAATATCAAAATTTGGTCACATTTGCGATCATCATGCCAGCAACCACTTCTCCCGAATGTGCGGAATAACGGGGAATTGGAAGAACCTTACCTTTGTACCTCTGCATAAATGTCTTGTATACGGGCATTGATTAAATAAACAGCTCATTTTTTCTTTTTAAGTATTTTTTTTTTTTGAATTCAAACAAATTTTAATGTAGAATATTTATTTTATTTAATGTTTGACATAAAAAAATATTTTTTTGTATCATGGGTGGTAGCACGGAATGTCATAATCTTCTTAATTGTCAGGTGGTTAATACGTTCATTCCATGGTACAATAAAAACAGGTAGAAGCCAAATTGACATCAAACCTACAAAAGTCAAACTTTTCGGGAGAGTAAAAATAAAAATGAGCGTGTGTAAGGAAAAATAAAAAATTACATTTCGCTGGTTGACGTTTTTGAGTAAATTTTAAGTTTTGTTTCTATTTATTTATTTTTCTTTAGTTAAAATTTGTTAATTTGTATGTTGTTTTATGTTTTTAATTTATGAGTTGCAGTGTTGTTGGAGGGACTTTCCGGCATAAGGGTCATAGGAACAGCACTTGGCATCAAACGTGCCTTTCCTGTACCTCCCGGTGCATTTATGAAATCTGCTGCTTTAAGATGTTTAACGCACAGCAAGGCATTTCGCTGCAGCTCTGGCCCACAGCTGCTTTCGCAACGCTCTTTATGCGAAGGACATTGAGGCACGTTAAATGGTATCTGCTTCATATTTAACACCACATAAAAAACAACGCTTCGGTGTTGCATTTTTAACACATACATTAAGTATAAACTGCACAACACTACAAAAATTCAAATGTTAATTAAAATTTGTTATTAACGAACATTCAAAAAAAAAACAACGATATGACATTCAAAGCGTAACGAAATATAGGAAATAAATGAAAAACAAGTTGAAGTTTAAGGGTTTGGTTCTCATGAGAGCAACGTCATTTTGGCTTCTACCTGTATTTATGTGCCTTGCGTTCATTCCTTATCTTTTTGGACTAAAATCTGAAAAGTGTCAAAATGCCAGAGCGTAAGCAAAATGCGCTCACTAAAAGAGAATTACACGAAAAATAAAGGAACGCAAAAAACCAAATTTTTAGTCCAAAGAATGGCAACAACAAAGCTAACGTCAAATAAGAATGGAAATGTATGTGCAAAACACATTCACACAAGCACAAGCACAATAAACACTTACTATATCAATTATTTTTTGCCTCCTTCCAATTTCAATTCACTTTTTTTACTTTTTAGATTATTCTCACTTTTTGCGTATTCTTTAATTTCCGTTAATTTAAATTCAGTTGAGTTTGACACTTTTCAGGATTTTGCCAGAAAAAATTCTTCTGACTAAATCTGACTACTTCGGACTGATGAGAGTCACTCTCACCGAGTGTTGCTCTCTCATTTTTGCTGTCATTTCCGAGTTAAGGAACGCTTTTTGGACTAAATCTGACTACTTCGGACTTTTTCTGGGAGATAAGGAACGCTCCTAATATGGCGACGAAAAAGTGACAATGGAACTACCTTCTTTTTTGTATCATGCATTTACATACGTATATAAATACATTTTAAATCAATCTCTGTATACGTACGTGTATAAAGAAGAATATAACCAAAATTTGTGAAACAGAAGAACAACACATAAATATATTTGCAACGCAGGCGTTTAAAAATATACTTTTCATAAAAACGCGCTTTAAGCTCTTGGCTTTTGAACGGGATCTTAGCCTCAGAACAAAAAATTATTTAAAAATCGTCCTAAGTGCATGTACCGAAGCGCTAAAGAGCCCAAATACACCGCAAAAACTGCTGATCTGTCAATAAGTATTGAACGTGTGGCATATTTCGTGATATCAAATCACGGCTCGGCATTTCGCGTTGCATTTCGAAGAAATTATATGTGGTACCACCATACATATAATAAAACGTATAGATGATTTTCAATAAAATAACATTAGGATAAGATTTCCAAGCTTCATATATTGGACTCTAACCCTCTCAACACAAAAACATGTAAATACCGACGCGATCCATCACTATTTTGAAATCCATCAATATGGATCACGATTCAAATATCAACAAAGAACGTAGATAATAAGAAGGGACAAATCGTTATAATTGTAGCGAAAGTGCGCAACAGGGGCGTGCCTTCCCCTTTGCCCTAGTATGTTTTTTGATTGGATGAAACGATAAGCTTTTCTTGCATATATGGGCGCACATTGTTTGCTGCACAGAGGCGGGTGCGTATCTAGGCTGCAACAAGATAGTGGTCCGAGTCGGTGGATGGTCCTCGGAGTGTGCGTACGTCTAAAACAGAGGAACCGTGCCTTCCGTCTATCACAACATGATCGATTTGGTTTCTCGTTCTTCGATCCGGAGACAGCCACGTAGCTGGATGGATCTTTTTATGCTTGAACCTAGTACTGCATACTACCATGTTTCGGGCCACGGCGAAGTCGATCAGTCTCAATCCGTTGACGGACGTTTCGTCGTGGTGGCAAAATTTTCCGTCATCTTAAGAGGGGTTCTTTACTTTGCGTCTTCACTGGAAGTGGTTTTTACATGGAGGGTTTCAAACCCAGCGCACAACCCATTGCTGGGACGGGGGTGGTTTCACAACCAAATAAACGTTTATATAGCGAGCCGTTTGCTCCAAGCAGACACCGTAACGAGTAACGATATTTTAAAGTGGTCAGTAATAAAAATTAAAAGATTGACAAAAATAAATTATAACTCAATTATTAAGCAGAATTTATTTTATATTCATAGATATTTTGAAAAACTCTTACAAAATAACAAATTTCCATATGTACATGCAAGCCACCGAAAATTAATTAAGTTACATAAATATTACTACTGGAAGCTGCGAAAACTCAACATTGGTTATGCAATTTTTTGATGCCACTAATTATATCACCTTTTAGTTTAATATTTAAAACAGGTCACTCCTTCAATGTCTAACGTGGTATCCAATTTTTAACCGACTTCACAAAAAGGAGGAAGGTTATCAATTCGTCGGAATATATATTTTATATTTTTTATTTATTTTTTTTTTATGTATGTTACCGCATAACTTTGAACCACGTTGACCGATTTCTATAATTCTTTTTTTAAAGGAAAGGTGTTACCTCACAGGTGGTCTCATTCCAATTTGGTTTAAATCCGATCATTGGATCATGACGAGATTAACGATAATCTTAAATTTTTTTATGAGAATTGAAGTCGGTTTTGTTTTTTTGCTTAAAAATTACTTGTGGACAACTAACTTTGCAAAAAAGAGCTACCAGGGACTTGGTGATACCGAAACATGAATACCGTATACAATTTGTAGTTTACCATACTGAATATAATATTTTTTTCCGCTAACTCTTCGTAGATTTGACAGCATCCATCTATTCGCTGACGTAATGAAATACTTTTTCGCACTAGGGATGAAAGTTAAATTTTGAAATGGTACTTAAATATTTTCCCAAAAAATTTTACCTAAGGTATATACCAGTAAATGCACCTAAAAATTAAAAATGTATTTTTGTGTGTATAAATTTTTGACAGTGGCAAAAAAGCCAAGAAATTTGTTGTTTTCATAATATAACCTCAAATATCGTCCAAACCCGTGTTTTTGGCACTTTGAGGTTAGGATATCTCAAAATTCGTATGTGATAAAGCAATTCTGTGACCAGACTTAGATTTAGCGCCAGAAAATCTACAAGACGCAATATGTTTCAGTCAGGTGGTAAAAAAAGCAAATATTTGTCCAACTGTGTTGTTAATGGGTAAAAGAAGAAAAAACAAACGTCAATAACGAGCAAATAAAAACAAACTATACAAACCAAGCAAAACAAAACCAACAAACAAATAAACAAACTGCAGTATAATTTGTTTTTCTGCGTCACCCGAAATTGGCTTGCGTGCGTTTGCATTTGATTTCATTGAGCGAAACGTCGAATAAAAATCTCGCGCAAAACAAAAATTGGAAATTGAGTAAGCTTTTTATACCAGGTTCGGACCGACATCGAAAACATGTTTTCGCTGCTATAACTGGTTTTCGATCTAAAACTTGTGTTTTCGTCCATGTAAAATCTGTCAAATGAAAAGCAGTTTTCGCTGAAAACTACTTGAAAACTCACGTTCCACTCATTCCAATCAGTGTCTTCACAAGTATTTTGGATATATTTATCGAAGTGGAAGTCATATTTTAACATCTTTGATATGCTAGCTTGGATTTAAAGTGTTTTTGCACTGTTCAACTTTGAGTTCAACTCAGCGCAGGGTTGCACAAAAAAAAAGTTTAATGGCTAAAAATATCAAAATATTAAAAAAAATATCAAAATATTCGCCATAAAAAGGTGTTTGCATTGTTTTACTTTGCATTCAACTTTTGATTGAATGGCTTTTCAACTAATCGCTTTCAACAAACTTGGTCGCCTGCCAACATTTAGCTATTCAACTTTTTTTCGTACAACCCTGCGTTGAGTTGAACGCAAAGCTGAACAACGCAAACACTGCTTTATTGCCAATTGGCTGGCCAAATTAAAATATGGACAAAAGAAAAAAATTGCTAATGATAAGAAAATGAAAGACAAAGATTTTAATTTTGGGTTTTCGTAGCAAAACTGTAAACAAAGGATGAAACGCTAGCAGCCACAATCCCAAAACTCGTTTTCAAAGTGTTTTCGTTGTCGGTCCGAATATGATATTACGCACGCTGTTCAGTTTCGGTTGGTCACATACAAGTTGTATGTGCATGAGAAATTTTTGGCAGTAAATTGCCGGCGTGCGTGAATATTAGGGGGGCCTGTAAGCAGCTATGTACAATTTTAATTTGAAATTGCGTGTTGAAATTGCGCAAGTGGAAAGCTGTGGAAACGCCCTTTAAGGCAATTGATGTCTGTAATCGTAACTTTCTGTTTTACAACTGAACTTCTTGTGCGCTGTTCGCTCTCGGTGACAGGGAACAAAATCAATAGAGTCCGACCGATTCCAATTTTTTTTTCAGGTACCGATGCCAATGCCGATGCCGATGCCCATTCCTTAAAAAATTACAAATAAATGTATTAATTCAAAAAAAAGGATTAATTTAATTGAATTAATTGACTTCTTATGCAATATTATATACACATGTATGTACATACATATGTATGTTTAAAAATATACCGATGGTCCTTTGCAATAACGACACAATTCAAAATTCAAATTTTTACTCTCAATTGTATATGATTTTAAGATGCTGGCAAACTTCAAAAAACAATCATGGCCGACGAATTGAGAGAACGGTTTTACCTTACTATGTTTTTATCATGCTTGAAAATTGCACATTATTACACCAAAATTGAATGAACTATAAAACTGTATACTCAAAAAACACTTCTGAGAAAAAAATGTTGGTGAATTTTTTTCTGTGTTCTATTAAATTTTAAGCTTGGGTTCATATGGTATTTGTTAGGGAATGAACTCTATTTTAATTAAAAATCTTAAATAATGCTTCGGTCTTGGTTTTAAACTATGTATACTTTATTAAATGTTCATGTTTTATTCAAGGATTTACATATTTATGAAAGTTAACAAAAAGATGTAACTACATCAATAATTATGTTCGCTTAAGTACCCGCATTGAGGTACTTAACATGTTCCAAAAATAAAGCGAACACTATTGAATCGAAGAAACAGTCTATTGCCGTCATAAAACACCGGAGGAACACTGAAATAATTGCTTTTGAATGAGCATATTTTGAACGAATTTGTGTCATCGTTGAAAGCAGCCAAGGAGAACGACACTATTTATTAGATCGCACATTCACATCAGTGCCAGAATGCGGGTATAAACAACTATTGATTACACTGGTATACAGCAAAAATGTTCTATGGATGCCACTATCCAATTTCCATGTAGAATTCCACGGTGATTCCGAAAATCGAGATAATTATTTTCTATGGATAAATTTATATTATATTGTATATTTTTACGAACCAATTGAATAATCGTAGTACGAGGTACGAAAAATGAAAGCAAATAAAATTCTCCATAAACCGTATATGTATCACTTTTCGATAGCCCTGCTAGTTTCTGAGAACTTAATTAATCATTTCTGACACCTCTTGTTTTCGATGCAAACACTTACCTACTCAGGTAAACGTGGCGTATGAGTAACACTCTTTTCTGCTGATATTTCATACAAAAAATCCTTGCGCATTTTCATTTGACCAATCGTTATTTTGTTATTTATATATCGATTTTCTTCATTGGTAGCTTAGTTTTTTTTCTAAAGGCATAGGCTTTAACACAGGTTCAAAATATTTACACATAAACTGTTATTTTTTTACTTTTTTCTCTGTTAAAGTTTGAATTTTTTGCATTTTACCATCAAAACAAAAAAAAAAATCTGGAATGATTAATTTATTTCTCAGAAACTATCAGGGCTAGTAGGTAATATATATACGGTTTAGGAGAACAAAATCAAAATTAAAATTTGTGGTCTTGTGTTATTTATTATCGCAACCGAGATCATGTATGTTGATTGATTGGTTTGGTTTTTCTTGGTATAGAAATTATATGCTTTTTTACTGCAGACAAGTTGTTGTGAACACAGTAAAAATCTTCCAATAACTTACATATATAAAAATATATACATATATATATATAGATTGGCACTTACACATATGTATGTTACTGTTTGGCCGAGCTTCTCCTCGATTTGTGGCGTGCGCCTTGATGTTGTTACACAATGGGGAAGGACCTACAGTTTTACGCCGACTCCGAACGGCGATTGTATTTTAATGAGAGGCTGTTTTTCATGGCAGAAATACACTCGGAATATAAAAATCTAAAATATGTAAATTATATGAAATACATATATAAAAATTTGAATAAAGAGTATACAAAAAACAAATCTATCGGCGTTTCAGCACGGCGTGAGAGCGGAAGGGGTGCGGGGCGCGATGCGCGATGCGAAGTGGCTACGCAAATTTAATGTTTGAAAGAGCAATAATGTCAACGGCTTTTATTTCGCACCAGTATGCGAAATAGTGTCAATTGATCTTATTTCAGTTGATTTTGTTACCCGTCACCTTCGCGCTCATGGCAACTTTGGAAGGTTCTTATCGAAAGTTACACTGGATCACAAATTTTTCCTTTTTTCAACGGACTCCACTGTCCAATTCCTATTTAGAATTGCTCGTTGATTCTGAAAATCGAGTTGGTTTTTTTCTATGGATAGGTTTCCGAGATATTTTCAATTTACCGTTATTCGGATTAAAAAAGGTGCTTCCACTCGTATCACGTATAATTTGCGAACCAATCGAACAATCTGAAAGAATGTTACTCATACGCCGTGTACTTACAAGTAATACTCCTTTGTGCTCATATTTCATGCAAAAGTATTCTTGCGCATTTTAATTTGACCACTTATTTTTTATTTATCCATCGATTTTCTTCATTAGTTGCTTTTATTTTGCAACTGAACAGAAGATAAAAGAAAAAATTGTCCCCTGTTAAAGTTTGAATTTTTATAATTTTTTATAAAAAAAAATCTAGGTGATAATGGATAACGGTAAATAATAGTAATGTTTATAGGATTTATGGAAAATTGTATTATCTTTCATTTTCCATAACTCGCATTAAGAGTGTTCAATTGCTTCGTAAGTTATACGTGATTAAGTGGAAGCTCTTTTTTAAAACATATTTATTAAACAAAAATTAACTCGATTTTCGGATTCAACGAGCAATTCTACATACATAGTACTTGGACAGTGGCATGCAGCGTGCATATTTGCTGTAAACCAGTGTTATCGAACATTCCATCGGACTTCTGTCGACGTCGAAGCTTCTTCATATTTTATCGCACATTCTGTCACTCTCTCACAGGAAAAGTTGAGAAAATAATTGTGGTTTTTCTTTTTACTTAAAAAAAAAACTAGATATTATTTCTTATTGTGCCAGAGTTAAACAGTTATTTTAAAAACACCATGTCGTTTCATTGGTTGGTCCACATACGGCGTAAAATTTGTTTATTTAAAAGTGTTCAACTAAAAAACATTTTAAAACGTCAAAACATATTTAATGTACCATTATCATCGCATGTACATTAGGCATATGATTTTTTTTGGAAAATTTCTACCTATTACTCGATGCTTAGATCTCGTGAAAAAAACAACAAAAATAATGTCTTTCTGTAATTTTGCCAAAAAAAACCTCCCGCAGGAAACACTATTTTTAAACTGTCCCCATCAGTTTTATTAAAATTATTTCGATTGATTTTAAATATACATTAATAAGGGGTAGCATAAATTATAAGTTTAAAGATATTTATTTTAAATTCAAAGTACGCAGCGTTTTGCATGTATAAAACACAACCTCAACCGTTTACACAGATATTACCACACTTGTGGTCAACAATAGGTTATAACCACGCACCGCATTTAAATTGACAGACTAGAAGCAACTGAGCTTTAAACTTCGGCACGAGAATAATGGC
This sequence comes from Rhagoletis pomonella, assembly GCF_013731165.1. NCBI lineage: Eukaryota > Metazoa > Arthropoda > Insecta > Diptera > Tephritidae > Rhagoletis > Rhagoletis pomonella. Next base: position 66,071,169 of record NW_023458556.1, read on the forward strand.
TAAAATGACAAAAATCACTCTTGTATGTTTAAAAAAGACTCTAGGTCGACTATAGTAATAGTTACTTTGGCAACGAATTCAGCAGCGACTTTTCTAACATTTAAAAAATTACTTGAGTATGTTAATCAGCCCTGTCGTCGTAATTCTTTTTGTCTAGTTTCGTGTTATTTTTGGCTGAAATTTTTCTGATAGATCACTGTTTAAATTTCGTTCGAAATACAGTAAAGAGCGTTTACTATTTTTTTGAGTTATAACAGAGAAAAAATAAAATATGTACCTAAATTTTATTTAATAATTTTTCCCCAAAAAATCTGATAACACTTGGTTAATGCAATTCTGATTTTAGTCAGTTAACCATCATTTTATATATAAAATATCCCCCTGAATACGAATGTGGAATCAAATGGAAATGAAAGTAGAACAGTTTTACAGATATGTATACATATTTAGGTAATCTTCAGATTTATCAGGTTTAAAGAAGTCAATTCCCTAAATTGCAATTGTGTGCACACGTGGTTAGCGAGTTTCGGGGTTTCCCCCTTAAAATTTACGATATTTATGACCCCGGTTTTATACATAAATAAAATCTCATTGCACGATACTATGTAGATTTAGGGCCAATTTCAAATGAATATTTAAACGGCACTTAAGTTTAATTGTGGATTGTGATTTAAATGCTATTTAGCTTTCGTTGAGTTTCAGATCAACTTTGTTTAAATATGCCAAACAATTGGCAGCACTGCTGCTTGTTCCTTGAAATTGTTATTGCATTTGTGTGTTTGTTTACATTTGGTGCTGAATAGCTGATTGTTTTTTGGTGGGATTGCTTAAATCAATTTATAGGAGTTACATCCTATTAATGCAAATATTTTTTTCTTCATGATTATATACATTAACTAAAAAACTACTCTTATACCTGTTTTTGTATTAATTGCGTTGAATCTGTTCTATCCACAAGTTATATTTCCCTCTCTGAATTTTGAGTTAGTTCACTCTAGGTGTGCGATATGCCTAATGTACATACATACGAGTATGTGCATAAATATTGCTATTAAATAACATGTACATACATATTACGTACGCGTATGACTAAGAATGTTTATACATATGTAAGATAGTTCTTACACAAAGCTTGCTGATAAGAATGTTTGCTAAATAGCACACACACAAGTAAAACCAAAATATTTGTTCAACTAATGAGTAAATAATTGCCCATTCAATTTGTTTATGACTTAAGTGAGCACGTATTTCCTTGAATTCGCTTAAAGGATTTATCGCAGAACTTCGCGTGTTACGGAAATTTACAGATTACACCGGCCGACAATATATTTGGGCGTAAGAGCACGTCGCACGCGTTTTTACCAATATGCGATGATGCCAGTGTTGCCAGTTTAGTCTGTTTGAAGCTAGGTTTAGCCTTTTATTTTATTTCCTGACCTCAAAATTTCGGGTCTGGCTTCCAAGCTTTTTTCTAGGCTTTTTGATTTTGTAAACAGATTTTTTTATATAACAACCACCCAACCGATTTAAACCAAATTTTGTGAGTGGACGAAATACGGGAGGGCGAAGAGCTTAAAATGCTTGCCAACAAGAAAAACTAGCAAAAATTTTACCAGGGAGTTAGGCGTAGGGAGTAGGGCGAACACCTGTAAGAACAACCATGGCGGCATATTTATCGATGTCCAGAACGTACTTAAATTATGAAAGGCACACTTTTCCACCCTACTAAATGGCAGTAGCACTGAAAGTAGTGGAGACGGTGAACCCCAGCCCCAGTCGATGATGATGGAGTCGATGTCCCACCGCCTGACTATGACGAGCTACGAATAGCAATTACGTGGCTGAAAAACAACAAAGTGCTGGAGCAGACGGCCTGCCAGCTGAGCTTTTCAAGTACGGCGGCGAGGAGTTGATATGGTACATTCATCTCATTCACTCTTACGCAAAATATGGTCAGATGAATGCATGCCCAGCGACTGGAACTTAAGTGTGCTCTGCCCACTCCACAAGAAAGGCAACCCCGCCAATCGCACCAATTACGGCAGGATCAGTCTTCTAAGCATAGGTTACAAGGTCTTAGAAAGAAGGTGGAAAAAGACTGAACCCCACCGTTAACGCACTGATTGGGCTATATCAGTGAGGCCCTAGACCTGACAAATCCACCATAGACCACAAATTCAATGCGTCATATACTCAAGAACTCGCAAGAATAGGATCGACTCCCGGGTAATGCGCCATAAAGCTTCTTGTTTAATACTTTTCGTGGGGATACATATTTTTTCAGTGAAAAAAATTTACACGTAACCGCCAGCTTGAGTAGACGGTGCGTTTACCGCAGACGAGAAAAGTAAATTAAAACATCAATTTCTTTACTCAAATTCAAACTTCTAATTTTACAAGGTTATATGGGCAAATCTAAAAAACAGGTAACCTTGGTGTTTTTTAGCTTTATTTTCACTGTTGGAAACTATATCAAGCTGGTTGCTTTTGGATATAGTTCATTGACGTATACTTGAAGCCTGAAAAAAATTTGGATCAATTTGCCGCATAACTTTTGAATTATAGGTGTTTAAGTAAAAAATAATAATGAAAACAAGTGAATTTTTTATGTAATTTTTAAGAGGTGAAAAATTAATTATGCCATAACTTTTGAAGCACACCATATACTGATTTGAAATTGTATGCGCAATTAGTACTTATGTATACACTTCAAATGTAGTAGGTAAGAAAAGTGTGCATTAAAAAATAACGAAATGGCAAGTAACTCAAAGTCTGTAATTCCACATTTCACAATTTTCAAAATTTCGGTTTATGCTTCAAAAAATGTATCTCTAGAAGTGTGTAAAGACCCTGATTTACTACTCTTAATGATGCTACTTCTTTTAGTCAGAATATTTCGAGAGTGGTATCAAAGCAACTTTTTTTCGACAAATGTTCTGATAGTTGCTCTTACTTAATTGGAGCCTTCTGAATTCAATGGCGTCCTAAGTTTTACCCTATTGGCTCCACTTTTCGAGATAGCGGTACTTGAAACTTTCCTTAAATTTTAACTATTTTATAAAAAAAAGTCCCTGGGTTTTGAAGATATTTTACTAAAATTTTGCACATAACCGTTTTTTAATATTACCTTAACTATTCCATAAAATCATCGAAATCGGTTCACTAAAACATATAGCTCCCATACAACTGATTGATCTGAGACGTTGTTTTGCGTTATAACTCCTTCAATTAAACAGGTTAAAATTTAGTATAGGTTCAATTTAACATATAGCACGCATACAATTTATTATTCAGATATGAAGTTAGAGTTATTGCGCAAAAACACATATCTGAGTAATCAGTTGTATTGGAGCTATATGTTAATGTTAACCTATTTCGATAATTTTAAGGAATAATTAAGGTAATATTAAAAAACTGTTATGTGCCAAATTTTAGTAAAATAACTTCAAAATTGAGGGAGTTATTTATAAAATAGTTAAAATTTAATCAAATTTTCAAGTACCGTTATCTCGAAAACCGGAGCCAATCTGGTAAAACAGGGCATGCCATTGAATTTAGAACATCCCAATTAAGTGAGTTCAACTTTCAAAATCTTTCCTCAAAGTTTACAACTTGAACAGCGTAATTTCAACCCAGCTTATTCTTTTGTTTTCTATTTCATGCTTATACCTCGTCTAACTTTTGAAGCACTTGATGAATATGAAGTACACTTATATTAATAGATTTATTAAGAGATTACGAATAAAATGATATATAAAACATAGGTGTGCTCACAAATTTAAAAATTAAAATTTTTTGTTTGAAAGTGTACCTATTTTTTAGATTTGCCCATATATGTACGTCGATTTTAAATAATATTAAATATTAATATTTTAAAAGCAATATTAAGTATTGCCAAACACTTGCCGTCGGCAGTAACTTCTTCCAGGCGCTTTACTGACGTGGATTAAAGGGGTTACTCATACGCTCTGTTCGACAGCTTAAGCACAATTGTGCATATACACATAAAAGGTGTTCGGGGGATATTTGCCCTACTGGATGGGTCTGGCTGTTTACAGAAAGTTAGCAGGTATCAGTAATAATAATAATAGATTAGCGATTACGCATTTTGTTAATGTTTGGCCGACCTTCTCCGCCGTTTGTGACGTGCGCCTTGATGTCGTCACACAAAGGGGATGGATCTACAGTTTGCGCCTAAATGTACATATTGAGGATGTTACTTTGTTCACTCTTTAAGATTCCGGGATTTCCGGGAAATCGTTATCACAACCCCGGGATCCCGGGATACGTCCCGGAATTTAGATATTCATTACTTTTCAACAACTTAAATCGAAAAAACTACTTCTATATTATTTGAGTAGCTCTCCTACAATAAAATAAATAATAAATGAATGGGTTTGAAACCCACTTTTTTATTTAAGTATTTATTTTAAAGGATCCCGGGATAAACATTCCTAGTACATATGCACGCTGCCTAAGGACTTCAGGCCTATCAGTTTCTCCTATTTAATACTGAAAACTAGAGACTACTAGGCATACACATTCGTGCAAAATTGGGCAACGAAAGCATGAATCTATCCTTTGCATGTATTGTACAATATATTTTTTGGCAATTAAGAATATTTGTGACAGAAATTAACAATATTTGACTGTTTAGAGACAAAATAATTTGAAAAAGATCAAATAAGCTGATCTACTTCTACCACCTGTTAAATATGCCTTGGTATGTACATACATACATATGTACATTAGACTGCCTCACTCCCCATACAAAAAAAAAAATAAAATAAAAAATCGGTACTGTTTTTCCATGGGAATTATAAAATCTATTATATTTTAAGACTTGCACGAAAATATTTCGGGTAAATATTAAGATTTGCGTGAGCTGCACCGATTTGAAAATACCTCCAAATTTGAGTTTTAATGAATAAACGTAGTTTTTTAAAAGTATTTTTTTGAATAACCACTCCAAAATGGCAAAATAGTTTAAGCTTAAAAAATTTGCATAATAACATTAAAAAAAATCAACAGAATCCTAACAATGTGATTTTTCATGCTGCTTTTGAACTTTTTTCAAAAATTGGTTTAAGAAAAACTTAAATAACTCGGCCAAAACTTTAACGATTTAGACTTATAAAATATCATTGGAAAGGGCATTTTGCAATTTCCTTGCAAATAATTTAGTTCAAAGGATGAAAGAGGAAGGTAAGATGAACGAGCACCATTCCAAGTTTAATTAAGATGTACTGTTATGTAGCATGGGCGTTGCCAGGTAGGGGCAGTACCCTGAAATGCCAGCTTAATAGGGTCGAGCCCCCCCATAAATTTCATTCTGGCTACGCCGATGTATGTAAGTAAATCAAAATTGGGACATGAATGAGTTTTTTTCAAATAAATAAAAAGAAAAAAAAACGAGAAAATACCTTTCCACTGATGCCTTACTTGTCTAAATCGGTGTAGTTGTGGTCGAGTTATTTAAGTTTTTCTTAAACCATTCTTTGAAAAAAGTTTAAAGAAGTTAAATCTCATTATTATTATTCCGTTGAAAACTTTTTTTAATATTTTTATATCTCTAAGAAACTAATTTTATTCATAAAACCTACATTTTTGGAGATATTTTCAAATCGGCCCAGCTCACGTAAGTCTTAATATTTTTTCGAAATATTTTGATAAGTCTTAGAATACAACAGATTGTGTGATGCCGGTGGAAAACCGCAACTTTTTTTTGGTGATGCAGTCTAATGTACATACATATGCATGTATGTATTTTTATACATGACTTACCGTGCACTTTAGACGCTAGAAACGTCATTAAGTTTAAACAAATAAATATACCCTATTTTTTTATTTATTTGTAAAAAATGTGTTTACTTAAGTATCTACATATGTATGTACATTTCAACATACCCTGCAAGCAATTGGAATATAATTTTATCGCCTATCGCCACGAGGTCACTTCTTGATCTCTATTGGAAGTTATTAAAGCTTTTCCATATTCTTAACAGGTACCCGGACGATTTTTACTTTCTGAAATTCAGAAAATTAAATCTTGAAAGCTTATTCAAGTCATGGTGGAATCATAACAAGGTGTGATCAGTAGATTCACCTCACCTTTTCGGCAGTTCTATTTGTGTAAATTTTTTTATTTCGGGTTTACCGATAACCGAATCATTAGGTGGCAAACTTGATAGATTCTCTAGTAGTTGGTACACTGCAATTACCCGTTCGATATTTATTCAATTTTAAATCCTCCCGCTGCCGCAAGGCATTTTTTGTTTTTTTTATAGGAAAACAGCTACGAATCAGCTGTTTATAAACAAAGTTTACCAGACTAACAAAAGTTAGCTGAAAAAGACGTTGATAAAATGTCGTTTAAATATAAAGCAGATGTGTTAATGACTTTTTACTACAAAATTCTGGAAATGTGTAGTTGAATTTTCATTGAAAACAGGTGCGTGTATTCTAAGCCAGAAGCAGAACTCTGCATCGAATTCCCATTACGCTTTATCATCAATTTTACTTTCAGAAGAATCTTCGATTTTATTGCATAAGTTACTTTAATTCCTATCGAAACAGTTCCTAATTGCTGTATTGCTTTCATATCATTAAGACGTGACGAATAAGAATTAAAAAAAATTGTCTGCACACATACACATGTATGTATGTATGTATGTACATAACCGAAAAGCCGTTTCGAGTTAGAAACTTCTGGCAGGGTATGTACGCATGTACATATGTATTTATGTATACAGTATATTTTGCTTTGCTGCCTCTATGCTTAAGTGCACATTTAAGATACCTACCCCAAAATGCGCATCAAAAGCATTATTTTTAACATTTATAAGGAAACTGCTCCGATAGACGTATTCAACATACCTGCACATTGGCGATACCTGCCTTAAAAATTGTGCGGCTAGTATCAATTATCAATGAAAGTATTACGTTTACCTGCACTGGCCCTACAATTACCTAATTTTACAACCTTTTATTTATTTTGCTCATCTCGCAGAACAACGAAAATGGCTATCAATTTATGTAGTTATGTAGATAATTAGATAACATTCGGTAAAAATTTCGCTTGCAGTAATTTCTACTTGGTAAGTGCTCCGCCAATATTTGGTTTCATAGGGATTCGGATACCTTCCTCATTGAAGTAGTAAAGAAAATTCGCTTAAGTGCCTTTTTCGGTTACGTGCACAAGTTTTTCGTGCAAAGAAGGATGTGCAGCTAAGCAAAATATACTGTACTTGTATAGAAATATGTTTTGTTAAATAATTTGATGAAATGGGATTCAAAACATATTAATGTAAATATGTACACACGTACTTATACGTAAAACGGTGAACTTCAAATAAAATAACTGCATTCCTTTGAGCTAAATCACCTACGTATGTATGTACATTAGACCATATCGCAAATAAAATCAATTTGTTCCAAGCGATTTCATATGCCAGATGAAAAAGTAAGTGCGCCAGGGCCAGACTGGAGAAGTGAATCTTACGTTACATACTATTTAGTTTGTCTCATAACCCATATTTATATGTACATATATGTACACTTGATTAAATTTATATTTTTTGTTTTTTTTTCTATCCTTACCCTTTCCATTCTAATTACATTTCTGTTATTCCGTTTCCCCTTATCTTTATCCTTATATGTATACTCTATTGTTGTTATAAAAGTATAATGTTAAGGTTTACCTTGGTCTTAATCTTTGTTTTTATCTTTTACATCTTTGCATTTATCCTTTCCTTTATCTATATATTCATCTAGATGATGTGAGGTACGATAACGTGATAAGATGCTACGTGGTGATGTCAGGTAATACGATTTCATGTGATGTAATGTGAAGTGATGTGATAGGATGTCATGTCATGGCAAATGATGTCATATCATGTGATGTTCTGTCACATAATGTCACATCATGTGTGTCGAGAACCAAATCAATAGTAACGCCGATAAAAATATCGATAACAAAACCGATAAAATTATCAATAACAAATTCGATATAAAATATCGATAGCAACATGATAATAATATCGGTAATAAAAGCGATAAAAATATTGATAACAAAATCTAAAATATCAATAACAAAATCGATAAAAATATTGATGATTATTAAATCGATAAGTCCCGGGAATACCGAAAATGCCGAAATCGTTCGCAGGTTGAGTCTCTGTGTCTCTATCTATATCCTTTTCTTTATATCTAATAACCTTTATTTTAAGCTTTCTTTCTCTTTCTCTATCTTCATCTTTACTCTTAACGGTATCCTTATCCTCATCTTTTTCTTAATATTTATCTTTGTGTACCTTTATGTTTATCACTTTCCTCATCTACATATTCCCCTTCTCCTTTGCCCTTATATAAGTAAGGTATTTAAATGGACATAGTGCAGCGAATTAGCATACAGCGGCTCTGAAATTATTCAACCCGAAACCCGCTGGTAGTAGCAGAGCAAGAGGGAGGCCCCCACTTAGGTGGAAAGACCAGGTGGAGAAGGACTTGGCTTCACTTGGCATTTCCAATTGGCGTCAGTTGGCACAGAAAAGAAGCGCCTGACGTGTTTTGTTGAACTCGGCCAAAATCGCTTAGGCGATTACAGCGCCAAATAAGAAGAAGAAGAATTTAAATTTACCTTGATCTTCATTTTTGCCATTAATACCATTGGCATACATTTAAGAAGCGTTTGATTCCGTCCAACCATTTCCGTGTGCAATTACCGTTGAATTTGCCAATTTACTCCCAACCAACCAACCACCGCTAAAGAAGTTTCACTTCAAAAATATTCGTTTCCTGGCATGTGTTTAATTTTACATGTATTTATTTACATATAGCCCAAATTTTTTGTCAAATTTTTAAAGCCTTAAGGAGTTGCTCCGCATACATAACATTGACTTTTTGGTGTCATATTGGGTGCAGCAGTACACATCATCCTCATGCTTAAGATATTTTCATAGTTGAGTTTGCTCCCATTCAAAATGACTTCAGCAGTCATTGACTTTTTTGGAGATTCTTCAACGTAACTGCCGTTGGGGTGTAGTGGTAAGCAGTGCGCGCTACCACTCCGCAGGGCCTGGGCTCAAGTCCTGGTCAAAGCAATATCGCAAAAAAAAAATAGGAAACAGGTTTTTTCTTAACAGCGGTCGCCCCTCGGCAGGCAATGGCAAACCACCGATTGTATTTCTGCCATGAAAAACAGCTTCTCATAAAAATAAAATCGCTGCACGCCACAAATCGGAGCAGAAGCTCTGCCAAACACTAACATATGTAAGTGTAAGTGCTAATCTATTATTATTATTATTAAATCGTACTGGTCTTGTTTTTCCAAACCTCTTTTGTTCCATGTTTGCCACAAACTTTTGAAAAATAGTAATATTTCAATAATTTTTTTTGAAATCCTTTGTGTGTACTTTTTCCCAACTAAAATTTTCTAATTTCTAAGGGTTATTCAACTTATCTTATTTTGTCACTGGACTTTTGTTTTAGAAATGTGGTCCTAATTTTATTGCTAAATGGGAAGGATTAAAAAGGATGGCACCATTTTTGGCACTTTTATTTTTCTATTTGGCACTTTTTTACCCTCGTGGCGAAGGATAGTTGGCAACCCTGAAGGCGGTGCCCATCAGTGATCTAAACTCGTCCAAAAAAGCTTATACACACATACATACATATACATACATGTAAATATACCCAATAAACATTGCGCTTGGTTAACATTCGAAAATGATTGGAAAACAGATCTTTTTCGAGTCTCACCTTCGATAACGAATGTGAGGTTAGTATTCGATACGAGGAGTAGGCCATTCTTCAGCAAAATGGAACCTTCGTTATCCTATATATTTTCCCTTCGTTATGAATTTGAAATCCAGCCCATTATAGCATTGAAATCTTAATGAGAGAGAGTGATTATCTTATATTTCCCTTCGAGAATGAGCAGGATTTCACTTTCTCTCTTGTTACTCTGGTTTTCGGTTTTTATGTGTATACATCTTTGGTTTCGGTAGGGGTAAAATTTGCGAAGCTGTAACGCATAGCCCAGCAGAAAATTTCGAAGAGCTTAGCATGTGTATTGCAGCAGAAAATTTGTATTTTCATTAGAGGCACCCTGTATGTAGTTGCTATTGCAAGTGGCTGCATACATTTAGGCATATGCAGAGTAAGAGGAAATGCGGTACAATTGATTATTACTTCCGATTATTCAAACTTTGTCCATGCATATCACTTTGTACCTATATCATACATATGTCTAAACTCATTTGTTGCAACTGGTTTTGATATTCGTAGATGGTTTTAGGCATAGGTTTAGTAGTCTATTGATAAAAAAACAAGGCGAAAATTAAAAAAAATACTGAAATCATTTGCAGTCTTCGGCCGCGCATAGGGATTATAACACTCACTAAGTAAAATTCTCCTCTTTGTGTTTGTTTTGTGGTTTATTTGTCAACCAAATGAAAAATAAAATGTATTTGTGATTTGACGCGGATAATTTAATTCTGCTAATCAAAAACGATCAAAAAGATCAAAGGTCCATAAATCTTTCGCAGAATCTTTCTCTCGAAAACTCCAAGAGCCGCTTCAGCAGATGTTTTCATTGTCCATGCCTCCGCGCCATATACCAGCAAAGGCATGATGAGTGATTTTGTACGGCGAGAGAGGACTTTACTTCTCAACTGCCTACTCAGTCCGGAGTAGCACTTGTTGGCAAGATTGATTCCCAAATAAACTTATAACAATCAACAGTGACGTATGTGCCAAGACGCGTATGCTCTGACTGTTTGTGTGATAATAGGAGATACTTCGTTTTGTCCTCGTTCACCACGAGACCCATTTGCTTTGCTTCTCAATCCAATACCGAGAAGGCAGAACAGACGTAGCCCTTGTGTTTACCGATAATGTCGGTGGCGTCGGCATGCGCCAGCAATTGTACGCTCTTGTAAAGTATTGTGCCTGAGCGGTTCAGTTCTGTTGCTCTTAATTATCTTCCCCAACATTAGATTAAAGAAATCACACGAACGGGAGGCACCTTGTCTGAAACCTCGTTTGGTGTCAAATGGCTCGGAGAGCTCCTTCTGAATTCTGACAGAGCTTATGGTATTGCTCAACGTCATTTTACACAGCCGTATTAGTTTCGCGGGGAAACCAAATTCAGACAATGCGGAAAAAGAGAACTTCTCTTCGTGCTGTCGAAAGCGGCTTTGAAATCGACAAATAGATAGTGCGTGCCGATCCTATTCTCGCGGGTATTTTCAAAGATTTGGCGTATTGTGAATACCTGATCTATGGTGGATTTTCCAGGCCTAAATCCACACTGATAAGGTCCAATCAGTTCGTTGACGGTATGCTTCAGTCTTCACAATACACTCGATAAGGCCTTATAAACTAATGGCCTTATAATAATGGCGGGGTCGCCTTTGTTGTGGACTGGGCAGAGCACACTTAAATTCCACTCGTCGTGTATGCCTTCTTCTGACCATATTCTGCATAAGAGCTCATACATGCACCTCATCAACTCCTCCGTCACTGTACTTGAATAGCTCAGTTGCCAGGCTGTCGGCCCAGCAGATTTATTGTTTTTCAGCCGCGTTATTGCAATTCGTACCTCGTCATATTCAGGCGGACGAACATCCACTCCGTCATCATCGACTGCGAGCTCGGGTTCTTCTTCTACACAACTTTCCGTGCTGCTACCATTCAGTAGGGTGGAAAAGTGTTTCCCCCACAATTTAAGTACGTTTTGAACATCGGTAGCTAGGACACCATTGCTGTTCTTACAGGAGTACACCCCGGACTTGAAATCTTCCGTAAGTCGCCTAACTTTCTGCTAAAATTTTGGGGCATTTGTCCTGTCGGCCAGCATCTCAAGCTCTTCGCACTCACGTATTTCGGCCTCTCTCTTCTTATTCCGTCAAATACAACTCGCTTCCTTTTTCAGTTCACTATAACGGTCCCACATGGCTCGCGTTGCGCCCACGCAGCGTGGTCCTATAGGCGGCGTCTTTTTTATCTGCGGCTTCTTGACATTCTTCTTCGTCCCAGTTGTTCTTTCGAGCTCGCTGAAATCCAACTACTTCTTCGGCGGCGGTACTTATTAATCGGGAAATGTGGTTCCACTGCTCGCGTATGTCGGACTGGTGCTCTCAGAGAGCAAGTGTGTGAGTCGAGTGGCGATTGCATCTTTTCAACATTAAGCTTTTTTTGCATTGTTGAGCGCACATTTTTTGTTGAACAGAGGCGAGTGCATATCTTGGCTACAACAAGATAGCGGTCCGAGTCGATGCTTGGCCCTCGTAGTTTACGTACGTCTAAAACCCTGGAAGCATTCCTTACGTCTATCACAACATGGTCGATTTGGTTTCTCGTTTTTCGATTTGGAGACAGCCATGTAGCTTGGTGGATCTTCTTATGCTGGAACCTAGTACTACATACTTTGTAGTTGCGGTCCCCGGGGAAGTCGATCAGCCTCAGCCCCGTTATCGGACATTTCGTCGTGGAGGCTAAATTTTCCGACAGTGGCGTCAAAGATACCTTCGTTCTGCGCACTGAACCATCCTCCAATCCACAGTTATTACCTCATTATTAATATTTTTATTCAACCAATAAACGAATCGAAAGTTAAAAGTTAACCTTTGAACTACAGAAATATAAATTTTTTAAGCCATCCCAAACCCTCAACCTCTTAAGAAATTGCTCTTATAATGACATACTCCAGCTATAGCTAGGGATGCAATTTCAACATCGATGTTTAACATCGAAATTTTAACATCGATGTTCAGACCCCGAAAACATTCATTCATTGATTCAACTTTTCAACTTTTAGTTGAAAGCAACAATCGCCGGATTAAACGGCATTTCAACTCATCGCTTTGAATGAAGTTGGTCATCACCCAACTTTTAATTCAACTAATCGCCTCATGTAAACACCTAGTTCTACATCTGCCAATGTATGTAAATTGCTTGGAGTTTTGCACCAGCCTTTACACTTCTCTAAACCACAGATTGGTGGCCGTAGTTGGATTAAGCTACCGCCATCTATATGCCATTTGCGGCACTAATTGATTCTACACTGCAAAAATTATGCGTGCCTTGAGTTCGTGGCAACACTGTTGCAGCAACTGACAGAATACTAGACGCAATCACTGACTTTAGTTTTCTGGCAAAGGGCGGTGGCACAACATGTGGTAGTTTTGGGACCTGTTTTCCGTAAAAACCAGCTGTTTTGCTTGCGTTTTTTACGGGCGTCGTTTCCTATTAGCAAACACTTCAGTACGCTCAAGTACGCACACATCGCACTAAAAACTGTCAATTTATAGACAAACCAAAAATATTAAAAAAAAAAGATTAAATTCTTAACTTTTCTAAATCAAATATGTTTTGTTTTCTTCCGTTCAATTTTATTTTAATATTGTAAAAAACATTGACCTTTTTCGTTTTCAAAACGTGGAGTTTGCGATTTCGACACGACCAAAAGAAGAGCTGTGAATGTTCGAATAAATCGCTGCAGCAAAATCGCATACGGCAGTGTTGTAAATTTTGTCGGAACAGATTCGCACTTTACAAGGCGAGTTTTATTTTACGACGGAAAAATAAAACTCATCGCATAAGTTTTATTTCCTTACCGAAAAATCAAACTTATTTCACAAGCGTTTTTTATTGAAAGAAAGATAAAACTCAACGAGTAAGTATTATTTTGCGAGCAAACATAGAACTCATGAGATAATTCTTAAATTTTATGAAAAAGATAAAAATCAAAGCTGGGGTTTCCATATACTTCAGTTTTCGACAAATTATGTATGTATGTAAGTCTTGCACTTGTAGTGGTAAAAGTAAGTATCAACTTAATGCCTTTCCTCACTTTATAACCACATACCTTTAAATTCTTTTAAAATCAATTTACTAAGAGAAATTCAACCTAAACCTGATAATACACTGCCGAAGCATTATATGTTAATTATAGCGTATACATATACGAATAATTAAAAGTTAAGATATTATTTGTTTATGAAAAAATTTCGCATTGTTATTGAGCGTAAAAGTCCCCTGCAAATATATGTACATATGTATGTACATACATACACACATATTAAGACATACCTACAATACGCTTGTTGTATTGACTAGGCAAATATGTAAGTCTTGCAGAAATTGTTATCTGTTTCTATTCGGAGTAGAAGTGAAAAAAAACCTATAAAACTTCATTTGACTCAGAAATTGTCTACAGTCCAACTTTAGACACATTATCAGTTATACCGTTGTTCTCACTTAAACGTTCACAATGCAATTAAAGTTTGTGCTATTCGCTATTTTAGTGGCGGCTTTTGAAATTGTTTCCGCCACAAATTACTGTGATACATCCTTGTGTAGTTCTGACCAACATATAGCATGCAATAATACTGGGGTAAGATGTGGCTGAGGATATTAGCAGAGCAAATCCATATGGAAATTATCAACTAACAATCTTGTTTTATAGAATTTTGCATCGTCGTGCCAAAATGCAGCCTTAGCCTCACTGACACAAGAAACTAAAAATTTGATTGTTAGTGCGCACAATACCAAGCGTAACACAGTGGCTGGCGGAAGTACCGCACTCGAACCCGCTTGCCGCATGGCCACCATGACATGGGATGACGAATTGGCCTTCTTGGCTGAACTGAATGTCAAACAATGCCAAATGAGGCATGACGCTTGTCACAATACCGATGCCTTCCAATATTCTGGCCAAAATCTTGCTTGGATAGGCTTCTATGGATCAGCGGACATTGCGTCATTGGCACAGCAATCAGTCGATTTGTGGTATGACGAAATTGAGGATACCACAATGGATTATATAAATAGTTATCCAAATAACTATCAAGGACCGTAAGTACATAGTACATACATATGTATGTACATAAATGCATACACATAAGATCTTTCGTAAATCATTAATTTGGAAATTTTCTTTGTTTTAGCACCATTGGCCATTTTACTGTCATGGTGGCCGACCGGAATATTAAAGTAGGATGCGCCGCATCCACGTACTCGGTGTCGGGCCAATCATATAAGGCCTTCCTCTTCGCTTGTAACTATGCCACAACCAACATGATTAATTTCCCGATTTACACATCCTGTGAGACAGCGGCTTCGAATTGTACTACTGGCAATAATCCAGACTTTAGTAGCCTTTGCTCAGTGTCAGAAGAATATGATGTTAATAAATGGGTTTAAAAAGAAATTGCTTAAGTCGTAGATATTTGTTCTGAATCTGATATAAAAGTTATAATTAGTTGGTGTCAGGCACTTTGATCGCATTTTCTATTAATACAAAATAGGGTGGCCCCATAAATACTAATTTGGTTTAGTTCCGATCATGGGCTCCGAATAAACTAACGGTAATTCTGAAGTTTTTTAATGTATTTTTTACCGGTTAGGTAAAATCGAAATCTAGCTAATCAAAAACCTTATTAATTTGTAAAATATTACAATTATCGGAATTCAACTGGAGTTATTCCTTATAGTCGTTCCATATGAAATCGTCTAATTGAAGTCGCGGACCCTTTTAGATTTTGCTGTAAATTTTAGGGATTTTTCTTTAGGGCCCAAAGAGCAGAATTTACGCAAAATTTAATTCTTAGATACGCTCATTCCCACCTGTCCGAAAAGTTACAAAAATCACGATATTTATGCCTTTACAAATTTAGCTCTAAAATGTTTCCTTTTTAAGATATCTACCCACTTGAGGCGGCATTTTGAAGGGAAGAGATGACAGTTTTAATGCACGCAAAGAAAATCGTATATACCTCCGAATAATGGCAGCGTCTTAAAATTATTTGTTTTTTACTTATTTTTGTGAATTTTGATCGACTCTAGCTTTTTGAATGTTTTCAGTGTGCAGCTTATGTTACTCAAGAATTAAGTATGCGCATCATAGACGAAACCAAGGAATGAAACCGAAACCATAACCGTTTAAACCCGTTTCGTTTCAAGCAATCGAAGCGAAATTTATTGGTTTTAGCTGTCCAAATAAATTAGTTTTACATTAAAAACCCAGTATTGCAAAATTTTATGTTCTTAGCTGCATAAATGGAGAATTTATAACGAAAAATCTCATATCTGAACAATCAGTTGTATGGGAACTATATGTTATAGTGGTCCGATTCTTCCGGTTCCGACAAAAGATTAGTACTTTATAAAAATACACCCTACTACCAAATTTCATCCGGATATCTCGAAAACTAGATTGCATACAATCAGACGGGCAGACGGGCATGGTTAAACCGACTCAGCTCGACGTTCTGATCATTTAAATATACATTTAAATGGGTCTATCTCTTCTTATTCTGGTACTTACAAACATCGGGCCAAAGTTATAATACCATTTCATGCTCTTAAAGGTGCATATCCTTAAATCGTAGTCCTTGCCAGGTTTGCGAGGGACGTCAACGTTTGAGAGCAATACTGCAAGGTTTTTTTTTAATATTTTTAGTCGTTCCAAGGCCAGGGAACAACCCGTTGCAGGGATGCATGGTTTTTCAACCGTAAGACGTTTATATAGCCAGCCGACTGCCCCTATCGATGAACAGACGCTACAGACTTCAATGAGCCCTTACTCCCATCGAAGCTCTTACTCATTCTGTCTTGACCCAGGGCTACACTCGGATTTGTTACCGCATCTCGCACATGGGCTTCTCACGTAGCCCAGAATGCGCCAACGAGGACGCAGGAGTCGGGATTGAGTATAGCTGTGTAACTGTAACTGCAAATCCAGAGGCCCCATTTAGCCTCATTGCACCCCATACCCCATTTGATAAATTTACAAAAAATAAATATGCAGTCGTTAACGTTACTAAAAAAATATACGCATGACTAAAGTTAAACTTCTTCCTGTTATCCTTATTTCCCACATACTATATGCTTACATACTTATTCTTAGGGTTTCAAATGAATATTTAAACGGTACTTAAGTTTAATTGTGTATTGCTGTTTAAATTCCATTTAGCTTTCGTTGGGTTTCAGAGCAACTTTATTTATATATGCCAATCAATTGGCAGCACTGCTGCTTGTTCCTTGAAATTATTGTTGCATTTGCTTGTTTGTTTACATTTTGTACTGAACAGCTGATTGTTTTTTGGTGGGATTGATTAAACAACCTACCAATCATTCTTGGTTGTTTGGTACAAACCCAGGGTTGCATATCTCAAATAGCCAATATTAGGCATGTTTTATTCAACTATCACAAGAAAGGGCACTTGATGGTGATTTCGTTTCTACTAAAAAATGCCGCCTCTTGATTGCCCATTTCTCTTTTTGTTTGTGGTTACGTTAATGTTATTTTTATGTTAATTTTATTGTTAAAGTTAATGTTAATGTTTATTTTGATGTTTTTGTTCATATTCATGTTCACTTTCATGTTCATGTTAATGTTAATGTTAATTTTAATGTTTATGTTAAAAAATCAAATGCGGTGAGCATAAATTTGGCGTTTTTTGCGACTGGTTATAAATAAAGATCAAAATTATCGTTTTTGGGCAAATAATGCCGCTGTGGTGTAGTGGTAAGCAGTGCGCACTTCCACTCCGCAGCACCTGGGTTCAAACCCTGGTCAAAGCCACATCACAAAAAATATAGAAAAAAGGTTTTTTCTTAACAGCGGTCGTCCCTCGGCAGGCAATGGCAAACCTCCGAGTGTATTTCTGCCATGAAAAACAGCTTCTCATAAAAATACCATCGCCGTTCGGAGTCGGCGTAAAACTGTAGGTCCCTCCGCTTTGTGTGACAACATCAAGGCGCACGCCACAAATCGGAGGAGAAGCTCGGCCAAACACTAACATTTGTGTAAGCGCCAATCTATATAATGCACTAAAAAGCCAATTTCATACTGCCTTAATATCGAAAATAGAAGGAAATAAGTTAATAGTAAAAAAAAATATTTTTAAATCAAGCAATCTAAATACGAACGAAATCGGACCATAAATACGGATTTACCAAATATATCGATTAGTGCGCCACCTATCGGCAACATTTTTAGTGGATTTATTCTTTTTCATGTAGTTAATATACGTCCTGAATATGAACCAAATCATACTTTAAATGCGGTTTTTTCAAATATCTCGACTCTTGCGCCACCTATCGGATTAACTCATCTTTCCTATTGCATTGTCATCGGGTTCTGGAGCCACTGTGAAGTTTCAAGTCTCTAGGCCTTCTGGAAGTTGGTCAAAAGTTGATTGCAAGATTTGCCTCTAACAAACATACATACCTACATACAGAGCAAGTTAAAAGCTTGTAAAATAGAAAACTTTCTCGTTTTGAAGGTCATTATAAAGGTCAAGGTAATTTTTAGTCCAACCATGCTATTTTTCCGAATTCTCCATCTCAAAAGCTTTAAAATACCGTTAAACTTAATTCGCTATCAGCCAAATCCTTACAAAAAATTTGATTAAACTTTGACGTTGAAACTTAAAAAGCGCCATCTATACGTGAGGAAACAGAACAAGTACACGTCAGTCCATAGTGACAAGTCATTCATAAAATTTGTTCGTCTCTCATATTTCTTGTATATTAAAAGTTTGTTTTGTGATGCAAATCATTCATTCCATTCAATTGTGTTAAATGAATATTGTTTAATAGATCGAGCCAAATAATATGGTTTACATAGATCGAGGTACAAACAAAAAATAGTAAACTTATACTTCGGTGGAAGATAGTTGTAATTTTCTGCAACACATGTATATATGTATGTACGTATGTGCGTATGTAACTACATGCCGCAAGTTTGCTAGAAGAGTAGTTTCAAGGTGTATTAAACAAGGTGGTGTTGGGGCGACAGCTGAGTTTTTCGCCGTGGAGGCCATTACGTCAAAATGAAGTGTTTGTTGTAACTCATACCAATGACAGTATGGACATCAGCGTATAATTTGTTAGTGTAATTTTTTACTTATATACGGCCAACACCACCTTGTTAAATACGCCTTGAGTAGTTTTGTCAAAACATATGTACATACATGATACAAAAAAGGAGGTAGTTTCCAAGGCGAATTTATACTAGCTCAGCTGATTTTGTGTATGTGTTTCGCCGCACGGCTTCTGATATCAAATTGAAAAATTTTGTTTGAATTTCTACACACACTCTTACAGATTTTGACAGTTTATGCCGCCAAAGCAAAAACAAAATACATGTAAATTTTTGTTTTTGTACTCCTGCTATCACCTTATATTAATTCGCCTTGGTAGTTTCAATAAACAACTTTTGACGGATAATAAAATTTTTGGAAGTTTCATAAATTGTGAGTATTATCATCGGCCTTGCCACCTTGATAATATTAAAACAATAAATCGGAGTATTTTCCTTCCCATATTTATACCAATGTAATAATATTTAAAATCAAAAACCATTATCAGTGCTTGGTATTTTTTTACTTACGTAACTCGCACTATTTTCATTAAAAATATATAAAATATAGACTATTAAAGAAGACTTCATCGTAATTGTTCTTTTTATTTTATAATAAAAACCACGCGCGCATTATGCTGTTATTTTTTCGTTTTCTTATTTTGAATGCAAACTTGCGATCTAAAAATCTAATTCTAACGAATGTTCTTCCCAAATAAAACCTTTTTATATTTTGGTTCACATATACTTTTATATTTCTCAAAAGATTTTGCAAACGATTAGCTTTCAAAAATTTTGATCTTAACGTTTCTAATGTATGCAAAAAACCTGAAAACCACGTATCAACAAAATGCAAAACTGCGTATGCGAGGTTGCATAAATTATTTTCCAGAGAGTAAAAACACTCATATTTCAAAATTGTTCTCTTTTTTATAAAGCAATCGCATTCCTGGCTAGTATATTTCAGGACGAATGGATAAAACTTGAGCCAAGAGCTTGTGTGAGCAAATCCAATCTTTG
>NW_023458556.1:66091069-66123574 GCF_013731165.1 Rhagoletis pomonella
GCGCAAAGTTTGAAACTTGGATTTAAACGGTTTTTGATAAAGAGTGAACTATATTTTTATAAGAGTAACTCAAATTACATAACAAAAAAAAACTTGTCAAAATTTGGTGCGACTAAATTTTTTTCGACCGCTGTATGTATGTAAATTTTATATGTACATTTTTTATTCTTTATTTGTTAACAAACTTAACAAAAGTTTGGTTTGGTTTATGAATACATAGATGAATTATACATATTTAAAAATAAAATAAACCGAAATACCAGATATGGCAGGAGATATCTATGGTTGAGGAATTTTACGAAATTTCTGGTAAAATCGGGGAATTCTCAAAAATGAGTTGGCTACAATGTTGTTGTACGTATTATTGGCCCTCGTCCTTGATTTCGTAGAGATATCTTCTGATATTCCTGGGTGCAGACTCCGCCTCAAGCATGTGCCTATTTGAGTGACCACGTGCTTAGCACTCTACTAGGAACTGCTTGCTGAGCATGATGTTGTACTTCTTTACTGGAAACATTTGGTAGCATGTAGCCTGCCCACTTGTTCTCGGCACACACAACCGTAATTTCCAATTAAATATAGAGTTGCAACCACGTCGTCAAATCGCTAGCCGGCAGCACTTGGGGCAAGGGCCGAGAAAAAGAGATTAGGCTGGCAACGTCTTCATATTCGTTTTTGCTTGCACTGTAATTACTTTCATATGTTTACTACTTTACTGTTTTTCGTCTTCGTCTTCGCTTCCACTCTGTCTGCAACCTTACGTAGTATTTTGCGTGAAAGCGAAATTCGATGTATAAACGGGAAGCTTTTTGCATTCCAAAAGTTTTGCGGGAATACTAAGATGTTTCTTACGTATTTTTCCCTACTGTTGTTTATTTTTTTCAGGAAGTTTATGGCCAAGCTCGAAAGAGGTAAACAAATTTTCGATAGTCACATTACGGCCTTTCAAAACGGTTATAAGATGAGGTACTACGCGTTGTACTCTATTTTTCTCGGTTTGGTTTCCCTGTAGTTTGCCCAAGTTCGGTTGCATGTTCCATACCTACCGATAATAATGCACCCGCTAGGCATTGACGGCAGCTCCACCCACTTATCCACAACTTGCGTATTTCGTAAAATTTTCATAGTTACAGAATTGTCTTAAACATTAAAGATTGAAATAATGGTCTTTCATAAGATGAACAGAGAAGGTCTTCAAGAATCATTTTTTTGAAATATAATGGTTAAACATATCATACCTATAATCTCCCACGAAAAGCAAACCCCAAATAAGCATGCAACAGGTCGGTGGTTTTGACCAAATAGATATTTGCTTTAAGCGTTCGTGTTCTTCCAAATTGTATTTTTAATTGGAGCAAGAATTAACAGTACAAATTTGTCCTTTATTGAATCCACATGAGCACCTGCATATCTTGTAACTCCTGGTCGTTGGCTCACGTTGCAACTCCATGCTCTTCCAGCTATATACGCACAAGTATACTTCTGGATGTGAACAATTCAAATAGAAAATAATTACGAATGCTTTACCTTCAATTAGGAGTGCTGTACCCTAAGACGTCCCATCTTTTGATATCAACAAATCAGCAGATTCCTCCTCCTTTGATATTTCATGACTGTCGCTTTCAGAAGACTCGGTGAGTGCAGCACTAAAATTATCTTCTTCAGGTTCATATTCTGTTCTTCGCTTCCTCTTTTTGGCTCTATAACCGCCTAAGCAATTTGGGCCGAGTTCAACCAAGCAGGCCAGTCGTTTCTCTTCTGTGTTTTCTGTATCACTTTCACTAAATAACTCACCACCATCACTTTGTTCATTGTTCTTGTTTAGAAAGTCTGTCAATTGTCAATTGGCATATATTTCTGTTGAAAACATATATTGCCTTGTGCTCTTTGTTCACAAAAACTTTACAAAACCGTAGTAGAAACGCAATATTTAAAAAAAAATTGGCTTAATAAATTTTACTTTAGCATTTCTTTATTTATTTTTTTTTGTGTAGTTTCGAAAGTCCTTGAGTCAGGAAAGCATCAATCACAACAATAATATGTTTCCTCTTTGTGTTGAGCGACGGTAGTGGACCGAAGTGGTCAATGCGGAGGATGTCGAACGGCAGTGGGGTCTTAGGGTTAATATACAGATTCCTTTCCCTTGCCTTAGGGGGCGTCGCCTTCGCTCTCATGTTTGGAAACCAGTAACCTAGTTTACTAACGGTCTTGTTAACAGATTGGTGGCCAATCTTTTCGAGTCTCAGTCGTATTTCGATGGACTCCATCTCACCGGGCACATATAGCACCGTCCTGCCATCCGACCTACATTCATAGACCAAGCCATCCATCAAGTCAAAGTCTTTAATAAATCCAGTCTCCAGACGGTTTCGTATGGAACTAATAGTATCAAAATAACTACTAGCGCGATGAGTGCTCTACTCTATGCGTCTTCATGGCCCATGGACGATACTTTCCTGTGTTCCATCTTTAAGTTATAATTTTCCAGCTCCAGAGCCCACCTAGCTATTCTAGGATTTATTTGCTTTCTATCGAGGGTCATTGCTAGAGAGTTAAAAGCATTAAGACACACGTCAATAAAGTCAAAGGTGGTCTGTTTCTTCAATAAGTTTTGCAAGGGCTTGGCTATTTGGGAAAATGATGGCAAGAAGAGCCGAAAATACGAAAAAAATCCGATGCAGGACTGCAACTGCTTTTGGTTAGTTAGTATTGGGAAGTTGCGATTACTTCTGTTGGAACCGTATGGTCGGATTCCCGCTTGACTCGCTTGATATCCCAAACAATCCACTTCTTCATACCCAAACTTTGATTTATCCAAATTCAGTTTCAATACTCGCCTTGACAGTCGCTGTAACACTAATTTTAATGAAGCCTTATGCTCCTCAAACCCATGTGTTGTATAATCTGGGGACCTGCACTGGATTGGGTAGCACATTGATGTTAAAGCATTGATGATTTCTTGCCTAGAGTTGGCCATTTCGCTAAGATCATTATAGATTCGCGATAATTGTGATTTTCGCTCCACACTTGAAGTTGTAAGTCTGTTTATTTTAATTTAATTCAAATAAATTTATAAGCTAAATAAAATATTAGAATATGCATGGACATAAGGCCTCTAATGTATTCGCTACCGGGGAAGGTGGAGTTATCGGGTGATAAGACTCCCCTTTGTTGGCAGGTTTCCATGGTTTTATCAGTGGGACCACACTCCCTGACTTCTACACATCGGGAAGAATGAGGTTATTCTCATGACATGGTGAGGTAGCCTACTCCGACTGGACCCCATTTTTGAGCATCAGCATGCAATATCCGCTGCGGACGATTAGTTTGCACGCTTTTGCCTTCCGATGGCCACCTGGACATCACCGCTGGTGAAAACAAGAGGCACTCTTGGTTTTGGCAGTGTACTTCTGATCAGTCCCCGCTTGGCTCTGTCCAACGTAGGATGCCACGTGAATTGCCGGCTAAAATAGCTCGCACATCGCTCCGGTTGCGAAGAAGCGCGGTGGTTGAATGAAACTCTATATCGTTGCGTAAGAATTCGAATTCATATGATGTGATGTTGTTTCATCAGCTGTGAGTAGAGTTCAATCGTCAAAATTTTGTAGTTCGTTTGTGAGTGAGGGAAAACGTGAGAGAGTTTGTATTTTCCGTCGCCCTTATTCCTTTGGGGAAGAATAGCTGAAACTTGACAATGGCCCGCTAAAAGAAAAACCAAAATACAAGTAATTGTTGTATTTATTGAATCGATAGTACCTTATATAAATTCGCCTTGGGTTGGACAGTTATCTTACGGTTGACCAAAGCTTGCTGACACCAGAGCTGAAATTGCAAGTATTCAGGTGCTCCTACCACTTTTTCCGATTGTGTTGGTTTACCAGTTGCCGAATTCCCGCATTTTAATCCCCGATACGGGGATTCCCAGGATCTACCAGGCGATCGCACTCGTTCTCTAAAACAGCCGCTTTGGCAGGGAATTTTGGGCAGGTTTCCGCGATGTATCCAACAGGAATGAAACGGGCTGTATCAGCATTGACAAACTTGCGGAATTTGCACTGTGTGTTGCGTGATTAATGCCAAACTTCCACCATTATTTCGCTCCCGATCGCATTGCTGTGCAGCTTCTGCTCTTGGATCGCAGCTATCAATATTCCATTCCGGCTCATGAAGACGGTTATCACCTTGATTTCGCTTTGGATTCCATTAAAGTATCTTCTTATGCCTTGGGAGACTGATCGCGATTCGGGGTGTAAGTATGTATGTGTAGTCGTGCCTACCGTGCATAAAATGGAATTAGAGAAAGTTAAACTCGTTTTTCGGAAATGGATTCCTTGACGCGATACACGGTGCGTCTGACTCGTGAGTCATTTGTGTACGTGTTGACTCGCCTTTCGACCACACACAGTTGAGTCATTCAGAGTCATGTCGGTGTAACTAACACATATTTATTTTCTCAAACACATCCAAACCGACTCACGAGTTAGACGCATGGTGTATGTCGCCTATAAAAGTTTTAAAACATTCTCGCCTACTAGTTTCAGGTCAAAAAAGGGTCATTTTAAGGGGGAAGGTAATTTTTTAGCTTATAGCTAAATTGACAAAATATAGTACACTTCAAATATATATAGTATTTTATTTAAAAGAATAAGTAAAAACGACTTTTAAGTGATTGAAAAAGTACTTCCTGTGAATGCCGAAGTTGTTGGAATAGAGCGTAGAAATGAAATAATTTTAAGTTAATTTGTTAATTCTTTGTCAGTGTTTTTAAAAATATGTTACCTTTTTTTATTATAAACTCACAATGACCTTTTACTTTAAAAATATATGATTTAATATATTTATTTCAGTATAAAGGTCATCCATTTTAATACACATTTTCTTCGTGCAAATTACTAAAATATATTTATATTTATAATTGAAGAAATATAGTATTTTTGCGTTTTAAATTTACTAAACGTTGTGGAAAGACACAACCTTCCGCTTACGATTATCATTTATGACCGTTGTTAATCTAATCATTTCTAGCCAAATGTTTTGTTCACATACAACCATATGTATGTACATATTTTATTCAAGCTAAAAATTAAATTAAATTTATTTTAACCAACAGATGGACGTGTATTGGAACGACGCCCTTGGAGCGTGTCTCGAGTTTTAGAGATCTTCACAGGCCTGTGGTTCGTGATGATTACTTTGTAAGGAATTTAATATTAATTACTATGTTCAAATCTTCGTCTGGAAAATTATTGATTCTTCTGATTTTTTAAATAGTTTCAGAGGACTTTTGGCGCCTTTCATGAAGGACAACAATAGGAGCAGTGGAGGCAATAGCCGAGGGAGCGGTTGGGGTGGCGGAAGCGGTGGGGGTGGAGGCGGAGGCGGAGGCGGTGGTGGCGGTGGCGGTGGCGGAGGTGGTAGTGGAGGTGGCGGTGGTGGATTCGGCCCAAATCGTCGCATTGGTCGCATCAATAACACTTCAATGGATATGCCTTGTGGAAGCTGCTGTGGATGAACAAGTTTTGGTATAACGTTTTAAATACTGCCAACCATTAACCAGTACTGAAACATCTAATATGAAATTTTATAGATATGTTCTTTTTTACAATTAACATATGTTTACAATTACTTCTATAAAAATAATAATTTACAGCCGGTTTCACCAACAATTTAAATAGAAAATGAAATAGAAATTTTCTGTAAATTTCCACATAAAAATCAAAAAATTAAAAACATTTTTCACTTAAATTGCTTTCGTGAAATTGGCGGTTAGTGTAGTTTTTCTTAAAAAACATACCTAGCCCTAACCGCAAAAAAAATGTAAACGTAAGGGCTCGATACATTTCGATTTTATGTACATGCATACATGTTAACTAGCGTAAACAAAATTTAATAAATCACAGCTCGAAAGAGCTGCATAAAAATGTTTATATCTGTACACATATCTACGGCTTATATTCAATATGATCTACTGATACATTTCTAAATATTCCCAAAGCTTGTAAAAAATGAAATGTGAAGGTTAGATCTAACTATGTAAATTTGCATCGCGGGTGAATTCAAAAACTAAACTCGGAGTGGCCAAAATGAAACTAAAATATTTTTTTTCTATTATTTTTTATTTCTATTTATTAAAATAATGTGATTACACACTTGCAGGTTTTAAAAAATAGAGCTCTTTAATCCATCAAAATTGTAGCTTGCGGAGTTATATATTTTTAAAAGCACTTCGAGCCCTAGCGTTATTTACATTATCTTCACCATAAAATCATCAAATGTTCGGCTCACTCATGACTTTGTACGTGGAGTATTTGCAGAATAAGTATTTTATTTGTGTTGATGGCGTCATTTTTATTTTGATCTCTCGGAGTTTTAAAATGAGGCGAAAACCACTCGATGGCTTCCAGTCATTGACGAGCGAAGTATCCACCCAGTTTCTGATGGTTGCACCATGGCCGAAAGTGGGTGTGCTAAAATTGGGAAAATGGCCAGATGTCTCATTACCAGGTATTCCTGAGTGACCTGGCACCCAGAGTAAAGCAAGCTTGTTATGTTTACCACCATAATTTAGTCGACACATGCATTGCCCAACTAGTTTGGATGTAGTTAGAGGGCTGGTCAATGCCTTAAGTGCAGCTTGGTTGTCACTGCAGATACGTAAACTACTTCCCCTCAACCTATGGTCCTTCTCCTAGTCCATGACTTTGACGATTTGCAATTACCTCAGCCTGGAAGACCGAAACATATTCCCCAAAGGAAAAAATAAAGCTTATCCCCATTAATTTCGAAAAATACCCAAGATCATGACCCAGAGTCAGTTTTGGAGCCATCATCGACAATGTGCGAGTGCGGGCTCAGATCTCTTCAACAAAGGTAATGGTGGCGTACTATCCGCCAGCAATTTCCGTCGCGCCCCACTCAGTGTTATACCAACATCCGGTTCTTTTTAGTATGCAGGTGGCCTTTAAGGCCTTCCTACGTGTGAAAACACAAAGTGACGGTAAGTGCAGCAGTGGGTCAAGAGCACTATACACCACTCAAAAAAATTAGAGGTAAATAAAGAGACTATCAAGCAAACATTTTTGTTCTTTACTATCGAAACCAGAAAAATGTTCGTGGACCTCCACATGCAACGCGTGGACCCCCATATTTTTTCCACGCCAACGTAGACCCCCGTCGAGTCTCCCGTGGACCCCAGGGGGTCCACCTTGACAACTTTGGGAATCACTGGACTAAAGGCTCTGTTATGCATACTTGGCATTGCTTGACAGTTGTCAAATAAGGAATCTGTTAAATGAGCTTCGTGTGTAAACGGTTACCCAACGCACAGCATTACATACGTAGAAGTCTGTTGGTTTTTGATTTCTACATAAAAATGTTATAGCCGTGCATGCACTGCCAAGCATGATAAAAATATAGTAAGGTAGAACCGCTGAGAGTCCCTTTTAAAATTCTTGACGTTTCCAAATAATTTAATTTTTAACTTTACTCACAAACTCACACACACATTTTCATTTTCAATCTCAAGCAACAACATTTCGAACAATTTCATTTTTTTATTTTCACTTTTATATGATTTTAAAATGTTGGCAAACTTCAAAAAAAAATCATGGCCGACGGTTCTACCTTGCTATATTTTTATCATGCTGCCAAGTATGCATAACAGAGCCTTAAGTCTTGTAACTTCTGACTGAAGAAAGTAACAGTTGCTCCCTCATTTCTGCTGTCATTTTCAAGTTAAGAAACGCTCTTCGGACTAAATCTGACTATTTCTTGGAGATAAGGAAAGCAACTAATAAGAGTGTTCGCCGATTCAAAAACGCCCTGTCTCAGCACATTTTCAATTCGAGGATTCCCTTAAACTCGTAGTCTTAAACTGTGTAAAACTCCTAAGTTTACGGGGCTGTTACGGGAACGTCCCGCTTTTGTAAATACGTAAAGTAACTGGTTGACAGGTTGAGAAGGGTTTTGTGAATACATTTTAGTCTCGTAGTAATTTTCATAACGGCCCGCCGCACAGAAGAGTATTTGTATAGTAAAACCGATCAAAATTATTTTGAGTGTATTTCTACTCAGTAATTAAATAAAACATGAAACTTAATCATAATTAAGGATTTATAGCATACAAATTTCTAATTATACTTATCTTAGGATCATTTTTGTGAAATATTTAGTTATGTTCAGTTACCATAAGTCCACAAAAATTTTTTTCCGAAAAAGACAAGAATAAAATTCGTTTTACTAGAACATATTCAGGTCGACGAGTTCGGATATGCACTTCGCCCTTTTAGACCGGCTCTTTATTGGGAATGACTGCGAATTGTGCAAAAATTTTCGTTACTAAAGTTTTTAATGCTTTTTCAATTTCAATTAAATAAATAACAAATATAAAAAAAATCGTTAAATTGCCCTAAGGACACAATCGCTCTCCCCGAAGCCGATTAGAGAGCATTATTGTTCAGTTTCATAGTCCTTCAAAGGATCTCCCGAGGACTTTAAAATTAAAGGGTATGCAACTCAGTAAATTTGGGTACCGAATGCGAATGCGAATGTTAGGAATTACATTATACAACCTATAATCAACTTAAGTTAGCGTTTTAATTACTTGAATTTTTTTAAATTATTAGAACATTAAACGAGTGCTCAACCTATACAGTGTTTCAATCTAGTAGTCAAAGTGCAAAAGGGGCATATTATATTTCAAAGAAAGTAATTTTCCTGCCTTTTCTCCCATGAGACGATTTCTTAGAGGCTAGTATACAGAACAAGCGCTCAAATATTTGCGGACGAAATATGTCAATTTGTCGTATTTTAGTTTAGTTTTTCACCAATCGAGAGGATTTTCACCGCGATAAGCTCGTTTTTCTGTAACATAGACCTTCAATTGAGCTTAAATTTCAAATTTTTTAATGTCTCCAGATTCTACATCCGAGTCTTCGCTGTCACTGGAAGAATTCAAAATTATTTCTAGGTTGCTAATAGGACTTTTAGCAGTACTTGTAAAAGGCCCATCAATTTGCTTGATATACATATACTTAACCGTTTAGCGCCTGAAGCTAAAATCTGGTGTATTAAAGAGCTGCAAGAATCAACTGATGAACTAACTCGAGTCTAGCGTCGCTGTTAAGTTGAAACTAGTTGAATGCATATACTAAGAAAATATGCGTCTTTCACTAGCGTTTACCCGCTCATCACGTAAACAAACGAAACTCACCCTCACACCACCAACCACTACTTAACGATCGTTTCAAATGAAGAGCGGCGCTGGACTCGAGTTATGGGCTGAATGAAATGATTCAATAATCAAAGGTTTTGTAAGAAAAACTTTTTCTCGCTCTAACTTTATCAATGACACTCCCACGCTACTCCTAAAAACAAAAACAGTGATACTTCTTTTATTCTATCTATTATTATATTATTTATTTTTAATAAAAATCGGGGGTTATATTCGATGCAAATAAGCTTGTTTAAATTAAATAATTAAATCAAATTCGTTTTTGTTTTAAAATACCACCATTCACTATTATCAACACCTTTTTATGGAATTTAGCTCCCATTTTAGGAAGTGTAATTGAATCCTTCTCCTTTTTCTCCTGCTTCCATAAACCATCCCTGTGGGTGGGAGTGTCAAATTTTTGAAAAAAGCTACTAACAAAACCTTTAATAACACAGGTCCACAAAAAAAATCCATGAAAGGTTCCTTTGACCAAACCTAGTCTATGCCATGTTTTTGGGGTCGCTGAACACGAATCTGAAGTCCGTTTTGCTCCATCACGTCTAGATTTTTTCCGAACCTCAAAAAACATCTCGGATTTTACGTGACAGAGAAAGTCCGAGGTGTTTTTCTCAGGTTCGAAAAAAATCTAGACGTGATACATACTAGGTTTGGTCAAAGGAACCTTTCATCGATTTTTTTTGTGGACCTGTGTTAATTAACACTTCATCATTTCACGGAACCCTGGTGACTTTTCTACGGAACCCTTCGATTCCGCGGACCTACTTTAGGAAGCTTTGTCCTAGACCGCCCACTCTAAAATGGAAGGAAATATTCGTTTTATTGAAAAACGCAAAAATTTTACCTACCAAATCAATGATGTTCTGCCTTTTAGCGGTATTACCGACTTCCGGTTTCGACCGAAAGTCCATTTTTTTTTTAATTATATATACACTGCTATACAAAGTATTGTCACAGCAAATTTTTCACAATATATGCAACAATTTTCGTTCTTATATTTTTCCGCTCATTTCGTATAAAAATAAGGTTCGTTCTACAACGAAAAACATAATAATATAATTTCTAAACTTTGTGAAAAACTCGCAAATTTTCAAATTTTTAATCAGATTTTTTAGAACTTTTGAGTATGCAGATTTGTAGCCCAATCAATTTTATTATAATAAAGTGTAAGTTTTAAGTAGCTAGGAATTACCGTTGGTTTTTGGCAATTTTTTTTCACGCAGTCTCTTCCATAATTTTTTTTTTTTCGAAAATACTTTATATGGAAAAAATGCAAAACACCTTCAACAAAAAAATTCCGGCAGTGTACATGGTGGAGGGCAATAGGGTATAGTCGTTGTGCTGGGTATGCAGTTACTGTTGAACGGCTGTACTCAATCCCGACTCTTGCGTCCTCGTTCGCGCACTCTGGGTAACGTGAGCAGCCATGTGCGAGATGTGGTAACTAATCCGAGTTGAGCCTTGGGTCACGGCAGAAAGAGAGGGAGCTTTGGTGGGGCCACTCCGACTTATTCGGTTTAAGGGCTCACTGAAGTCTGCAGCGTCTGTTCACCAGTAGGTGCGGCTGCAAGTGGGTGTCTGTCTTGGAGCAAGCGGCCCGCTTTATAAACGTGTATTCGGTTATGAAACCACCCCCGTCCCAACAATGGGTTGTGCGCTGGGTTTGGGACCCGCCACGTAAAAACAGGCTCCAATGAAAAAGAGAAACAAAGCCTCGGATGAGAACCCCCCTTTTGATGACGACCACGGCAATCGATTAAAGGACTAGATTTGAGGGCATGCACCTGGAATGTCCGGACCCTTAATGGGGAAGGTGCCTCTGTCTGGCTGGTTGATGTCCTCGTAAGAGCGAAAGCTGACATCACCGCCATCCAAGAAATGCGTTGGACGGGGCAAGGCAAGCAATGTCTGGGGCCTTGCGACGTATACTACAGCTGCCATGTAAAGGAGCGCAAATTCGGTGTTGGATTTGTGGTGGGAGAGAGACTCCGTCGCCGAGTACTATCGTTCACCCCGGTGGACGAGTGTCTACCTATAATCCGCATCAAAGCGAAATTCTTCAACACCTCGCTCATCTGATCCCATGCCCCGACGGAAGAGAAGAATGAGGTATCCAAGGATCACTTCTATGAGCGATATCAAACTCGTGCTTGGCGACTTCAATGCCAGGGTGGGCAAGGAAGGAATCTTTGGAACCACCGTCGGAAAATTCAGCCTCTACGACGAAACGTCCGACAACGGACTGAGACTGATCGACTTCGCCGGGGCCCGAAACATGGTAGTATGCAGTACTCCAAGCATAAAAAGAGCCATCAAGCAATGTGGCTGTATCCAGATCGAAAAAATAAGAAATCAAATCGGTCATGTTGTGATAGATGGAAGGCATGCTTCCAACGTTTTGGACGTACGTACGCTCCGAGGGCCAAACATCGACTTGGACCACTATCTTGTTGCAGCCAAGATACGCACCCGCCTTTGCGCAGAAAAAAATGTGCGCCCAAATATGCAAGGAAAGCCTTACGTCGAAAAGCTGCAATCACATCAGACAGCCAATGCATTCGTAACTCGACTCTCACTTCTGCTCTCAGATAGCCCTCTTCAACGAACCGACATGTGCGAGCAGTGGAACCACATTTTCCGCTCATTAATTACCGCCGCAGAAGAAGTAATCGGATTTCAGCGAGCCCGAAAGAACAACTGGTACGATGAGGAGTGTCAGGAAGAGCTTGAAATGCTGGCCGACAGGAAGAATGCCCTAAAATTTTACCAGAGAGTTAGGCGACTTACGGAAGGTTTCAAGACCAGGGCGTACTCCTGTAAGAACAACAATGGCAACCTAGTTTGCGATGTTCACAACGTACCTAAATTATGGAGGGAACATTTCTCCTCCCTATTGAATGGTAGCAGCTTGGAAAGTTGTGGAGAATGATGATGACGAAGTCGATGTTCCTCCGCCTGACTTTGAATAGGTACGAATAGCAATAACGCGGATGAAAAGCAACAAAGCTGCTGGAGCTGACAGCCTGCCAGCTGAGGCGGCGAGGAGTTGAGAAGGTGTATGCATCAAAATATGCGACCCCGCTATTCACGCCAACTACCGCGGGATCAGCCTTCTAAGCGTAGGTTATAAGGTCTTATCAAGTGTATTGTGCGAAAGACTGAAGTCCACCGTCAACGAACTGATTGGACCTTATCAGTGTGGCTTCAGACCTGGCAAATCCAACATAGACCAGGTATTCACAATGCGTCAAATCTTGGGTAAGACCCGCGAGAGATCAGAACAATTTACTATAAGAACGTGCAATTTCAGGCGTGCGCCGATAACATCGACATCATCGATAACAAGAACCGCGAAGTCTTTTCTGCCTTTTTCAAGATAGATAAGGAGGCAAAGCGAATGGGTCTGGTGGTAAACGAGGACAAGACGAAATATCTCCTGTCATCAAACAAACAGTCAGCACATTCGCGCCTTGGTACCCACGTCACTGTTGACAGTTATTATTTCGAGAAAGTAGAGAATTTCGTTTACTTGGGAACCAGCATTAACACCGATAATAATGTCAGCATGGGAATCCAACGCAGAGTCACTCTTACCAACAAGTGCTTCTTTGGACTGAGTAGGCAATTCAGGAGTAAAGTCCTCTCTCGACGTACGAAAACCACACTCTATAAGTCACTCATCATGCCCGTGCTGGTAAATATATGGCTCAGAAGCGTGGACAATGACAACATCCGATGAGGCGGCTCTTGGAGTATTCGAGAGAAAGATTTTGCGGAAGATTTACGGGCCTTTACGCGTTGGCGACGGCGAGTACCGCAGACGATGGAACGATGAGCTGTATGAGCTTTACAACGATATGAACATAGTGCAGATAATTAAAATACAGCGGCGCCGCTGGCTTGGCCACGTCGTTCGAATGGACACCGACGCTCCAGCTGTGAAAGTAGTCAACTCGGAACCCGCTGATGGTAGCAAAGGAAGAGGCCCCCACTGCGATGGAAAGACCAGATGGAGAAAGACTGGCTTCACTTGGCATTTCCAATTGGCGTCAGTTGGCACCGAAAACAAACGACTGGCGTGCTTTGTTGAACTGGGCCAAAATCGCTTGGGCTGTTACAGTGCCAAATAAGAAGAAGACATACATATATGTTTTTACTACAGATTCGGAGTCTAAGGATAAAAATACGTATTTTTGTTCGGAACTTTTTTCTCGGTCTATTCTGCTTGTTACCGAACATTTTGTTAGCGGGAAATTTTGTTATCAATAAATGTCACCACTTCTTGTAAAAGCTATTCTAAGTAACTTGGTAACCTCTTAATATATTCAGTAATTCAAGTTTTGTATAAATTCTGGTGTTGCATATTTCACGGGTAATGCTTATGAGATGATAACAATATTTACCATGCGCACAATGCGAAAACGGGTTAAAAGTTCGCAGGAGCTATATTTACCGGTAACAAAATTTTTGTTACCAATGCAGGGCTCGAATCGTAACATCCGTTCACAGATCGAAAACCATACGAAAGAAAATTACATGATACGTTGGGCAGTATAAGCTGAATGGGAAAAAGAGTACGTTCACGTATGCCATAATCCGAAAAATGTGCTTTTACGTGACCAGTAATACGATATCGTATGTGACGATTCGAGCCCAAAATAGGCCTATAAATGGTCTTCGAACTTCAACTGAGATGAGTGAAAATGTTCTTATTGAAATACGAACAACTATGAATTCCCAAGTCGAGGATGCTCTATAGACGTATTACCGACTTCCGGTTTAGACCGGAAGTGAGTTAAACCGATCGGAAGTCCATTGTTTTAACCGGGAGTCCATTCCAAAAAAAAGTTTCCGGCTAAAGTTATGTATTTTTATGCGCAGAATCCGAATCTGTGGTTACAACATATACATATGTCTAATTTAAGAAAATTACTTTCCGGTCCCTGATTTGGTAGGTAAGATTTTTGCGTTTTTCAATTCATTTTATAGGGGGTGGACGGGTGGTCTAGGACACCCTGAATAATGTGCTGCACTTTTATAAGAAATAATAAACACTACATGAATGAACAAAAGACAAATTGTCAAAACTCGACAAAATGTCACTTAACTTTTTCAGCTGACCAACAACAACCACAAGCGTACGTTAGACCTTACGAACGTGAATCGAAGACGAAGCGCTTCAGCTGTTTCGAGAAAACCGCATAAGTCTGGCGCAATTACGGGAGAGATACTGTAGCTGGGTAAATATAAGAATGATAGAATACAAGATTGCACCCATTAGAGAGGATTTTTGAGAACAATTTTTGTGTGACGTCACACTGGTGCACTTGAGCGAGAAATATCAAAACGCGAACATGAATACAAGAAGAAATTTTGCAAGAAAAACGTAAACAAGTTGCACAAGTGTGACGTCATACAAACAGCGATTCTATCAAATTTACCGAGAGCGGAATAGCGGTACGAGATGGGCCACATTTGTTCTCTACATCGTGTGGTATTTAAATGGCTATTCACTGCAGTGATGCTCAAAATAGCGTCGGCGATTTTATATGGACGCGTACAGAGTAAAGCTCTCTATGAGCATTACTGATTTGCATACGTATGTGCATTAGGGTGGTCCAATAACAGTAAAGTCGGAATTGTAATGCTCTCACCCCCTAGGATTGTTCTATATCGAAAAAAGTATAACCCTATTTTTTTATCACAAAATATCAAGAGGTCGCTCAAAGCGCTGCAAAAATCGTTAGTATTAAAAAATGGTTAAATAAATAATTGGGTACTATTATTGAAGCGAACAAGAGTTTTCCGATCGAAAAATATTTATTTTCAAGTATTCTATACCATTTCTACGAAAAGTTGCTTTTTTCCCATTTAAAAATACATAGAAAACTTTGAGTGCTATATATATTTTGATTTTAAAATAAAAAATAGGGGTATACTTTTTTCGGTATAGAACAATCCTAGGGGTGAGAGCATAAAAATTCCGACTTTATTTTTTCACATGCCTTACATATCTCTGGATTGTGAACGCATATCACAGAACACTTGCGTCTAAAAGCCTGATTATGGCAACTTAACGGAACTTAGAACTTTGAAAATCAAAATGAATTTCGACGTGGCATTAAGTTACGTTAAGTTTCGGCTGTTCAATTATAAGCAACATCCATTGAAGAAAATTTTTAAGTGAGAGTCTGTAAGTTACGTTAAGTTGCCATAATCAGATCATAAACGTCAATTTTCTTGCGCTTAACATTATGGCACAATTAGAATATGGTCATATAAAATTTCTTCAACTTTATTTTGGATAATATATTATATGTATGTATGTAGGTATAAATTGGGTAAAACTTACAATGAGATGGGCATAAAATCACATAATGTATGTAAATATCTAACAAGTAATTCCTTTTAAAAATACAGAAATACGCATAAGCGGGCATATACTTCTTCTACTAGTCAGTCAAGGTTAAAATCACTCGCGCGGTGAGGCGTTGAAACTTAACTTTCTTTCACATAATTTCTTTATGTGCACCTGATTCGTTAGTTCGGCTTGCCGAAGTATGCGCCGTATATCTCCAATACGTTCATACTTATTCGCTAAAAGATAAGCGGATTTCAACTGTCCAATGAATATGTGACAAGATATGCGCAATTCCACACTGTGAATTTTTTTAGCGAGATTATCAAGTGCAGTTTTTACTTCTGCCTCGTTGCTATTGGATGCCGAATTGATGGCAGCCGAGAGAATTTCATCAATGTCGCGAGTTTTGATGCCATTGTTGCTAGTTATGCAGCTTATGAGCTTCTCCACTTCGCCAATGCGCTGATTGCAGGCAAGAAATTTGGCAGCTGCTGCAAAAACTTTTACGTCGGGCAATTTGTAATAATGAATAATCCTGTCAAAGTAATATTGAGTTAAAAGCGATGCACTAAACGTTAAGCACCACCACTCACCTATACGTCAAACCAAATCCCTCGTCGATATTTTTGCCACATAATAAAATTAGAATGCAAATTTGTATTCGATCTGGAAGTGCATCAAATAGTGTTGGCAGCTTGAACTTGCCTGTGCTATCAACGCGAATCTGAAATAGTGATATTTAGCTTTAGGAATTCAAATACATTCACCTTCTACTTGATTACCTGTTTCAATGTTTTCAAAGTAATGGGTTCGTCTGCTACGCTCATCTCTATCTCACAATGTGCCAGAAATTTTGTCACTTCTAATTGCATTGATATCGTATTAATGTGACTGTTCAGTGCACGCGCATCCATTTCCATTAAAAAGTTTGAATGCATAGACGGCGTGTTCGCCCTAGACGCCACACTTGAGCGTCGACTGCCGATGGAACTGTTTCTTTTGCGCTGCAAGGGCTCCAGACTCACTTTATCCCACTCGGTTAACTCCAGCTGAGATTGTAAATGTTGTTGCGCATTATGCAAATGCATTGCATTCGCCTGCAGCTGCTGGAAGTTGTCACAGTTCGCGGAATAGAATCTCACACAAGTCATGGCGGCACGTACCGGATCTTGCAACAACAACTGCAGCTGGTAAAGTGAGTTGAGAAGATTCTGCGTTTCCAGATAGTGACATGTCTGCAACAATGTAGCACGCCAAAACGATAAACTTGCGTCCAACTTTTGCATATGCTCCATCAATGCGGATACCTCACCGTAACGAAGCGATACGAGAAAAATGTTTTGAATGAACAATTCTGATTCAAGATTTTGTTGCAGATAGTATTTTAGTGCAGCGTTGAGTTCATGGTGTCGCATTAGGAATTGCATCACATCGGTGTGCGATCCGTAAGTTAACACGTAGTGAAGACATTCTTCAAAGCCGCGTGTATGCTGCAAGTACTGACGTGACCTGTTGTCCAAATTCGCGTGCATACCACTAAGATTGCTGTGCACATCAGCATACTGGCCCTTGGCGATGTGTTTCAGATTGGCCAGTGTGGTGAGTATACCCAGCGCGGGCTCATGTATGCGTATCGGGCAGGGATCTTTGCGACGCGACAACAATGATGCAAGTGACGTATTCGAGCTTCGAATGAGTGAAGCACGCTTCAGTGTTTCCGGTTGTGGTTTAAGGCATGGCGTGTTCTCTATGGTCTTCACTATTTCCTGTAGTAGCGGCGGACCGCGTTGTGGTCGCTTAGATACTTGAAAATCATGATTCTGGCACCATTCCAAGGGATTATCGTTGTTATCCGTTTCAGTGGATGCAGACATAATGTATTTGCAGATTTTCTCATTCATATATTCGCCACTCAACTTCGTCATGCAATGGGAAAATTTCTCGCGAGCTAAAAACATAGTGTATTAAAATAAATGTTATATGAATAATATTTTTTTAAGGGCACAAGATAATAAGGACACGTAACTAAAAAGCAGATGTGTTAATCGGCTGAAGAGACAATAGCCTGGGTATGAGTCACGTATGACGACAATCGTCTGGACGATATCGTGTTGAGATTGTTTTGCTTCATGAAAACCAAAAAATGTTTAATCGTTTGTGCGATATCGTCAACTCGATTCCAATTTTGCTTCACGTAACAGTAACAGCAACACAAATACATGAATAAGTGTTTTGACAACATCGTTTAGTCAGTATCGTTTGAACGACTATCGTTTCAAAGTTACGTGATTCATGCCCAGTTTTCTGATTGTGGAACACATTAGAAACAGTTCTGGAAATTTGAATATGCATATATTTTGTGTTTAATTAAATGCTACTTTTTCTTCTTATTGAGCGCTTTGACCGCCTGTAACCGCGGTTTTGGCCGAGTCCAACGAAGAGAAGCGACTCTTCTGTGCCAACTGACGTCAATTGGAACAGCCATGTGAGCAAGTCCTTTCCCTTTTGGTCTAAATGTTACTTCAAAAGTAATATTTTGAATATTACCTTAAACTCCAAAAACTCGGAAGAGGAAAATATATTTATGTATATTAATGTACTAAAAATCTTCGCCAATTGCCTCTTTCCCACCGCTATTCAATAAGGTCAGAAATCACATAGTCTAAGCGAGAGAGGGAGTTTCAGAACCATCCGCGAAGCTTTGTTCAATACTCCAGCCGCAGGGCTACACAAAGCACTAGCCAGAGGAACAGTGGAATCGGACCTATAGCGGGAACTATGAGACGGTACATTTTCCGAAGCAAAGAAGAAAGGGAAATTGCTCTGCTAAGAACGCACCAGGGTTGCGTGATTTAAAATATTTTTTGGTTTTTCATCCGCTTTTAATTAAGGAATCTATTTGGTTTGTGATTGGACTGTCGTTAAAATTAAAAATAAATTTTATTTGCGACTAGCAAATGCCTGGCTTGCTTCGCGACGGCTTATAAGAACTTTTGCATTGACCAATGCAAAAATATGTAGCTAGTTGGTAACCCGGGGTGTATCAATTTTGAGTAAATTAGCGTCCTTAAATTTCGAAATATTGCAGTTTCAAGCATTTCTGAAATTTACCGTTATATGAAAAGCGGCCGTAATTTTAGTCCGATTTCAATACTTTTCAACGTTTTGCTTTTATGTGGGAAGCACAATCAAAATACCGAGTTTGGTACAAATTGGTAACACGGTTACCGATATACATATATGTGATCATAAGTGGGCGGTGCCACGCCCATTTTCCCAAATTTTACCATAAACGTATTTTTTGGTAAAGAATTGTTGCAAGCATCAATTTTCAATAAATTAGCTTTATAATTTCCTCATTTATCGAAGATTTTGTATTTCTCTAAATTACCGTTATATGGGATGTGGTCGTGGTTATTGTCCGATTTTTTAAATTTTCGGCCATTTAGTATGCTGTACCAAGGCCAACAACTGTGCCAAGTTTGGAAGAAATTAGTGCAGCGGTTACCAAGATACACACATGTAACCATAAGTTTAAAGTTTCTAGTGCATCGCGAAGTTGCTTAAGATTTGATTATATACAGGTGAAACATAAAAAATCTTTACAAAATCACCATGCATCACTAATAGGGGGGAGAGGAGTAAAAATGTTTAGAATGAGTTGTTACGTGATTAATAGATTGCCAGCAGACGCGTTCAAGGTTTACAATTTACTCCCAAAATGAATGAAATAGTGAAACGCATTCTCCTCTCAACCGGGATGTACAAAGATGAAGCTTAATCTGCATTATTATCTCAAAAGTACAGCTTTCTGGTAGTGACAGTATTTTAATAAATAAGCGGTATGTATTTAAAAACGAAACGGAAGAATCTGTTTAGTGCTTCATTGTAATTTGTTGAAATGTTTATTTACATATACTTCGCGACGCAATAAAGTGTGTTTTTCTAATGCCGCTAGTAAGTTTTTAGGGCAAAGCAAACATTTATTTACTTTAACATTTACATATTATGTACATACATTGCATCGAAATAGCTTACCTGTATCGAAACAACCAGCTCGCAAACACGATAAGCCATGAGCAGCCATAACTCCGGCTGTGGGAAATCCACATTTAAGATGCACTTCGAATGCTAAATCCCACTTTTCGGCTTGCACCAACGAGTCGCCTAGTTTGCGCAGACTATGATTGTTCAGAGGACCTGGCGGTATTAGCGCCTCGCAACCATTTTGAACCACAGACATTATGATCGCCGAATGTTCGCGTATAGTTTCGATTTCAGGTGGGCCGCCACGCACCTACAAATGATAAAAACAAGTTTCAAATATTTGGCATAAATCACTCATTAAATGTTTACCTTAGCAGCCAATGCGAGACAGTTCATCATTTTTGCCACCAACTCGTAGTCTACCTCCGGATTCGGTACGAATAACTTTTCCAATTTGTGGCAGTGATACAGTAACAGGTCGACACACTTTTGCTGTCCCTGATGAAATGCGAGTATGGACAGACATAACGCCACGCTAGGCGCATGTTCGTAGCAAAACTCTTCGCGCAACAGCTTATCGTGCGTAATGTTGCCACATAGCTGCCACTTGTAAGCATCGTTTTCACGCACGCGTGGTCCCTTGCTAGACGCAGCGCCCTCGCCTTTCGTTTCGGCATCCATATCCTGTGCCCGCTTACGCTGTTCCTCTTCAGTTTTGTTGAAACAGTCGTTGCAAACGCGCACCTCCACGTCATCGTACAGTTCCGGTATGCACATGCGATGCGCCGAACAAGCAAAACATACAACACGCCCGCATCGCCGACAGTGATGGCGGCGCATAAGCATAGTAAAGGCAGCGCGATGACAGCACATGCAGTGGGTAGCATCATCATCGCGTACCCAATCGTCACGAGTCGGAGCCATCGGCGGCATTTGGAAAGCGCCGCACAGCGAATCTAGCGATTGTTGCATATCTGTGGTCTGTGAAATGCGCTCCGATGAGGAGGTTATGTCGGATACATGATAGTCCAGCGCCTTGGTGCCGTAGATTCGGAGCAGCAAATCAATGCACTCATTAGTGATTACATGATTCTTCTGGTACAGGTTGAAATTGAGTAAAATAAATGCAGAGTTCGTCGTGTGGCCGGTGTCTTTGCCCAAATGGAACTTTACTTTATGAGGTGCATTAGGACTGCGCGTGTGTATGTCATA
Organism: Rhagoletis pomonella; assembly: GCF_013731165.1. Lineage (NCBI taxonomy): Eukaryota > Metazoa > Arthropoda > Insecta > Diptera > Tephritidae > Rhagoletis > Rhagoletis pomonella. Next base: position 66,111,862 of record NW_023458556.1, read on the forward strand.
AATGTGGCCGCGTTTGTCGAAGCAAAAGGAGCACACCTGCGCACCAGCGGAATCCACCTGCGAAAGCGCCCGCCTCACTGCCGCCAGCACTTTAGTTAGTGTCTCGAACTTGGTGTTCATCACCAATTGTTCAATAATCAGCAGTGGGTATTTGAATAGTTTCCAGAACGGAGCAAGTTCTCTGGGCGTTAGCTGTTCAAAAATCACTAAAGAAATTTTATAATTTCGATAGCTTTTATATTCGCTCGGATTGCAGCGTGACAAATAGTCAATAGCGTAACTCATTAGATAAACCGAGCGGAACTTGTCTTTGTTTGTGTCCAGAAATTTAACAACATCAGTAGCGGGAAATGTTTCGAGTATCTGCAGTAAGTATTGGTTCATTTCGCCCTCGCCAGCGCCGCTACTGCCGGCGACATCGTCGTGCGATTCCAGCAACGCGTAGAGCAGCACATCCAGAAAACGATGCTTTTGTGCAGCGAAGCGCTCAGTAAACTTGACCACGCAGCACCAATTGTAACACAATTTGTACAAATGTGATTGTAGTAACTTCTCAAATATCGCAGTTGGGGTTTTCATGCCGAAGTCGTACGCTTGTGGCCACGTCTCAAATTGCAGCACCTCAGACACTTTCGCATAAATGGTGATATCAGCCAATGTCTCCTCCAGTTGATGACGCAACGCGACTGGTATACGTGTCGCAGCTTGCTTGTTTTGCAGTGTGTTCTCGATCAATTCCTTGGCAAGCCTCGTTGTGGGAATCTTCGTGAAATTTGCTTGTATAAGTTTAGCGCGTAGACCAACGTCGTGTATGCGGCCAGCCCACTGAATATTTTTTGCGTCCTCGTCGATAAGTTTCAGTAGCAACTGATCGATACGCGTTTGCTGTAACTCCTTGGGCTGGTATCCAAATTCGAGAGTCAACAAGTCCAACTGGGTCAATTTTGATGCAACCTTCTCTACTACATTGCTGGGATCATAATCAGAGCGCAGGGCGGCCACGAATTTATTGCCACCAAATAACATCGCTATGCACTCAATTTCTTCCAACTCCAGCAGACACTCCAAGTGACGCATATCCAAATTAATTCCTGGTAATGACACACCAGCTGCATTAATAACACCCTGTAAGAGACGTGCGAGCAGACAGTTTTGATTTGCCACGTAATTGAGTATGTTTTCCGCCTTCTGGGTAGAGATTTTGCGCCATATAGCTTGCCCGCCGCCGCTGCCTTCACATTTACCGGCTATTTCGGGACAAACATTAAGCGCTATAACATGTACTAAATTCAAATTTAGTGCGGAGACATTTCCCTCGATCTCCAGTGGTGTCATATTACATTCAAATATCAACTCGCCAATAATATCACATACGTTGATCTTTAGGAGTGCGCTCGAATGATACTCCAGATTACGATCGCGCAATTGCACCAACTTCGCAAGCTGTTGCATGTAGCTAATGAAGCGCTGATAGTAATTACATTTCGACCGAAGATCATGAAAGAGTGCAACATGTGCTTTCAAGTCATCGTTGTGCCCAATTTCGCTGGGTGCTTTGTGAAAGACGGTGTTAAAGGCACGCTCCCGATGCAGCTCCACCATCAATTTGCGTGGTTTTAGTGAATAATGGTTATCGTATAACAACTGCGACAGCCGCTGTTGCTCTAAAGATTGTAAACACTCGCTGAGATTTTCCAACAATGCCAAAGCGCCTATGTCCTTATACAACTGCGACTTGGTGTTGGTGTTGTTGCCAGTGGTGACACTATCACCGCCACCCCTAAATGAGCCCGACATACTGCCAATGTTTAATTGTTGTTGCCGCCGTATGACCATCAACACATTCGAGGTGATTTCTCGATTGAAAGGCAAATTTAGCACCAAATCTGTGATGATGAATGCGTTTAGGTTGTGTGTTTCGAAATTGCGCAAAAAGGCATATTGTGGGTTGCTAATGTGTCGTTGGCATATCTGGTGCTGTTCTGCTGTGGGTTGAATGCGTTGCGCGAGCGCGAATGTGTCGATTACACTGATGATGCGCGATATGTCGAAACCTTTGCCGGCAATGTTACGTATCTGTTCAACAGTAGCTTGAGGCTGGTCCGAATCACCGCTGCGCTCGTCTTTCTGCAGGTAATTGTCGTAGATGGTGGCGAGTTTATGCTTTATCTGCTGCTGTTGCTCTACAAACATCAGTTCATGGTTAAGAGCGGTGTTTTGTAGGTGAAAAGTCTGAAATGAAGGAATGTGCCCGAAGAAATTTACTATTTGCCTGAAACAATATTTACACAAAATCGAGTAGGTTGATGTAATTTTTCTACAAATTTATTTTACAGATGAATGTTATCTTTACATTGCTTTTGGCTCTGTTCGGCAGATTAGCTATTGTGTACGCGTTCTGGCAAAAACCAGTCGAATTCAACTATCACTTTAAGGAAACATTCGCTATGACGGCCAATGAAAACACTAGTAATTTAGAAGATGGATAAACTTTACAATCTCATCATGAACATAACGTTGTACTCTCATACACATATACTTTATATGCACATATGTATTTAGTAATATATCAGATATTGTAAAATTATTATTGTTGTAATTGGGATATTCCCACCTGCCTGGTTATGAGGTTGTCTGGTTAAAAATTATTATTCTCTAGTGTTTTTTGTTGTAAACTGAGTAAAAAATGTATAACCACATAACCAGATAACTTGATAACCAGGCAGGCTGAATACCCCAAATAAATGAATAAATGTAAATTTTTTGTAAAGATCGGGTGGAGAAGGACTTGGCTTCACTTGGAATTTCCAATTGGCGTCAGTTGGCACAGAAGAGAAACGACTGGCGTGCTGTTTTGAATTCGGCCAAAATCACTAAGGCGGTTACAGCGACAATAAAGAAGACATTTTTTACAGGAAAACCTCAATATAACGAGATTGTGGGAAGTAAACAAACATTTTCGGATAGAATAATAATAATAGATTAGCGCTTGCACATATGATAGTGTTTGGCCGAGCTTCTCCTCCGATTTGTGGCGTGCGCCTTGATGTTGTCACACAACGCGGAGGGACCTACCGTTTTGACCAGGGCTTGAACCTAGGCCCTGCGGAGTGGTAGCGCGCGCGCACTGCTAACCACTACACCACAGCGTATAGAATAGTGAAAAAAATAAGAAAAATGTTTATAAGTTTCACACCTTTATGTATTTATTTATTGAATCTTTCTTTCGAAACTAACAATAAGTTTTCAAATCTTATAGGCGACATACCCAGTGCGTCTGACTCGCGAGTCATTTGTATACGTGTTGACTCCCCTTCGACTATCCCCAGTTGAATCATTCAGAGTCATGCCAGGAGTCATGTCGGTGTAACTAACACATACTTATTTTCACAAACTCATCCAAACCGACTCACGAGTCAGACGCACGGTGTATGCCGTCTATTACAAACTACCATTAAATTTAAAATTTCTGCGGCAATGCACAGTGGTTCAGAGCTCACATCTAGCATGACAAAATTCGTATCTCCTGCAAACCATGGCGGATTATTCTCAAACATAGTAATCTACTTTAGAAGGGGCACATTTGAAGCTAAGTCTTGCTTCGATACCTCTACCGGTACCAGAGTTATAGCCTAAACTATGGCCACAAGAAATGGATAAGATTCACTTTCCGTAAAATTATAAAAAATATGACAATATCAGTGTCAAATGAAAGGTAATCTGGCGTGTTTTAATCCATACATATTTTCGGGTTGCCACCCAGTCAGAATTTTAAAGTTATGTTACAATATCGGTTTTAATAATATTTCCGAGAGAATAATTCACAGTGCGTATTTAACTCAGAATCGGTAGTTAACTACAGATTTTTGTACTGAATTTGGCACTAAATGAATGTATTTTTATGTTTTGTTAACCATACATGAACTTCCAAGTATTAAGCACATTTTTACGTTTTTCCAACGCCCACATAAAACAAGGTATTTCCATTGTCACTTTTTCGTCGTCATATTAACAACCTGACAATTAAGCAGATTGTGACATTTTGTGCTACCATCATACCCAATATCTAAAATCCTTCAAATTTTCTTATTAATTTTTTGTCGATTTAAAAATCTTTGTTCTTAAGCATAGTATTTTATTCCTATTTCACGTGAAAAAGCTGTTAAATTGGATATAAAATTTCTTTCTGTGAAATAAGTGTGAAATTCCACAACATTTCCTCAGCAAAGTAGCATTCTGTTCACGCTGTGAAAAAGCTTGCAACATTTTTGCAAAATGAAGCTAGCAACACAATTTTCATTATATTTTTAAATACACAAGTACATTTTAAATTGTGTGAAAATTGACAGTTTATAGTAACGTAATCCCTCAAGGTTTAGCTTAACATGGTTCTAGGGATACACCCTGTGATCGTGTTACTTTCCAGAAGGTGTCGCGCCCGTTTTTCTGTACATATTTCCATTGCAAATGCTTCCAGAGGTATCTATGCGTCACCAGAATTTTAGTTTATATGACTTATACCACCAGCTTTCGTAGCTGGCTACGAGATCGTTTTCATATAACCCCATTTTTCATAGGTTTTGGATTGATTTCATTTACCTCTATTCCAAGTTCTACGGTGGCACGCTGCATTTTCCAATAAACCCATATTTTTCCATGAGCTTGAGATTGACTTCATACACATACATATATCCATACCAAGTTCCAGAACTCTACCATAAATACTTCCAGAGATATGCACTACGAAAAATTCGATTTGTATGGGAGGTTCCACACCCCCTTTAGATATCGGGTTTGTTTTAGCCTATAACCATTCTTGGAAGATTTGTGTCCGAAATTTAAAAAAAATCGGTATAGCCGGTATGGGCATTGTGACACCTCAAGGGAAATGAACTAATGATTGCAAAAAATTAAATCAAACGTCGTAGTTGACCAAAAACGAACATTAGACTTCATTCTCTCAACTTCTCAGAATGTAGAAAAGCTAAGAAATATATAATAAGATAGGATATATTTTATACTTCACTTTTGGGTGTGTCAAAATTTCATCTGAAAACAATGTGTTGCTGGAAAAATTTGGCGGCCATGGCTCCCAAAGTAAATTCCATTTGCTGTTAAATGGACAAAGACAATATGTATTAAATAACACGTCGAAATGTATAATTTCATTTGAATTATATCAGAATCATCGTATCAGATATAGAAAACTACATTGTGAAAAAATTTTAAAATATGTTCACTAATTGTATTAATATTAAAATAATGATTTGGCAAGTTGTTATCGAATTTAATGTAAAATTTAAACGTTTTTAAGATAAGATATTAATTATTTTTAAAAGGTAAATATTAACACAACTATTTTATTTGGAATCCCAAATTTAGGATATAAAATCTCCCACAACCAAAAAACTTACAATTGGGTAACGCCGCTTCGAATTTTTCACAACTGAGCAATTGTCAAAAATCTGCTTTTTAATCAAAAAGTTGTTTATTGAAACTACCTTCTTTTTTGTATCATGCAGTAAAGTTTGTTTTTCATAATATTGGTTTTATTTCAAAAAAGATATTTTTAATTTTTAAACATGTAGCAACCTATTTTCTACATTTAAGTTTATAGTTTAGTATGAAAATAAGTGTCCCCAACTTCATATATTTTTGTGGATCGAAGACTTTAAAAACCACAACCTTAAATTCTGTTGGGCTACTAAGAGAGTAGCTCAAGCAGAAAAATAAAAGTTCTTTATATCAGTAAGGGAACATAGAAGTGAAAACAGTTCAGGGGACTATTTTATAATACGATGATGAAGAAATGTACATAGTTTAAGAAAAAACCTGGAGGCAGTAGCGGTACTAGTTTGTCCTATCAATTTCATTAAGTAATTCAGCGTGTGGCGCTTTAAGCCGATTCATCGCATCTGGCTCCAGTTTTTTCTTTTTACTGCATTTTCTTTGTAAACTTAATTCAGATATTATAGGATCTGATGATAGCAAAAAATAGTTTAAAATATCGACATTAGTATGCTTTGCACTATCTTTTCTACTTCTGTGTTCTCTTATGAATTTAAAATTCTTATTTTTTGCTTCTTGTGCTTCCTCTCCTAGCTGACCAATAGGTAGAAATGCATGCTTCATAACCTCTGATCCGTGGATAAGAACTTTGTGAACACTTGTCGGCATATTAAACCTTGAATGTGAGGTTACAAACATATTTGCAGTTTCGAATGTATATTTGTGAAATTTTTTCATATCTATTTCATATATATATATGTACCTAATACAAACTTCTGTACAAGTCGTTAGAGCAGTCGAAAATACATACATATATTATCATAATAATGTAAACCATCCAAAATGTATGTACATTTGCATGAACATTTGGCCAACTAACTTATGACAAACCGATAGTTGTATAAAGAGGGGCACAGACAGAGGAGGGCTTGTTTTTTTCTTTATCTCAATACAATAATATTGATAATAATTTGATTTAAGTCGCACTACAATTGAGTTCTGAACCACTCGTATGTCCTCATGCACCGTATTTGCATTGAGATCTTTGTGGATATTCGTATTTTTTATGTACCACGGTGCTCCACATGTGGCGCGTAAAATTTAGATTTGTGTCCTATAATCCATTGAAGGCTTGCTTGTTTTAGTTTCGCTTGAGAAATTTTGTTTTCTATATGCTTTTGCCAGGTAAGTTTTCTATCTAGTGTCATCCTAAGGTATTTGACACTATCTTTTTGTGGTATAGCGTTGCTGTTTATTTTTAGTGGTGGCAATTTTCTTTCTCCAAAGTAAATGTTGTCTGTTGTTTATCCTCCAAGAACCTAGCCATAGCTCTAACTTTTTCAAATATTCTTGCAGCTTGTAAGAAGCCTCTTTAGGGTCTGAACTATTGATTAGGATAGCTGTGTCATCAGCAAACGTTGAAATGGTTAGACTTCATCAGTTGGCAAATCACGAGTGTATATTACGTACAATATGGGTCCTAGAACACTGCCTTGAGGGACACCTTCATATATTGCGTGACTTTCCGTTGTAAAGGAAATTTGCCTGATTCTGAAGTTTCTCCCCAGCAGAAAGCTTTCCAGAATTGCATGCGTATTTGCAGGGAGTGAAACCTTTAGTTTGTATATAAGGCCATCATGCCAAACTTTGTCAAAAGCTTGAGAGATGTCCAAAAATACACCGGTGCAGTATTGCTTTCCTTCGAAGGCTTTTCTAATACAGGAAACAATTCTATGAACTTGTTCTACAGTGCCATCCCCGCAAAAATATTTTGAGCGCTCAGAATATATGAGTCCGAAAGGAGTAGGAAATAGGTAGAAAATAAGAGTTTCAAAAACAAAAAATTTTTTACTCTTATATGAATATTTTAGGAGTCATATATGTTCCAAGTTATGAGCCAGCCACTTGTGCCACTATAAAAACAATAACGACTCGAAATTTATATCTAAAGTTGTTTATACAGATATGAAAAATAATTAGGAAGAAAAAAATAAACAAAATTTAGCTGCAGCAGCTGCTATTACATGAATGCTGCAATAAACAAATATATGTATGCAACAGTATTTGAAATGAATTCCTTGCAAGCATGTCTCTAAAGTAAGTTCAATAAGAGTCGAAGAATAAGGCCAATAAGACTTACAAAAAGACTCGAAAAGTAGGCATTTATGAGGCCAATAAGAGTCATTAAAGAGCTTCAAAAAGAGTCCAAAATGAACTGTCAAGGTCAATAAGAGTCCAATATGACTCATATTGAGGCTCATTTGATGTATGAATTTAAGCTCATGTAGGTCGACCTTCGCAGGAAGGGAAACACCTTCATTTCGGACTCTTAAATGAGATCATTATGAGCGTAAAGGCTCCGAAATGGGACTCCTTAAATATTCATTTATGACTCCTAATGTTTGCTGGGATGTTTTTCACGAAAACCAAACTGATGTGGTGGTATTATTTAGTTACTTGTTAGTGAAGGATGTATTTTTTTCAATAGAAGTTTTTCAAATATTTTGGAAAATATAGAAATCAAGCTAATCGGCCGATATGAACTTACTACCGTCGGATCATTGCCTGGCTTTGGCACCATAATTATTTCTGAAAGTTTCCATAAGCCGGGGAAGTGCCCCAACTTAAGCATGTTATTAAAAATATGTAATGAAAAACGTACGGCAGTTAGTGGAAGCTCTTTTATCATTTCACCTGTAATCCTATCGTAATCAGGCGCTTTATTCTTCTGAATTTCATGAACAATGGTGTTAATTAAATCTTTCTTTTTAAACCGAAGCGGATTTGTAGTAAGGCTACTGGAAGGTATTGAAATATTGAAAGGATGAGCACCTTCATTGGGTCTAAAGACTTGTGAAAGATGACAGGCGAAAGTGTTTGCTTTATCCTCATCATTCCTCGCCCAGCTTCCGTTCTGAGTATGTAATGGTGCTTCTCGAAGAACGGGTCTCTTCGCATGCTTCTGCGTTCGCCAAAGGGAGTAGTCAGTCTGAAGGATCGACTGCGTACTTCTTTCTTTTTCCGCCTGCAACAAAATACGTAATTCCTTTGTACACGCATTCAGCTCCTGTTTAAGCTTAGGAGAGCGAATTCTTTGCCATTCCCTTCTTAATTTGCACTTTTTACTTATTAAGTTAAGAATGTTTGGGGTGTGCAGGCCAGGGCAGTAAGAACTGCGATGTTTAATAGAAGGATTTGGTGTTGCAATTTCTGCGGCCTTAACTATTATATCAGTGAGATTTTCAGCTGCCCTGTCGATATCATTCTTGGTCCGAATAGGAATTTGCGGGTCAATGTGCGAACTGACATACTTTTTGTATTTTAACCAGTTTGTGAGCTTATTTGTAAGATTTGTTTGTTTTGTCATAATTAATAAACATTGATAATGTTATGAGGCAGGGTGAATGATCTGAAGAGAGATCAAATAATGCTTCATAAGTAACGCAACTCTTGTTCTTAACGTTTTTCCTGGCAGGCTGTAGGTGTATTTTTGGTTAGTGTATTGGTGTTATTGGTTCAATGTGTTGGTGTATTTTGAATAAATCCCAGTGGGAAAATGCAAGAATTTCTCCACAGCAATGTCACACGAAAGTAATGTGTCGCATGTCGCTAAAAGAAACTATAAATAGAATTAAAAAATAAATAAAAATAAAAAATAAATATCGTGCCACATGTTTCGAACCCGAGACTAACAACATTGATAGTGTTTTTACTTAGGAAACTGTACGATGGCCAGCATTTAAATGTTATAAGAAAATTAAAAGGAGCTGAAAGACGAAGTGAAACAATTCATACAGCCGTATCAGCAGGTCTTGAGGACAGTGTTAAATTCAATTGCAATTTTATCTGTGCCAGCGCATAAAAAACAGGACTACATATGAGTCGATTTAAATCAAACCTGCCTAAGTCCACCATGGGACATTTTTGAGAAACTGTGGTTCTTTCTTTTCTTTCTGTTTACTTCATGTAGCTTTTGCAAAACTGTAAAAATGTTCAAAAATAGATCTTGGAATCATTTGCGAAGAAAAAACCATAGAAATGAAGAAGTCTTTATGTTGGACTTAAGCACGTTTGAAAAATACCATATGGACTTAGATATGAAGCAAAATTTCCCAAGCTTTCTTATGGTGGACTCAGGCAGGTTTGATATGTACCGACTCATATAAGCCCGTTTAAGTTTCTTACTTTTATCTTTCTGACATGCTATAAAATCTTACAAATACTAGAGAAAACAAAATTTAAAACACTAAAGATAGAGAAGTCTGGTGGAAAGGGAAGTGTAGAAAGCTTTTTATTTTGGTTACATAAATCTAAACGTTGATGGGTTTGAGGAGTTCAGCTACTTCATCAAGGATCTTGGTATAAAGGAACATGTACTTTTCCGGCATTACACTTTATAAGGAGTTCGTTTAGGGCTATTTTTAAGAACAATATCGGAGTAGCGGCCAATAATGACGACTATGTTAAGTCACAAAGGAATATTTGAGTTCCATAAGTTGTGTGAACCTCTAACAGTAAATAGTCCGAATTGAAGAGAATTTAATTAAAAGATGATATTTCCACATAGATTATGTCTGTATTCTTAAACGCATTAATGCAAAGCATCAGTCTCTTTTAATTCTAAATAAGACTCATAAGAATGTCTAATATGCGCAGCTGTGATGAAATGTCAATTTATAAATAAGTTGTCTCCTTAATAATAATAATTGCTTATGTACACAAAATCGACGGCTTTTCGACCTATCTCGGCAGCCGATTCGAAAACGCCCTATCTCTTTCTGAGGACGCCCTACTTCAGAATTTTTAGCAGCTAATTTATTTTTCCAAATTATTTGGTCTCGAAAATGTCAAATATTTTTAATTTAATTATTTGCCCACACAAAACAAGCGATTGAATAGCAGCTTTTGGAATGCTTGCCCAACTCAGCAGCTCAACCGTTGATTACTGGGCCTTGCAATGAATGGATCAAATTTACTAAGAAATAAAGTTGCAACAATTTTAATTTTTTCCAATTTCAATTTTTTACATGGTGTAATAATAACAAGGTGTTGTCAGTAACTTAACCTCACTTTTTCGGCAGGTCTATTCCGGTCACGCATTTTAAAGTAGTAGAAAAGGTACTAATTATTTATTACTTTTAATCCGTTTGTGCATACTATTTCAAATTAAATGTAGGAAAATGTATAGTTACAGGCTTATAAGCCTGAATATATGTTTGTATCGTCAGCTCCACACAGCTTGGACATATATTGTAAGTTATGAAAAATTAACGCCGTAAAATAAAGCAATTTCCTATAAGACTGTAAATGATTTTTTAAATAGATTAAAACACATACAGCCGGTCTCCCGTTTCCGAATTCGCAAAAATTTTGCGTTTTAGTTTTCATATCGCATAATTGCGCGCTCTCACAATCGTATATCGCAAAATTTTCGCGGTTTCAAAACGGAAACTTTAGACTTAGTGGAATGAAAAGTAAATGACGTCGCACGCTTAAATAACCGATTTATAAAAGCTTGGGCAATTTTTATTTATTAAAAGAAATTCTTAAGATACATTTCCCGTACTTAAAAATAAATATTAGATTTAATTTATTTTTTAATTAAATATTTACGGACCACACCTCAAATGTTTCTGCAGCAAAATTGCCGAAACACCAACTGTTTGCGATTTGATTCAGTCGATAAATCGATTAGCTTTGCCAAATAATCGGTATGTAATTGAGGGTTGCCTTAGTAAATGAAGGAACGAAAAGCAAGTCTTGAAACACTTTTGGAATTAATTATCCTTGTTTATTTTAAACTTGTTGAAATAGCTAAAAGAGCTGTTTTGCTATACCAGAAACAAAGTGAGGAAAGGAACTTATCGATAACAAAAAGTTGCGAATTCAAGAGCACCCAAAAATAAAAACGTACGATTTTTACGAAAACGCAAAAGTAAATGAAAATGGGAGCCCGGCTGATAAATATCGATAATATAAGCGAAATCGTAATCTAATCATGCTACCGCTCTATTCTAGTGTATCAGTAGTCTATTTGGCTCGATATTATGACAATGCAGCAATAGATATTTAACATTTTGGGATAACAAAAATGAAAATAGTGGGAAAAAAGCAAACGATAATTTACAAGGCGTACTTAGCACGGTGCATAGGCAACTGGCTGAGTCAGTGGGATCGTCGGTTCGAATCCTACTGAAAGAAGTCT
>NW_023458556.1:66123584-66132590 GCF_013731165.1 Rhagoletis pomonella
TTTCATTTAAAAACGGCCTCGAGCTCAATATAAATTGTTGAATATAAAAGATATTTAATATAAAAAAATTGCCTTTCCATACGATTGTTGTGTACGTATTTTTCCATTGATAACCACGATATCTTTAATATTGTATATTTTGAGGACAAAAATTATACAAATCCAGCAATTTTAAATATTAATATCGTTCTGAAAACACCAAGTTCTTTAAAAATCGCTATAAAACGAAATACTAAAGTGGAGTATTTTAGATACTATTTCCCAACGAATAGTAGTATAAAAATTAAGATCGGCAGCACTGAAAATAAGCATGCCGATCTTGTCAAAATTACAACAAACACGTCGCTACTGACAACACCTTGTTATTATTCCACCATGATTTTTTATTTTTTGTATTTCTAATGGCACGCTTTGATTTAGAAGAAAAAAATTTAATAGTTTTTGACACTTTCAATACCAGAAGCAACAAAAAAATACACGCAAATGCTGTTTTTGCTCTAATGCTAATGATATGCCTTGGCTATGCCGCATGCTCAACGGCTGGAATTTAAGTGTGCTATGCCCAATCCACAAGAAAGGCGACCCCGCCATTCGCGCCAAGTACCGCGTGGTAAGCCTTATAAGCATAGGTTACAAGGTCTTATTGAACGTATTGTGTGAGAAAGTATTTGTCGACTTTAAATCCGCTCTCGACAGCACTAAATGCTTCCCCAGCCGTTTGCTACCGAAAGGGGTTTAAGAGGGCAAATCCCTTTCGTGTGGTTTCTTTATTCTGATGTTTGAAGAGTTAATAAGAGCTGCAGAATTGAACCGCTCAGGAACAATTTACTACAAGAGACAAGACAAGAGATGACATCGACATCATTGGTAACAAACAGTCGACAGTTATAATATCGAGAAAGTAGAAGACTTCGTTTATTTGGAAGCCAGCATTAACACCAATAATAATGCCGGCATCGAAACCCAACGGAGAATCACTCTTCCCAACAAGTGTTAAGGCGCAAACAGTCAACGACGCAGCGTAGACGTGGGTTGACGCAGACACGATCTACCTTATGAGATTCGCGTGTTAACGAAAACTCACCACCGCATGGCGGTGACGTTGCCGTTGCTTATCTCTCTCTCTATGAACAGTAAATTTTATATGCTGCTACGTACGCCAACCTACGTTTACGCTATGTTCTTGACTAACTGCGCTTTTACTTTGGACTGAGGAGGCAATTCGGAAGTAAAGTCACTCTCTCGACGTACGAGAAGTCACTCCTCATGCCCGTGCTGGTATATGGCGCATAAGCATGGGCAATGACAACATCCGATGAGGCAGCTCTTGGAGTGTTCGAGAGAAAGATTGTGCGGAAGATTTACGGGCGTTGCGAGCGCAAGTACTGCATACGATGAGACGATGGGTCGTATAAGCTTTCCAACGACATGGAAATAGTGCAGCGAATAAAAATACAGCGGCTCCGCTGGCTTAGCCATGTCGTTTCAATGGACACCGACGCTCCAGCTGTGAAAGTATTCAACTCGAACCCCGCTGGTGGTAGCTGACGGTACCCACTGCGATAGAAAGTTCAAATGGGGAAGGACTTCTCAATTTGCGTCAGTTGGCACGGAAGAGAAACGACTGGCGTGCTTTGTTGAACTCGGCGAAAATCGCTTAGGCGCCAAATAAGAAGAAGATTACTTCTGGTCATATGTGGGTGTTTCCATGATTTTGAGGTTATCTATTTACATTAGACTACCTCTATTTTCAAATGTCCGTCTTTTTCCGCTCCCCGCACATTTTCGGATACCTTATACACATGCCATATGTCTCGTTTTTCGTTTTGTTGTATCAACAAATATAATCTTCAACTAGAAAGGAGGTGGGTTTTTTGATAGCAAACTAAAAGGGATATATTATATTTTTATCGACACGATTGTTACATTGATGGGCTGCAGCACCTTTGCAAATACACTTGAATTCCGTCCACAATGTTCGAGAAATCAATCTTTTTCATCAAAAAAATACGTGTACGCAAGTTACTGAAAAGAAGAAAACAACGTTGCCATCGTGTATAGGCATTCACAATCGCCAGATTTTAACCCAATCGAAAAAGATTGGTCTGTTTTGTAATTGCGTGTTTGCCCACCGTGTAAAATTGTCCCGGTAAAGAACGAAAGAAATAACTTTTTATTAGTTTTAACTAAGACATTTTAACTTTAATGATAACTGCTTGCTGGATTAAGCTGCCTTTACCCGGGTCGATTTTCTAGAAGATTTTTGTCGTTCAACCAAAATCGACCCGTGCAAATAACAACTCAACCGTAAAATGTAAATGCTTTAGCTAGTCGATTTTCCAGTCTACAGAAATCGACCCTTGTAAAGGCAGCTTTAGCCTCTTAGACCCAGAAATTAGAATAAAAATATGAAATCTACTACGAATACTTGGTTTTTAGTCCCATTTTAGCAGTCCGAGCCCGGCAAAGAGCGATCGATGACGGTCAGCTAGATCAGTATTGCCAAGTTTTTTATTTAAAAAAGCTCCAAAGTACTGAAAATAGCGGATTTTTTCCAACAAAAAAAACACCAAATTTGTGTTGCTGTGTTTAATAATATTTTTGCCAGTAAAGCTGTATGTGCAAATATTTTAAGTAATCACGCAATTATATTCAACAATTTTTATTGAGCTCGAGGCCGTTTTTTAAAGAAAATTTATTGTGGAAAAGCAATAATAAATTTTCTTTAAAAAACGGCCTCGAGCTCAATAAAAATTGTTGAATATAATTGTTATAAGGCCAAAAAATAACAAAAAACAAGTAATCACGCAATGTCACTTGTAAATATTTTCTACTATACACAGTTAATTAATTTAATTTGCAAAATTAAAAACAATTTGTGAAACTTTACTTGGTTTCTCTAGCGGCCCTATTTTCATGCAATTTTTTACTTTTGTACATATGCGCACACCCAGGTAATTACCAGAATATTCTACGAATTCCGTGATAGAGATTGTGCGAAAATAATGCGTTTGGATTACCTGGGAGCATATTATCAGAACGTTCAAATAAGTAAACGGAAAGTTTTCCGTACGTTTGGTATGAATAAATGAATGAACAAAATAACTACAATATCACTATAGAATCACGTTTTTATTATAAAATTGTCTAGAAAAGAGCACCAAAGAAGGAACCAAGCACTAAACAAACAAAATCTCGCGTTTTAACTTTATAGCTATAAAGATAAATCAACCTACCAAAAACGGACATGATAGATGGTACCGCAGTAGTGTTATTTCAACTTAAAGTTCATTTGGTATAATTTTATTTAACTAGGAACCATTTGCTGCCGTGCTTCTTAACCGATTGAATGATTGTTTTACAGTTCGAAAGGTGTTTTAAGGCGCCGCAAAGCAAGCGGGTATTAGCTAGTCTGATATAGTAATGTAATTAGCAGTCGTAAATATAGACAAAGTACGCCTTGGACAAAGTATTCCATGGTAGGGCAGTTTCATGCACGCCTGCTTTGGTTTTTAAATTTTGTGATGATGTTTGTCAAGTTGGAAAGTGGTTTTCAACATGGCTTCACTTAAACTATGTAGTTCAAATATAATTTGATTCAAAATCTTCCTTATAAACTACATTAAATTAGTTACAATTTTATGCATTTTAATTTTGGAAAAATTACTACTATCGGGAAAATCCTTACGAATAAATTTGAAAATTCGTGAAAAATAGTACCAACTAGTCACTTTAGGCCGCGTGGGTAACTTTCAGGTTAGCTGTATTAAAAAAATTAGTACGCCATTCGCATTAGCGGCTTATTCTTCTTGAGGTTGGACATGTTTTTTTTTTCTTTTTTGTGCAAGATGAATGTTTTTTGATATAAGGACCTAAACCTACAGCAAAACAGTCTTTTAAATCACGGATTCCAGAGTAGCTCGTCCAGTTTTTGCAATAGTAAATATTGTTTTTGCATTTTGTTAAGTTCTTAGCTTCCTATTTTCATACTCTGCTGCCGGAGGGAGGATTTGAAATACTTTAGCAAAATAAGGCATCAAATGTACCCACAGTATCAATCGAAACGATTTTCATTTCTAAACTACATGTTGGTGAGTTGCCTCATATTTAGAAAGTCAAATTCAATTTTAATTAAGCTATAAGATTTTAGTTTAAAGATGTTTTGAAAAGTATTATAAAAGAAAAATGTAAAAATCTCCTATGTTTGTTGGATGGTATTAAATTAAAATAAATCAGGGCTCCAAAATAACTCTTAACCGAAAAACCATTTAGGTTCTTCTCAGATGCTTATCATATTGCGCATCAACATTGAGGTTTCTCTCAGAGATATACAAATGCGCGCATGTTACGGTTATTAAGTGAGAGAAATAATATCGGTCGCATATTAATCGTGCCTCCAATTGCTATTTTAAAAAATACGTTTAATTTATGTTATTTACAGCATTGAAGAAAATTTAAGTAGAAAAGTAAAACTAATACATGTAGGATGGCTCTTCAGAATTATAGTCACTTTTAATGTTTAAGTATAGTAATAAACTTTATTTACATTAACCGTTAACATTTTTAATTATGAATTGCAACTTAATTGGGTTGAAGCCCGTCTAAGTGGTCCATCCGACGCGTTCGATCGCAAGTACGCGAATGCTTGTTTGTCTTGTCCAGGGCCGTAGCCTGTATTTTTTTCGGGGGGGTTCTGGCAAAATTTTTTTTTAGTTTCACTTTTATTTCAACATATTTTGATTAAAAGAAAAATATTGATAAAAATAAAATTTTTCATAAAAACAGGGTTGAAATCCTGAAATTCCTGCCCGTATTTTATTTGTAAGTCAAATATGAGTGGCATTGTGCTACTATGATAGCACGGCCGAGTAATCATAGCCAACTTATGTACAGTAGTCGGAAAAATTTTAGCCGCACCAAATTTTGACAAGTTTTAAAATATTATTTGTGTTGTTATTTAATTTCGGTTAGTTTTTTATAGTTCGTTCTTTACCAACATCCGTATAAATACAAGTTTAAAGGCAGTGTCATACGATTGGGTATTTGCCAAAATTTGGTGTAAATCGTATCCCAATTATGTGAACACCCAAAATATATTTCACTATCCCAATCACGAAAATTGATTTATTGAAATTTTTCAATAGAGCATCGCTGTATTGCACCAATCTTTTGACTACAAAAAAAATTGTCCGATTTTTTTTACCAATAGCCTAATATAAAAATTTGCAAATCTGTACAAATGTACCAATCGAGTGACACTGCCTTACAAATTTATGCAATTAAAAAAAAATTCTACAAATTTTCGTTAAAATTTCAAGTTTTTTAATTAAATTCTGAGTATGCAGTTTTGTAGCCCATTGAACTCTATGTAGTAGAATAAAGTACACGTTTCAAATGGCTAAAAATGTCGTTTGATTTTTTAGAATTTTTAAAAGTTCGAAATTTTAACGAAAGTTTGTTGATTTTTTTTTTAATATTGCACAAATGGGTAGTCCACTTGCAAAACAGGGTTATGTGATTTTATAATAGTAAGCCATAAATTAAAAAAACGTCTACAACAGCAAGTAACATCCTAATTGTATATTTCTCTTTATTATCTGAAAATTTGGATAATCAACAGCCTAATAACATTAAAAAACAATATCGCAGTGTGGGAGCTTTTGCAAATTTTATATATAAAAATTTAATATAGCGAGTTTTGAAACAGTAACTTTTACATAGCTATCTTTTTTAGATTTTCGCGTTCGCTCTTCCATGAAGATTGGTCTGCTTCTTTTTTAGAACACCTACATCCCCCCCTAAATACGGCCTTGGTCTTGTCCGTCTTCTAACGTCATGTCCCTTTCGTCAAATCATTAGACCAGTTCTATTCCTTTATTCGTTATGTAGGGCTGGATTTCTAGGTTACTAACTCTTCGAGCCGGTTTCTCAATGTCTGGTTAACACTAACTACAGGTTAAACATCGTTATCGACGTTACCGAAACAATGTTATATGCATGGAGTCGAAGTCGTCGATAACGATGTTTACCCGCGGATTAGTGTTAACCAGACATTGAGTAACCGGCCCTTAATGGCCAGTTAGTCCTAGCATCGTAGGTACTTTCCGTAAACTAGTCCCACATTCGGCCATCCTGCGTTTCATTCGGCCTCGAATGAAAAACACGACTCCTATTATAATTTTGCATAATCTGTGAACTCCTCTATTTTAGATCTTCTCACTCTTTTTCATCAATTGCTTAATGGCGTTTCTGATCCTTCATCTAGCTTTCAACAAAACTTCTAATTTCTCTTTAAAATCAGTCATCCAAAAACTTCTTTATTTTCAATCGGTATTGGCTTCATCCTTGTAGGGAATTACCAATCTCTTTATACTCTTCATTTGTACTAGGTCTCAAACGGGCATACAAATCAATCGCTTCCCTGCATCTTGTCAGCTGCAGCCAGTCTCTAACGTAGCTTCCGCGCTCAAGAGAATCAGCTTATTTCTTTAGTGCCTCCTCTATGCCTACCACCAGACATAAAAGTTCAACCATGACTCCCTAGTAGCAACAGAATGCACGCTCACATTCTCGTTGTCCACTTTCACCATATTCCATACAACATCTCGCCGTGCCTACGCAGCCTACCAGTTACACCGGGCACACGCTCACGTCCTCGATGTACACTACCGCTAACGCGTTCCGCACCTCGATGTGCTCACACGACCCTCTCGTCGTCTCACCCCTCTCTATGGAATTCTCTCGCGCCCTTGCGCCTGGCATTGAATCTACAAATTCCTCAACGTGCTTCACTGCACCAACTTACAAGATTATATGCCCGGCCCTCCAGCCGCAACCTACCGCACCTCTTCTGATCTCTTTCCGCTGCTACACTGACTGCACCACCTTAACCTGACCATGATAATCAACCTACTATGTTTCGAAGCTTTGTTGGCGATTACCAAACCAGTACCGTTTCACCTCACCTCTCATAAAAACGATTAAAATTTCTGCGCGCCTATCATAATGTCTTAATTTTTTTTTACTATCTTTACTTTGAGGGCCGGTTACTCAATGTCTGGTTAACACTAATCTGCGGTTAAACATATATAAGATGTTGCACTTTGCATAAAATAATTCTCAACTCACAGTCAACTAACTTGGCGAAATAATGTTTAATGACATTAGTTACACCTCCCTTAATTTAACACTAAACATTTAAGTTGAGGTGCCTGTAGAGGGCACCCTTTATCCGACACGCGAAATTACTGTAACTACAGAGTCTTCTAACCGGCACGGTTCATGCTTACATCTAACTGCTTATTTAAAAAAGAGGTTACAAAACATCAAAATACAACATATTTTATGATATTTAATGATATCAAAAATATTAAAAACAATAACACAGGTTTACAAAAAAAAGCGTATGCATATTAAACCAAACCTATATATCCGTTATTCGACATGCTGAATGCGAATTCGAAGTCCGTTAGTCTCCACCACGTCAGGTTCGTGGTCAGTTGAAGGTGAAGTAGGGAAAAATTCATTGAATAAACCTGAAATGACCACGAACCTAACGTGATGGAGGCTAACGGACCTCGTATTCGCATTCAGCATGTCGAATAACATAGGGATATATAGGTTTGGTTTAATATGCATACACTTTTTTTTTTGTAAACCTGTGTAACTAACAAATTCGATTTAATTAAACTAATCCCACATATATATATAATGATCTTGATAAAAAGTTAATTTATTTGTATTTGTCAATTTCGTTGTAAATAGCAACAAGTTGGTCAGGTATTCATTCTGCTTCATCGTAATTTTGGACATACTCCATGTACTAGGGGTAATGAATTACCCCAGTAAAGGGTAATATATAACCGGGAACCCGAATAGCTTAGCTTTAATCGATAACCTTTTTTCTTTTTTCAAGTACCCGGATATGGCGGTATCTTTATCTTAGTACCCGGCTAGACGGTTGCCTTTATCCGGGTACCCGGGGTATATTTGTCCGGAGACCCGGGTAGTGGGTTATCATTACACGGGTACCCGGATATAGGGTTGTATTTAACTAAGTACCCGGGTAGGAGGTTGTCTTTATCCCAGTACCCGGGTAAGGTTATCTTAATCCGAGTACACGGGTAGGCGGTTATCGTTATCCGGGTACCTGATAGCGGGTTATATGTGCCAGATTCCCCGGGTAGAGGGTTATCTTTATCCGCGTACCCGAATAGATTATCTTTAGGTAAAGATAGATTTTATCTGTGTACTTGGGTAACGGGTTATTCTTTTCCGGGCAGCCGGGTAGAGGTTAAAATATGTATGTATATCCAGGTATCTTGGAAAATAATATTTATTGGGGTCATCGTTAGCGGGTTATTTTTAACAACAGCATATTAAACTGGTTCCGAACTTAAGCTGAGCTAACCTAAAAAGTGACAGTACTGGTTCTTCATCTATCCCTCAATGCTTTCAACTGTCTTTTTTAACATGGCGCTGTCCTACGAAGTGACAATTGTCGCCCTCTGCAGAATTATTGAACTTGTTCTGAACTGACTCTGGCTTAGATGGTTCTGAGACAATTCATATAACAACAGTTCCTAGATATGTAGTTCAAAAAGGGTCACCTCCGGGCTAGAGCAAATGTGGTTAGTTTTGAGCTGGTTCTAAGAAGTATAGTATAGAGCCTTTTCTTTTAATTCTTTAATTAAATAAGCACGCATACAATTTTGTAAATAAAAGATACTTCATTTTATGATTAATGAGCTATTTGTTTTGCACTAATTTACTTTTTGAGGCAAACTGTGCTTTAAAATTAGGAACATAAAGTGTCAGTTATCCCTTCATTTTCTAAAACCGTTATTCTTAAAAATAATTTATATTTGTTACGTATAAAGGGTATTTCTGTGATACTTAAATTTAAAAATCTAAACTAAGTCGTGTGAAAAAATTAGAAAAACCGTGATATATTGAATGCTTATTTGTGATAACTCAGCGTTGAATTGTATTGAAATGAAATACATA
>NW_023458556.1:66132600-66132962 GCF_013731165.1 Rhagoletis pomonella
TTATTTGTGATAACTCAGCGTTGAATTGTATTGAAATGAAATACATAGGCTGCGTTTCTTTATACATTCCGGATAATCCCATTTCACAGCCGGAATAAACAGAATGCGTTTGAAATATACGTTAACATATCACCAGGAGCGTTCTAAAGAATAAGTAAACAAAAAAGTTTATTCCAAACGTTCAGAATGAATAAAGAAATTCAGCCATAGATTCTCCGGCAGCTAATAAGAAGATATAGAATTTTTAATATTTACAATGGTTTTCATGCTAGATATTTTTCGTAAATTTTTTATTTAAGGATGACTCATAAGTATTAGGTTTGTTCCACAAGCTACTTCTAGAAAAACTCGAACAAAGTTCA
>NW_023458556.1:66157962-66188163 GCF_013731165.1 Rhagoletis pomonella
TGTGCGATATACATACACATGTACATATGTATCTTCTAATATATAAAAAACATTTATTTAAAACTTTTTAACGACCTTTATTAACAAGTAGATTGTGGTAACTAAAGTAAGATATGAAATGTTTTATTTCAATATTCTGCCTTATCCTGAGTTTCGCCTGAAAAAAAATTCACCCGAAAATTTGTCATCCGCACATAGTAAAACCATGGAAACCAAAAGTGAAAAGTGAACCGGTTCGGGAAAATGAAACTCATGATTATTAATAGCTCTGATCCAATACTTTTCGTGAAAAATCCTGTAAAACTGTCAAACAGCAAAATTACTCTCTGAAGTGAGAGTAAAAAGTGAGTAACAACAAAAAGTACGGGAACAAAAAAAAACATTTTTCCTGTAAAAACGTCAACAAGTGATTGCTTGACACTTTTCATGATTTTACCAGAAGAAAAAGTTCGGGTAAAATCTTGCAAGTATCATTCTCTACACAACTCTCCAAAAGTCACTCTCATTTACAGGATTTTGGAGGATTTCGGAGTACGGGAACATTTTTCCTGCAACTTCCTGCAAGTTCGTGTAAAATCCTGTAAGTTCATGGAGTACTGGATCAGAGCTAATATTTCTGGAAAAAACTGCATCAACGATAGTCGCTCGTTTGGTTGTTGGATCATTTTTACCCTTAACTAGTTCCAGTAAAAATTTTTCTTTAAAAAATTTTGTCTGTTCATCAGATTCGGCCAGCAAAAAGTTGACGTTGAAATATCCTGCGAGAATTACAGATCGATTATAACAGTCTACTTGTCTTTATCTTCATGTTTATCATTCATCTTCTTCTTAATCTTAATCTTTTCTTTATCTTTATCTTTGTCTTTGCATTAGTCTTTCCCCGCCCAATTGGCGTATAACGCGCCATTCCTTTTCTGTACCCGCCATATTACTACCTTTACCAGGGCGTTAAATATTTATCGCAAACATGTCGGAGCTGCAATAATACGATTCGCTTAAATAATTTGAATTTAAATTTTTAAAATGGTGGCCACCCTCTTCAAGCACCTCAAAAATGTTTTAATTGTTGTGTTTCTTAAAACTATTTCTTTTCACGCTTACTGTATAGTATTTTATGCATAAGACTTGTGTATAATTTAACTAAATTTTACTTTTAAAACAGGCGGCAACCCTTTTACATGTACCTAAAAAATATAGTATATTCAAAACCATTTCTTTTGATACCCATATTGGGATAATTCATTTAACTTAATAAATAATTTTAATCTGATTTTCGTATATATGGCAACCCGTTAAAAAACTAAAACCATATTGCACATCTAAAGGTCAAGCCCTTTCATTTGAAACCTCACGTTTTTAAATCGAACGAACGATACAGATTTTATGACTTGGTGTTAAATATTTAACGCAATTATCTGCCGCAGAGAAATCTCGAATGCGATTTTCTAACATCTGGCAACCCCTTTCATGGAACTAAAGCACTAGCTCTGATCCAATACTTTTCGTGAAAAATCCTGTAAAACTGTCAAACAGCAAAATTACTCTCTGAAGTGAGAGTAAAAAGTGAGTAACAACAAAAAGTACGGGAACAAAAAAAACATTTTTCCTGTAAAAACGTCAGCCAGTGATTGCTTGACACTTTTCATGATTTTACCAGAAGAAAAAGTTCGGGTAAAATCTTGCAACTTCATTCTCTACACAACTCTCCAAAAGTCGCTCTCATTTACAGGATTTTGGAGTACGGGAACATTTTTCCTGCAACTTCCTGCAAGTTCGTGTAAAATCTTGTAAGTTCATGGAGTACTGGATCAGAGCTTATGTTGCACACCCAAAGGACAAGCCCTTTACTTTGACACCTCATTTTTTAAAATCGCACGAACGAAACAGATGTTATGATATGGTGTTAAATATTTAACGCAACCATCTCCGAACTCGATTAAGTTTCACTTCAAAAATGTTTTCCAAATATTTTATTACCGGTACAAAAAAAACTACATGTATTTTAACAAGAAAAAACAAAAACCATTCACTTCAAAATGCAATACACCCACCAAACAATTTTTGTTGCCGGCAATAAGAAAACGTGTCGCCCTCGGAAACAAATTTATCCATTTCTTATTACCCATCGCTGTAAAACAGGCATGCCCAGCGCAGGGCACTTGCCCATAGAATTCTGCCAGCGCAGGGCACTTGCTTTGGAGCTCTGCCGGTGTTGGGCATGCCTACTGTAAAACGTCCGCCGAAGGCAACTCGCCTGGGCGAGTCGTTTTCTTATTACCTGAATGAGTCGTTTTCTTATCGCTTCAGGCGATATTTGGAATAATTTTATTATATTTAATACTTCATTATTTTTTTGTGTACAAAATTGGAACTTGGAAACGGAACTAATTCTTTCTTTCGCTATAGGTTTTCCTATTTTTTTCAATCCTGTCTTTGGTATAAATTATACGCTTTTGAATAATACTGTTGACGCGAAATTTAAAAGTTTCGGAATTTTTGACAACTTATTTATTCCAAAATTAACATGAAAGAAATGATGTTGCCGATTTGTCACCACGGCAAAAAATCGGTGAGTCGCCAATTTGTTGCCATTGACGATTATTGCCTATTTGTCATGTTTTGCATGGTGGGTATATTTACATATGTACTTGTAAAATTAATAATTACTTGTAAAAATAATCAAACAGTCAGTTAAAATCTTGAGTAAATAGAAACATTGATAGTTTAATAGTGGTTCAGATGAATGGTTGGTTGGTTTAAGTAGATTGTGACCCTGGTGACAAGAAATTAGAAAGTTTGCCATTTTGATTCCACAACACGAGCAACCTACAGCCATTTGGCGGCTTTAATGAATTTTAGTACGTCATGGTGGGGGTCGGGGTACAACATGGGCGTCGCTACCTAGGGGCTGAGGCTCGAGCCCCCCTAACCTTTGAAGTTTACTTCTATGCACACTGCCGGAACAATGTATTGGCACAGCAAATTTTACACAATATATGCCACAATTTTTATTCTAATATTTTTTCGCCAATTTTGTATAAAAATATGGTTCATTCTGCAAACAAATTTGAATTTTTATTTGTCAGCGTGCGCGCCCGACTCTCACGTGGCTGGATCGCGCGCAATCCGCGTTGACTTCTTGCTTAAGAAAGAAATGCACGTTTCAATCGTTCTACTTTTATTTCTCATGCTCGAATTTCGATGGCCGCGCTGAAATTGTCATTGAAAAATATTAATCTTGGTAAATTAGGGTCCCACTTGAGGAGTTATACACCTACAATGCCGGAACAAAATATTAGCACAGCAAACAAATTTTCACAATATATGCAACAATATTTAGTTTAATATTTTTCCGCCAGTTTTGTATAAGAATATGGTTCATTCTACAACAAAAAACATAAATATGTAATTCTTAAACTTTGTGCAAAACTCGCAAAAATTCAGCACGATATGTAAGCTGTTGTTAAAAATTTTCGTCCACGAGGCGCAGAAATTGTTTAAATGTTCAATTGTTCATAAAGAAATTATTGAAACGCAAAAAAAAAATATTTTTGTAACCCAAATAATTTTCTGTATAGTTTAATGTTTTTTAAATCTGCACCCAAAAAATTTTTTCATTCGACCACTTTCAAAGAAAAATAAAAATTTCCAAAACACTGCACAAATTTTCAATTGTTGATTAAAAAAAAAATGTTTGAAATTTTGCAACAAAATTTACACAGTGTACTTTTCGGCTACCAAAACTCGGCGCTGCCTGAATATCATTGAAAAATATTAATCTTGGTAAATTCGGGGCCCACTTGAGGAAGCCTTACCCTAATACTAAGACCTAAATTCACTGTACGTAGTTAACCAGTAATAAGAGTTTAACTATTGACTTTCATATGCTTAATGCAATTCACATTACCAAAAGAATTGTTAGTGGTGCTCTTAGAGTTGCAATTGACAAAATAAACCTATTTAAATATACATATAATAAGATGGGAAATACTATTTTTCTTAGAAAATTGCGTAGGAAAATAACAAATTAATCAGCTGTTCATACAACTTGCAGCTTCTTGCTGGTTTTGCGGTTTCGTATTTTCTTGCATATTTCTCTCATTGGGAGTAAGTAAATTACTCTCCGAAATTTGACCACTGGCAAGTTACTGAATATTTTTTGCTGGAGAATACGAAAACACAACTTATGTGATTCTATAAAGTTGAAGACAAGGCACATTGAACAGGTAGTATCATTAGCGCAGCTGATTTGATTTTTATTTTTTTTTAATTATTTGGTCTCGAAAATGTCAAATATTTTAAATTTATTCTTACAAAATTCTAAATTGTTAAAATCTATTTGCACGTGAAACCTTTTTCCATACGAAACAAGCGATTGAATAGCAGCTTTTGGAACGTTCGCCCAACTCAGCAGCACAACCGCTGATTACACTGGTTTACAGCAAAATTTTTCTCCAGACGCCACTATCCAATTCCTATGTAGAATCGCTCGATGATTCCGAAAATCGAGTTAATTTTTTTTTTCTATGGATACGTTTTCGAGATATTTGCAAAATATCGTTATTCAGCTTAAAGCAAAAATTGGTTCCTTTTAATCACGTATATCTTACGAACCAATTTAAAAATCTTAATATAAAATACGGCAAATGAAAGCCAATGAAATTCTTCATAAACCGTATATACATCACTTTCCGATAGGGTTTATAGTTTCTGACAAATTAATTAATCATTCCAGTTTTTTTTATTTTTTAATGAAAAAATGAAAAAAAAATCAAACTTTAACAGAAGAAAAATTAAAAAAAAAAATAACAGATTCTGTGCCAAATTTTTGCATTTGTACTAAAGCCTGTTCTGTTACAAAAAAAAAATTAAGTTGCTGATGAAGAAAATCGTAAAGCGTGTTACGATACGCCATGATAAAAACATAGCAAGGTATAACCGTTCTCTCAATTTGTCGGCCATGATTTTTTTTTGAAGTTTGCCAACATTTTAAAATCATATAAATGTGAAAATAAAAAAATGAAATTGTTCGAAATTGTTGTTGCCTGAGATTGAAAATGAAAATGTGTGTGTGAGTGTGTGAGTAAATTTAAAAATTAAATTGTTTGGAAACGTCAAGAATTTTAAAAGTGACTCTCAGCGGTTCTACCTTACTATATTTTTATCATGCGATACGCCACGTACAACCGAGAAACACGCTTTACCTACTGCTCGTATTTCATACAAAAAATCTTTGCGCATTTTCATTTGACCACTCATATTTCGTATTTATCCATCGATTTTCTTCATCAGTAACTTGATTTTTTTTGTAACAGAACAGGTGAATAACGGTAAATTGCCAATATCTCGAAAAAGTATCCATGGAAAAAAATTAGTTCGATTTTCGGAATCACCGAGCAATTCTACATAGGAATTGGATAGTGGCGTCTGGAGAACAAAAGCCAAATTAAAATTTGTGATCCAGTGTTATTGGGAATTGCAAAGAATGGACCAATGCTTCGAGAAGCAAACAAATTTACTAAGAAAAAAAGTTGCAACAATTTTAGTTTTTTTCCAATTTAAATTTTTTATTTTTAGTATTTGACATGGCATGCTTTGACTTAGAAGAAAAAAATCCGAACCGTTTCTGACACTTTCGATACCAGAAGCAACAACAAAATAAACGCAAATGTGGTTTTTGCTCTAATACTACTACCTGTTTGATATGCGTTGGTTGAAGGTAATATAATTTTGAATAACCAGCAACTAAAACTTGAGTGTAAATAAGCTGAAGAAACAGTTGTAGAAATAAATAAATAAAGAAAAGAAATAAATAATCCCAATCAAAATTTCCACGGCAACCACAAAAATGCAGTTGCCAATATAGCAACTCAGTTGCCAGCTTTCAGTTGACACCGGCCACCCAACTGAAGTTCGGTTGCCATATAGCTAAATCGGCTCAGCTCGATGTTCTGATCATATATGTAAGTATTAGGGCTGTGCGATTAATTGATTATTCAAAATATTAATTAATCATAAAGTAAATAACTCAATTATTCGATTAATTGGAAATTATGATTACTCAAATGTTCAGTTACTCGAGTAATCAAGATTTTGATTAACCAAAAACAAAAATATTTGAGTAATTTGCTTTATGATTAATCAACATTATGAATAAAATGAGTAATGAACATTTCAAAGTACTCTTTACATACATACATCTAAAGCAGTTGAAGTTCCTTGATACTTTGAAAAAAACGTTTCCGTTTTCAAAAATAAAAAGGAAATACATACATACATACATATTTTTTTCATATACAGAATATAAAAAAGAAAATAAGCATTTTCCAAAGCAAACTCTTTTAACGAGCAAAATTAATTTTTTAGAGTAATCATATTTCAAGTAACTCGATTAATCATCGTTTTGAGTAATCAAAATCTTGATTACTCGAGTAATTGATTAACCGAATAACTGATTAACCAACTTGCTCGAGTAATCGAATAATCGCACAGCCCTAGTAAGTATACATTTTCATGAGTCTATCTCTTCTTATTCTGGTACTTACAAACATCGGACCAAAGTTATAATACCATTTCATGCTCATGAAAGGTATAATTTTCACATTTCAAATCGGTGAAGTAGGTAACCAAATATAAATTTAAACATTTTCTTAGCTTCTTTCCAGCGTATCTATTAAAGTGCTGCAAAATTCATAATTTTTTATGAAAATGTCATTTTCAAAAACTTCATGCATTGCAATGCCATGTCATTCCATCTCAAACATATTAGGGGTATTCTCTGAGTCTTGCAAAGCCCTTGCATGGTGCACAGATTGCACGGATTGCACGGTTAAAACCGGTTTTCGTATGGGACCCCTATTGTTATAGCATGTCATTGCTTCTTAGCTCGGCTGTTGTTTGCTGTCGTGTTTCTGCAGCATATTTTTAATTCCTGTTAATCCTGCCTTGTATGAAAATATATATAGATTTTTAATTAGACAATTATTATTAATAAATTTTACTATAGTAAAAGCTTGAAAAATTCGCAAAATCTCTTCCCGCATGTGTTCCTTGTGTGGACATGCATAGATTTGATGCATGAGTCGCAGTTGACCGTGTTTTTCATAAAAGTAAAAAGTGCCAGAAAATTCGATAGTGAGTAATACAAGTAATTTTTAGCAAAAAAAAAACCGACTTCAATTCTCATATAAAAAAATATATATATATGTATATATCTCATGATCCACTGATCGGACCTTAACCAGATTAGTATGGGACCACCTCTGAGACACTACCTTGCCGATGCGGTTGACGTGGTCCAAAGTTATGCGGTAACATACATAAAAAAAAAAAAATATTCCGACGAACTGATAACCTCCTCATTTTTGGAAGTCGGTTAATAATCAATTGAAAAATATTAACCAATTTTCCGTGGAATTGAGATTCGGAAAAGGTATTAGGTATTATTCATAGTTTTGAAATATATTTCACGAAAGCAAAAAATAAGAATAGTTGAGATCACTTTCTTTTTTAAACAATGTGGGCTCCTAAACCCTCCCTCCTCCCCCCCACGCTAACAGTTTTTTTTTCTGGTGTGAAATTTAGATGAGAAAAATAATAATACGAATATCGTAGTATATTACCGTCCAACATAAGAAAGTGGTTAACTACATTGCAACTACGGCTTTTATGAGTAGTTGGACGCAAAATGGTTCCATTAGTTTCCCTTTAAAATTTATATTAAAGTGTACATTTGAATAAAAGCATTTTCACAATAACGTAATTTACGGCTGGTTCTTAATTTGTGAGCAAATCAGAGTCTCAAAAAAATTTTTATTTTAAATTAAAGGTAAATAACAAGGAATTTTCTTGTACAGTAAAAATTTTTCAGTGACTGGTCAAAAAGGACCAAATATCGATTCAAAACATTTTTAAGAAATTTTTTAGTGAAACTTTAAAATTTTTAAATTTATTGTTCAAAAATATAAAATATGAAAAATACTCACAGCCAACATTTTGGTGCTGTATAAATCGCACAATTTTCAAAAATTTTTTATATCCTTTGATGTCTGGCTGTCTCTTACGCCGCATTGAATTTCACTGAATTACATATTATTCTAAAGACCTCTTGAAAATCATCATATTATTAGCATATTCTAAACCTTATATTTATAACAAATGTACGAGTTAAATGCAGAGTAAAATACAGGATTTTTGATTAAAAAGTCGAAATAATTCGACCAACCCTACCATGCCTAATGTGACCAACTATTTCATAGCTCAAAGAAGTACAGGTTAGGTTGGGTTAAGTTAACTCCGCGAGCCGATTACGAAATTTCGAATGCAGCTAGTTTCGATCCCTGAGAGCTCAGTGTTTGTTCAGAAGTGCGAGCCAAAATGCTTCCATCATAGCCTCGCGAAGGTTGGACAGTCTAAAAGAAAGTGTGGAGATGATTTCACTTCACCTTCCTCTTGACAGCTGATGCAAAAGGATCAGTTAAAATTCTTAGTCTTACTGCGTGAATACCAATCGCACAATGGCCCGTCAGAACCCCCATCACTAGCCCTTGAGAGGTAACGTGGTATTCGTCACCTTTGCACCTTTAACGGGTAACGATTGGTCACTCGTATCTTTCGCTGCAAAAAGTATTTTAAAGTGCCCTATGAAAACATTTTCTGCAGCAGAGAAACGTCTCCGTTTTCTTTTTAATGTCACAAAAAGACCCGGTTTTCCTTAGCCTAATAGCAGTTCGTGCTGCGACAATTCTGTCTGCAATAACCGCAGGCGCCGTGTTTAACATACGTTAAGCGCCAGTGTAGGTGTGGTTTCTAATGCTCCGCTAATTCCTGTTTTACAACTGTAGCCTTCTCTAGTGAGTTCCATCAGACAAGGGCTCCGTGAAACAAGATAGGCTTAAATCTGGGTTTCTAGAGCTAATGAATTAATTTGGACTACACCTTTTACCGACAGCTTCCCTATAGCAGTACAAGGCAACCGACACTGTTCTTACGCTTTCGTTAATGTTAGGCTTCCACGACAGCCGCCGTTGATCGCCCACCTAGTTAGCTGGTTCAGGCAACCTCGAGCCAGATCAAAAAGGGTGTTTAGGAATCGTCCCTTAACCAAAAGTTGCACATCATCTACATAGGCGATCACCCGACAGCCCACTTTTTCCAGTTCCTCTAGAAGGTCCTTTACAACTGCAATCCAGAGCAGGGGAGAGAGAACACCGCATTGTGGAGTGCTCCTATTGACTCTGCGCTGAGTGCAGGCTTTCCCCCACTCCGCCGCGACAGATCTGTCACGAAGTAAGCTGTAGATAAGCCTTATTAGGTAGGTTTCAACCCGTAGATTATGAATATACTTGACTTTTGCCTCTGGAGTGACATTGTTGAAGGCCCCCTCGATATCGAAGGCTTCCTCTGACCACTTTACCAATGTGTGCAGGGTGGTATTCATCGACCTTTTCTTGCAATAACCATATTGAGCTCTTGAAAGACAGTCGCGAGGTACAGTATATTTTGCTTTGCTGCCTTTATGCTTAAGTGCACATTTAAGATACCTACCCCAAAATGCGCATCTGAGCCATTATTTTTAACATTTATAAGGAAACTGCTCCGATAAATGCATTCAACATACCTACACATTTGCGATAGCTGCCTTAAAAATTTTGCAACTAGTATCAATTATCAAAGAAAGTATTACGTTTACCTGTACTGGCCTACAATTACCTAATTTTACAAGCTTTTATTTATTTTACTCATATCGCAGAACAACGGAAATGGCTATCAATTTTTCTAGTTATATAGATAATAAGATACCATTCGAAAAAAGTTTCGCTTGCATTATTTTCTACGTGATAAGTGCTTCTCCATTATTTGGCTTCATAGGGATTCGGATACCTTCCTCATTGAAGTAGTAAAGAAAATTCGCGTAAGTGCCTTTTTCGGTTAGGTGCACAAGTTTTTCGTGCAAAGAGGGATGTGCAGCTAAGCAAAATATACTGTATCGCGTTTCTTATGTACAGATCTATCAGTCTCTGTAGCGTTTTTAGCAAAAACGAAGGGAGACTGATTGACCTTAAACCCCTAGCGGAAACATGAGAGCCTTTTCCGGCCTTCGTGATGAACGCAATACTGACTACCCACCAAGTCTTGGGGATGTACCCGGTCCTCACGAAGTTCGCATAAATAGAATCCAACCAATTGCATGACATGCAGCTGCGCAGGTATGATGCCATCGGTCCCCGGCGACTTTAGTAGTTTATTGCCCAGACCTTGTGACGATCGTCCAGAAGATCGGAGAAGTACATTTGACTGTACTTCGAAGTACGAAAAGAGAAGCACTGTACTTCCGATAGAAGTATGGGTGGTCACATTACCTATGGCTGAAATATGTAATAGAAACGCCTTATTTTGACCAGTTTTGGCTATATTTCTTTGGTTTATTTAATATTTATTATTTCTTTTATAAAAGTAAAGCGTTGATATTTGGCAGTTTTTTTCATGCTATTAAGGTTAAGTAATAAACCTGAGACAATTCCAAGACTAAAACGAGTAAGTTTTCGACGGCGAAGCCGAATACGGTCCCTGCTTTTCCTGTAAAAAAGGGGAAAATATCAGTTGGGGCCTTTCTACATATGTATGTATGTAGATATATTTTATCACCTTGTAAATATGTACATATAAATACACTTACCCAGAAGTGAATGGTTTTAGAAAAAACTAGCACCTTAAAGGTGGTGTCACACGATTGGTAAATTTGCACAGATTTGTAAATTTTTTATATTGGGCTTATGGTACAAAATAAAAAAATTGGCACGAAATTTTGTGTGTAGTCACAATACAGCGAACTTCTATTGAAAAAATTTTAACAAGTTGTTTTTCGTGATTGCGATAAAGAAAAATATTTGTGAATTCACACGATTGGGATAAAATTTGCATCAAATTTTGGGCAAATGACCATTCGTGTTACACTAGCTTAACAAATACATTTTCTATCAATTTCTTCTCCGATAATTTCTAGTATTTTTTTTAATGAGTAAGAGCTATATACATATGTATGTATATGAGAAATTAAAATTGTATTCGTGGCACCGCATAGCATGCGTTATAACTCCAAAATGCGTTTATATCTTCATAGATTTCTAACCGTCTCATAGCCGGATGTGAGGTAACACGCTCACATAAGCTACAGTAGGGTATAGTTTGCAGCCCGCCATCGAAGGACATGATTGTGTAATGGCGGCGCCACCAAAAATATTTGGCATACTCTAAAGGATTCTTATCCAAATATATAAGATGCGCTGCAAGCTCCGAAACATTCTTAAAATCTTGAACATCAATGTAAGAGAGTGGTGGCGCAAATTTGGAATAATTTGCGCCACCGTACACAACTGGAACGATATGCCGCTGCAGAGCGTTGTAAAACTTTTCTGTAACGTAGTCAATGCAAAGCGAGTTCTCAAAACTTAAGTAAAACTTGTAATCGGTATCAAGCATTTCATAGCAGCTGCTATTCGAGCGTTCACATCTGAAATAGAGAAGAATGAGAAATTAATAACTTATAAAATAATTAAAAAAAAAATCCTCGACTTTAGAGATGCTAACATTACACAAAAAAAAACCCGGGACACCTGAACTTAGTTTTGAGTCATAGATTACGGATCTGTATACCGTTTTTCTAGACCAGGTAATTTTCCCAAGATATTTTCATTTGTTTCATTTTTTGTCGGCCGCTGTGGTGTAGTGGTAAGCAGTGCCTGGGTTGAAGCCCTGGTCAAAGCAACATCGCAAAAAAATATAGAAAAAAGGTTTTTTCTTAACAGCGGTCGTCCCTCGGCAGGCAATGGCAAACCTACGAGTGTATTTCTGCCATGAAAAACAGCTTCTCATAAAAATAACATCATGGCGCACGCCACAAATTGGAGGGGAAGCTCGGCCAAACACTAACATATGTGTAAGCGCCAATCTATTACTATTATTATTTTCACTTTAATTTTGAACGTGAATAAAAAATGCAAACTTTAACAGGGAACAAACTAAATTGAATAGACACTGCTTTTTAGTTGATGCCTACAAGCGTTAAATAAATGTTTATAGAAAAAAGCATATTTAAAGTTTTAAATAGTAAATACTTTGTATGTAAGTGTTGAGCACGTGTGTCATAAATCGCTGAACATGAGATACATCCTGCAGCAAAATTTAGAGACAGTCTGGCAAAGCACTAGTTCCGCCCAACAAATTTCAGAACTGTTTCTGAACTACTGAAAAACGGATGCAGAGCTGGACGGTTAAAACTCATATGTTGCTAGTAGCCATGTCATCAATGTTACTCATCCTGGTCATGCGAAAGCTGACAAAAGATGCACAAATGTACTATACTATATTTTTTGGATTTTCTTAGACCCTAAAACTAATAGCAAACTGTTTTCGTTTATATAATATGCGATTCTCTAGTTTATGGGGCAACTGCTAAAATATTTCCAAAAAAAAGTCGATATTGGTAACATTTATGTCATTTTTATACATACATACGTACGTATAAATTTGAATGCAAACTATAACCATAAAATTTAGTTAAGCTACACTTCATAGCACATTATTTTAAATATTCATAATATAATGAGAGTTAAAATTTGTTTGTTATTATTTTATAAAAAAATTGATCATGTTTAAAACAAAATCATATAAAGTGTGTTTTCAAACTTTATACAAAACAAAGAAAAATTTAACGATATTTCATAAAAATTTTCGACCTTTTAATCAGATTAAAACAAAAAGATAAAGAAAAGTGTGTAGTTATGCCGTGATTTTATTTAATTCCCAATGTTTTTCACTTTAAATATTTTTCGTTAAGTATGTCTCATATTCCATAAACTATTTAAATTCAAATTCCCAACTGTGCTGCAAACTTGATAGAGCACTAAAACTGTCTTCAAATATCAAACTTTTTAATCAGAGTTTTTTTTTTATAAATATTTCGAGTCCATAAAATTTTAGTGTAGTAAAGTGTAACCTTGCATCTTAAACGAAAATATTTATTAGGAGAATACCTTCAAAAGCGTGCGTAAAAAGAGTTATGAAAAACCAGCGCGATAAATTGTACTAAAATTTAATGGGCTATATGAATCTTATATCTCCGGTTTGAAAATATTGAAGTTTTTTAAAAGTTCTTGAATTTTACTAAATTTCCAACACAGTTGGAAGCGTGAATTTATTTGTTTATGTTATAATACCTATGAACCATCTTTAAATAAAAAATTCACGAAAAATATTTAGCATGAAAACCATTGTAAATATTCAAAGTTCAATATATTCTTATTAGATGCCGGAGAGTCTATGTATTACATTTACATTTACTACAATTTAACGCTGAGTTATCACAAATAAGCATTCAATTCTAATTTGGTTTTTCTAATTTTTTCACACGACTTTTTAAATTTAAGTATCACAGAAATACCCTTTATACGTAACAAATATAAATTATTTTTAAGAATAACGGTTTTAGAAAATGAAGGAATAACTGACACTTTATGTTCCTAATTTTATAACACATTTTGCCTCAAAAAGTAAATTAGTGCAAAACAAATAGCCCATTAATCATAGAATGAAGTATTTTTCATTCACAAAATTGTATGCGTGCTTATTATACTATACTTCTTAGAACCAGCTCAAAACTATCCACGTTTGCTCTAGCCCGGAGGTGACCCTTTTTGAACTATCTAGGAACTGTTGTTATATGAATTGTCTCAGAACCATCTAAGCCAGAGTCAGCTCAAAACAAGTTCATAAGTTCTGCACATGGCGACAATTGTCACTTCGTACTATCCCTTTTCAGGCTAGCTCAGCGCAAGTTCGGAACCAGTGTGATTTGCTGCAGGGATGTCTCATGATTTATGAGTTATGAAGCTAAAAAAAATTAGGGTGTTCAGAAGATGTCGTTAGCATCGTAATGTCTTAAAATTCGTAAAATTTTTCAATTTAAAACAGTGCCTAGCTCCAAAACCTGTTTAATATCCCTTGACATAAACTAAACACAAAACGAATGGCTGGAACGAAACAAAAACAAGTAACTTTTAAGCAAAAATCAAAACCGACTTCAATTCTCATATAAAAATTTAAAAAATACCGTTAATTTCTGCATGATCGAATGTTCAGATCTAAACCAAATTAGTATGAGACCACATTTGAAGCACCACCTTTCTTTTTAAAAAAAAAGGATTTATAGAAATCGGTTACCCTGGTCCAAAGTTATGCGGTAACCATGGGCGTAGCCACATAGGGGCGTACGTATTCAAAAATGGCTCCAGGAAATGCTGTCTTAATAATTTCGGCCCTCTAACTTTCAAGTTTTTTCCTATGTATATACTAGAGTTGTGAATAATGCATTAATTTATTAATGCATTAATGGTACCTAAAGCCCTAATGTTAATGTAAAAAATTAATGCATTAATTTTTGAAATTTAACGCAAATAAATATTTCAATGCATTCATTCTGAAAAATATAATGCTAATGGAAATTATTTTCATTAAATTATCCAAACGAATTGTAATGAAAAAATTTTAATGCATTAAAATGTTAAATGATTTTGTTCGTTTGCATTAATAAACACCATTAAATTTATTTTCTAGTGAAATATAAATAACCTCTTTTGGAAAGACTTCGAATCATTACTAATAGTTTTTTGAA
This sequence comes from Rhagoletis pomonella, assembly GCF_013731165.1. Classification (NCBI taxonomy): domain Eukaryota; kingdom Metazoa; phylum Arthropoda; class Insecta; order Diptera; family Tephritidae; genus Rhagoletis; species Rhagoletis pomonella. The sequence continues at coordinate 66,172,634 of NW_023458556.1, forward strand.
GTGAAACTTCTTTAGCGGCGGTTGGTTGGTTGGGAGTAAATTGGCAAATTCAACGGAAATTGCACACGGAAATGGTGCAACGGAAATGGTGCAACGGAATTGATGCAACGGAAATTATTGGGGCTGAAACAAGTGCTTCTTGAGCGTATGGTATTAATTTAACAAAAAATTGCTAATAAAATGGTGCAACAGAAATGGTGCAACGGAAATGGTGCAACGGAAATGGTGCAACGGAAATGATGCAACTGAAATGGTGCAACGGAAATTATTTGGGCTGAAACAAGTGCTTCTTGAGTGTATGGTATTAATTTAACAAAAAATTGCTAATAAAAGGTTAAAGAATAAAACTTAGAAAAATACCAATACAAGAATGAAAGTAAAGGTAAGTACGTACATAGATAAAGAAAAGATGCGTAAAGATAAAGGCAAAATTGAAGACCAAGGTAATTTTAAACACTTTACTTATATATATAAGGGCAAAGGTGAAGGGGAATATGTAGATGAAGAAAATGATAAACATAAAAGTAAAAACAAAGATGAGGATGAGGATACCGATAAAAGTAAAGACGAAGACAGAGGAAGAAGAGGAAGAAAGATTAAAATAAAGGTAATTGAAGAGGAAAAGGTAAAGAGAGAAACACAGAGACTCAATCTGGGAACTATTTTGGGATTTTAGAAATTTTCGGGATTCTCGAGACTTATCGATAAAATAATCCATATTTTTATCGGTTTTGTTGTCGATATTTTTATCGATTTTGTTATCGATATTTTTATCGATTTGTTATCGATTTTGTTACCGACACTTTTAACCATTTTGTAAGCGATATTTTTTATCGATTTTGTCATCGATATTTATTGATTTGGTGATCGATACTTATCGATTTTGTTGTCAAATTTATCAATTTTGTTATCGATATTAGCGATTTTGTTATGGACATTTATGGATTTTGCTATCGATATTTATCGATTTTGTTATCGACATTTATCGATTTTATTATCGATATTTATCGATTTTGTTATCGATATTTATCGATTTTTTTATAGATATTTATCGATTTTGTTACCGATATTTGTCGATATTGTTATCGATTTTCTAATTATCGATGTTGCCGTTGAAATTTTTATCGAATTTGTCATCGATTTTGTTATCGATTTTTTATCTATCTATCGGTTTTGTTATCGATATTTTGTTGGGCGTTATTATCGATTTTGTTATTTATAGAGTATAAAGATAAAAATGAATATAATGGAAAAACAGAATAACATGAATGTTAATAAAACGAACAGGGGTAGAGGTAGGGATCTAGATAGAAAAAAGAGAAAAATTATAACCTTAAGCAAAAGCAGATGTGTGTATGTATACATTGGTTATGAGACAAAATAGATAAGTAACGTAAGTTTCACTTCTCTAGTATGGCCCAGGCGCACTTACATTTTTTTCAGCTTCATTCTATTATGTTTATTTGAGGAAAAATTCTTGTAAACATTTTTAGATGTTTTATAAAAATAAAAACAATGTGCGTGCAACTCAGTGTGCTTTTGTAGATTTTTATGTTGATTTATGGTGCATACCGATTATATTATGGGCCAAAAACGGTCAGATAGCCAATTTAGCAGCACATGTCCACGACTGAAAACCTGTTCTGATCTAAATCATGCAATAAACCGTTTTGTTTTTACCTATTTGACGACAAATGCCATTGAATTTGACATCGTGAAAACCAACCCTAACTTCCGCCACTATCTTTTTTGACCTCAAAATTCTACCCTCAACGTCAACAAAAAATTTAGTTTAATTAGTTAGTAGGTTTTTTATGCTTGTTATACTTTTACCGCAATAAATTATTGCAATAGCATTCATTTAAAAATTTTAATGTTAATGCAAACTTTAGGTTTTTGTCTTCTATGTGTGCATCGGAAGTTTGTATCAGAGTACCAATCTGAGATAAAACTAAAGACCGGTTTGGCGAACAGCCAAGACATGGCGCACATAAATTTCCATAATAAAAATAGCATATTAAGCCCCGTTCATATATCTATTTTAATTACAGTTAAATCCTTAGTTGAGCTTAACTAAAAAAAAATACACAGCATTTTCTGTTGTTGAGTTTAACTAATGATTAAACTATACTTTAAAATAGATACGTTAACAGCCCTTAATACATTTTTTATTTATTACACGGTGTGACAAAATACAAAATTAATATATTTTGCATAAATGAATATACCAGCAAATAATCTGTATACTCAAAACTTTGAATACGTCATCATATTTATACATACATAAGTATGTCATTTAAGAGACGATATTTCGGTGATTGCAACGATGTATAAATTGCTAGTTTATCTTACAAAATTGCGGAGGAATATTACAGAGTTTACGGAAAATGTCATACTTTTTATTTTTTATTTAGAATAGCGTCTTGCCCGGCTATTTGGCTTACCATACAGTTATGCAGAGCTATGAATTTAAAAAACACATCAAGATTTAGTTGAGATGTACGCATTTGATCACTATGTTCTGTACATTTCCCAGTACTTCTGTCTGCCATTCACCTGGGAGTGGCCAGAAGTGATTCGTGTGCTCTCTATGTCTGATTTGAGGGTACGCACCTGGAATATCCGGACATTTAGTCGGGAAGGAACCTCTTCCCGGCTGGTTGAAGCCCTCGGAAAAATAAAGGCTGACATCACCACCATCCATGAAATGCGATGGACGGGGCAAGGCAAAGTAAGCGTGGAGCCTAGCTAAATACTGTTGTCACGTAAAGGAGCGCATATTCGGTCTTGGATTTGTGGACGAACGTCTAGCCACAATCTTTAACATCTCGCTAATATGTGCCGATGCCCCGATGGAAGAGAAGGACGAGGCATCCAAGGATATCTTTTATGAGCGCTTGGAGATAACATACGAGGGCTGCTCCCGTCACGATATAAAACTCGTACTTGGTGACTTCAATGGCAAGGTGGGCAAGGAAGGGATCTTTGGTGCCACTATCGGAAAATTCACCCTCCATGACGAAACATCCGATAACGGGTTGCGGCTGATCGACTTCGCGGAACACTTGTCGACCCTTTGAATGGCAGCAGCACTGAAAGTAGTGGAGAAGACGAACCCAAGCCCGCAGTCGATGATGATGGAGTCCATGTCCCAGCGCCTGACTATGACGAGGTACGAATAGTGATTGTACTGATGAAAAATAACAAAGTTTCTGGAGCTGACAGCCTGCTAGCCAAGCTATTCAAGTAGGATGGTGAGGATCTGATAAGGTGCATGCCCGACGACTGCAATTCCAGTGTGCTCTGACCAATCCGCAAGAAGGACGACTCCGCCATGCGCGCCAACTAAGCATGTTGTGTGAAAGACTGAAGCCCACCATCAACGAACTGATTGCGCCTTACCAGTGTGGCTTCAGATCTGCCAAATCCATAAATATTAAAAAAATAATAATAATAAATAATACATATCGTCCTCGCAACACGCGAGTGTGTCGTAGTGTCTGAATTTCGCGTCCCCGCGAAACTAATACGGCTTTGTAAAATGACGTTGAGAAATACCACCAGCTCCGTCAGAATTGAGAAGGGGGTCTCCTAGCCGTGCGATACCAAACAAGGTGACTCCCTTCCGTGTGATATCTTTAATCTGATGTTGGACGAGTCATAAGGGCTACGTCTGTTCTGCCTTTTCGGAATTAGAAAGAGAAGCGTATGGGTTTGATGGTGAACGACGACAAAACGAACTATTTCCTGTCATCTGACAATAGTCAGAGGATAAATGTCAATGACAATGAAAACATCTGAGGAGGCGGCTCTGGGAGTTCTCGGGAGAAAGATTCTGCGAAATATTTATGGCGACGGCAACTACCGCAGACGATGGAACGTGAGATCTATGACCTTTACAACGGCATGGATATAGTGCAGCGAGTCAAAATACAATGGCTACACTGGCTTGGTCATGTCGTACGAATGGACAGAAACGTTTCAGCTCTGAAAGTATTCAACGCGGGTCGCGATGGTGGAATAACAAGGCCCCCACTGCGATGGAAGGACCAAGTGGAGAACGACTTGGCTTCGCCTGGCATTTACCGCGTCAGTTGGCTCAGAAGTTAAACGAGTGACGTACTGCTTTGGACACGGCCAGAAGCGCTTAGACGGTTATAGCGCCAAATAAAAAGAATAAGAAGAAATTTGGGCGTCCCAGACCATTTGCTCAAGCGAGGATTGGACCAGACCGATCAGCAATGTATGTATTGTCTGGTAAAAGATTAAGTTGGTTATTTTTATGTAACTTGCTGACTTGCTGCTGAACAGATATGGGAACATTTGTGTAAACTCTTTTTTGGTACTCGCACTGTTTACCGTTTCCTAAGTTTACCGTTTCTTAAGTCCGGCTTCTATATTTTTATACCCGAGCGCACTTGTGCAGAAGGGTATATTAATTTTGTTCACATAACGGTTGTTTGTAACAGGCAAAACGAATCGAGATAGATATAGACAAATGTATACATAAATGATCAGAATGGAAAAAGAAATCGATTAAGCGGTGACTGTCTGTCCGCCTGTCCGTCCGTCCGTCTATGCACACGATAACTCGATTAAAAATTTAGATATCTTAACGAAACTTGGTATGTGTACTTCCTTTCAGCGTAGGACGGATAGTATTGAAAAAGGGCAAAATCGGACAATGACCACGCCTAACTCCCATATAACGGTAGTTTTCCGAAATACGAAAACTGTGATATTTTAGTAACTACTGAAGATTATTCACTCAAAATTGATATTTACAATAATATTTAGACGGAAAATAAGAATATCATACATTTTTTGAAAATGGGCGTAGCCACGCCCACTTATGATTACATGTGTATATCTCGGTAACCGCTCCACCAATCTCCCCCAAACTTGGCACGGTTGTTGGCATTGGTACAAAATATCAAAAGAATGGAAATTTTAAAAATCCGACAATAACCACGCCCACATCCCATATAACGGTAATTTGGATAAATATGAAATCTTCGATAAATCAGTAAATACCGAAGCCAATTTATTCAAAATTGATGTTTGCAATAATTCTTTAGCACAAAATACGCCCACTTATGATCACATATATGTATCTCGGTAACCGTTATACCAATTTGTACCAAACTCGGTACGGTTATTGTGCTTGCCACATAAAAGCAATACGTTATTGAAATCGGACTAAAATTACGGCCACCTTTCATATAACCGTAAATTTCAGAAATGCTTGAAACTTCTATATTTCGAAATTTAAGGATGGTAATTTACTCAAAATTGATACTAACAACAATCCCTTGAAAATAAGTAACCTTATTTGGAATCGTGATACCGCCCACATATGACTATATATGTAAGTTCATCTCATTATTTCTAACTGAACGTTCTATCGAAATTGTTTAAAATAGGGGTAAAACCATCCCTATTTACCATGTTGCGGTAGTTTTCGGTAAGGTGAAAAACATATATTTAAAACTTGCGCCGGGTATTTAATGTTCGGCTCCGCACGAACTTAGACTTTCTTACTTATTTTATTGTAAATTTGTTATGAAAAGAAAATCGGCCCTATTTTGGTTGTCGACGTCGATTTCGATGTGAATTTTTCACCAAAAAATAGCCGCCGTAAGTCCAACTCCAGCTACGCTGACCACAGAATTCTTTCGAGGAACACCTTTCAGTTAGTCTAAACTTAATTTCCGTAACTTAACTTAACTTAATGTTTTGGCCAACCTGTAGCTCGTTTCTGTAACAATTCTCTACCAAGGCAATTGAGATATGAATTCTACCAGTAGAGAAATAATCGGTAGAGAAGAGTTACAGAAACGAGCTACTGTTATATGAGAAATTGTGTTGGCAGTTAGTTAAAACTTAACTTTATTTTGCTAACTTTTCGAGCACATCTGCAGTGATGTGTAGTTTAAATTCTTTTGCATATAATATTATTAACAATCAACGCGAACTCATAGCACTTTATTATTCAAAAATTTCATGATCTATAAAACTGCATACGCAAAAAATTTCCTAAGAACTCAAGAAAAAAATTTTTTTTGTTAACTGTTTTTTATATCTAACCACGGATGATAAATGAATTTTTCGAAATTATACCAAACATCAGAAAAAAATGTACCAAATCAAATAAAATGTACCAACAAAAAATCTTAAACGCTTTCACAAAAACAACGAATGTGTAAAACAAATATACATTTATGTAACGCCTTTTAAATAAATATCGAGTAAAAATATACATATGTATATGTATTAAAAGTAGAAAAAAATTAGTCAAGCATTTCACTTTCTGTGAGATCGTAAGTCACATTTTGGTTTGAAGACTCTGCATGTATTTTTATATCATGACAAAAACTTTGAGAAGACTTGATATAATATTTTGCTTTTAATAAAGAACCGAGGGTTTTTACTTGTAATCCATTTTTACTTTTGGTTTTTATCAGAATCCGAACAGAAAAGACAGCTCAACATTTGCGGAGGAATGTGGAATAGCTACTTTATTTTTTATTTTATTTGAGCTATTTTAAAAAGGTTTGCAAGCATCGGGTCGCTTATTTCGTTTTTAATTTATTTAATATGTTTCCAAAACTCGCATATATTTAAATTTTTTAAGTTCTCGTGCTGCGGTAGAAAAGGTGTGAGGTAGAAAAAGACAAAACCATTTCTATAAGAAATCAGAATTGCCGACCTTGTAATGTAAAACAAATTCAGTCGAAGTTTGTATGAAGTAGAGAAGGAAGAAAGTGTTTGTAAAATAAGTAGAAGTTTTAACCAACCTCAATATAAAACCAAGTGAAATATACACAGCGCTGCATTTCCAAATTGTACCAAAAAGGTCCATGCGATGTCAATGTACTTTTTGGTCTCAAATTGTACCAAGAAAGCACAATTGTGGCAACTTTATCATCACCAGGGCTGCCAACTATCCTAAGCTATGAGGTGCCATATTGAGGATAAAAAAATACCAAAATGTGCCAAATGGAAAATTAAAAGTGCCAAAAAAGGTGCCATTCTTTTTATTGCTTCCTATTTAGCAATAAAATAAGAACCACATTTCTAAACCAAAAGTGCAATGCCAAAATAAGATAAACCAGTTGAATAACCTTTAGAATTTTGGAAATTTTAGTTCAGAAAAGGAAGTACACGCAAAGGATTTCACAAAAATATATTGAAATGTTATTTTTTGCAAAAGTGCCATTTTGTGACTGTTTGTTTTGTAATGTTATTTTTTTATGTTTTTCTTTTGTTATTATAAAAGTTCATCAAAAACATTTGTTCTTGAATGAATTTATATGCAGGTAGTTTTTTTAAGGAATCGGCATCGGCATCGGCCGATTCTTCGCCCTAAGGCCGATTAATCGGCATCGGCATCGGCCAAAAATTGGGAATCGATCAGACTCTAGCTACTTATATATACAAGCTTCTTCGACGTCAATAGTGCGAACTAGCGCATACTTACGCGGGTTGCAATGTAACCAATCTTAAGATCTACGAGTATACATTTGTTACTTTGTTATTATGTTAACGATGTGCAAACAAGCGCCTAACGATATGTGTACCGATAAAAAGTTTATAAAAGGTCAGCTTTGTGATAACAAGGACATTAGGCGGGAAAAGAAAAATCAATCAGGACATTTTAATTCGACCCTGAAATCAGGACATGTCCTGATAAATCAGGACGTCTGGTTACTTGATGTTGTTACACAAATGGAGGGACCTACAGTTCTACGCCGCCTCCGAAGCGGCGACCGATGTTAGAAAAAACTTTTTGTATTTTTAGATGTTGCTCGGTTCAGGGATTGAACCTAGGTCCAAACGGGATGACGTCAGCACTTCCAGCCACTCGGCTACAGCGGCACTCTACTTTCACATAAAGTAAAACTACCTAATATAAAAAATAAAGAACCAACTACGAAATATAAGACAAAAGTGTAGTAAAAATTCTTAAACTTAAGTATCTACTCAAGAATGATCAAATTAAGTACACAACTATATTTGAAGTGTGTGGGGTGGCCGAGAACCTATCTTAAGTTTCATGCACGAAATCCGGTTGGGATGATTGTAGAAGCTTTTCTACTTTAAAAAGAAAATTTTGAAAAAAAAATCGCTTGTCATATTCGCGGTTAGGGCTCGATATGCTGTGTGCTGCATAGTATGCAGAAACCCGTGTGGCTCGCTTCAAACAGTACAAAAACCTGTGCGTTGAAAATTTTACTGCGCTGAATTACTGCCCATGTATATCGCGCATAAAGCGTTTTATTTAAATCTTACCTCAGCGGTCCACACTTTCCGTACACATCTATACCCGTATTTAAATGTGCTTGCAGATGCTTCACCAAACGTTCTCGCTTAGATTGCACCTTACAATTCGACACAAACCAAACAGCCAACTTATTTTTCCTTTTAATGGACGCCAACAAATCCGAATCATTTTGTGTCCATTTCGCATCAACTTTGCGCCATTGAGGTTTCAGGACGGGTGCAACTACTTGATTCGTTGCACTGTCTCGAATGCTGTTGTAACTCCATACAATGTCCGAGTCCAGGCGATAGCTCATAGTGAGGTTATAGAATTCACTTTCTTCGTAGAAATTATGCCATGTGTGCGCAGGTGATTCCAATTGTGAGAAAATGTACCATTGATGAGCTGCACGTTGGCGCGGTCGACCGTTAAACAATGGAAAAGGGCGCGCTGTGTGGAAAACGATTGCCGCATAATCAACGATCGAAGGTAAATATGCATGCTGATTGGTTAAAATGCAATTGATAAGTGGACATTGGACATTTAAAGTGTCCGCTGGTAGGGTCCATCGGTTATCGTCGAAGAATCCGTTCCAAAAGAGAATCACGGTGCTATTGTTTGAGTGCGCCGACTCCAGGGATATGGATTGAAAAGTCTTAGCCTTGTTATTGTCCAACGACGAAATTACAAAGTAGATTAGAAGTAAGACAGCTGTGAGGCCTAAAACTATTTTTAGAATTAGTTTGAAGGCGCGCTTGTGAGTGAACATTTTTTTTTAGTAGAGTATTAACATACATATGTGGATTTACAAATAGTGATTATGTAGCATACTGTAGCATGCGTTTGTGATTTCATCGTTAAATTTATCATAAAGTGCTTAATATGTTATCACTCAGTTACAGTTTTGTTTCACATTTATTGTTGTATGTATTATTACGATTTTATTTATCAACACTTCTGTTTGTTGCGCGATCACAATGTAATGCAATAAATATAAGTAAGTTTGCATATGTAGTACATTTAGTTAAATGTCACCTATTTACATACATACATATGTACATATGTATGTATTCTTATGCTTAGCCTCATGCCAAGTATTCTTTCCAACATTTCAGGCTTCTAAGTTTGCACTAAATTTCTCTGTTCGACCAAAAATACCAAATCGAATTATTAGAAATCTTCCAAATTTGTTATCAGAAGGAAGCCTAATCAGTTATTTTCGATATATGTACATTAGACTGCATCACCAAAAAAAGTTGCGGTTTATCCGCCGGGATTACAAAACTTATTATATTTTAAGACGTTCTCCAAAATATTTCGGAAAAATACTAAGATTTAAGCGAGCTTTACCGATTTGAAAATACATCCAAAAATGGAGTTTTTTATGAATAAAAATAGTTTCTTAAAGAACTTTTTGAAAAAAATCTCCTCAGATGATTTATTTAAAATCTTTTCAACGGAATCGTAATAATGGGATTTTTAATGCTGTTTTTTTTTACCTTTTTGAAAGATTAATTTACGAAAAACTAAAATAGCTGTGCCAAAACTATTCTGATTTAGACTTATGGGATCTCGGTAGAAAGGTATTTTCGCACTATTTTTATTTATGTGCAAAAAAAGTAATTCGTGTCCCATTTTTTTTTTCAGATACCAACACATCTTAATTCAACTTTGATGTTCGTTCATCCTACCTTTCTTTGTCATCATTTGAATGAGCTTATTAGCAAAGAAATAATAAGATACCTCACAAGTCTAAATCTTAAGAGTTTAGGTTCAGTTATTCAAGTTTTTCTTATACCAATCTTTGAAAAAAGTTAAAAAACAGCATCAAAAATCTCATTACTACGATTCCGTTCAAAATTTTTTTAAATTTTTTTTTAATATTTTTATGTAAATTTTTTAAGCTTAAACTGTTTGGTCATTTGAAGGGATTTTTTCAAAAAACATCTTTAAGAAACTATTTTTATTCAAAAAAAACTCCATTTTTGGTGGTATTTTCAAATCGGTCCAGCTAGCTTAAATCTTAATATTTTTCCGAAATATTTTGGTGGACGTCGTAAAATATAATAGGTTTTATAATTCCAATGGAAGAGTACCGATTTTTTTTTGTATGGAGAGTGATGCAGTCTAATATACATGTATGTGTATGTATATAGGAATTAAAAGGTACTTAAGTATGCGATACATACTACATATCGTTACCTTAATATAGAAAGGCCCTAACTCATTTTCTTTCGAAATTTAGATTTGCATAGGTAGATTACTAGATCAACAAATTCCCTGCAGGGAAACCGCGAACTAGTGAATCAAATTTCTAGCTGCATACTACATCTTTATCGCGAATCAGCGAAATGTGGTACTTAAAAAAAAAACTCCTTTATTTCACTTTTTTCATTAGAAACCTGCATATATCTAAGATAACGAATTTAGAACTAGTTCGGAACTATAAAAAAAGGGATGCAGAACGAACTAAATCGTATCTGTCCAATTTAGAACTAGTTCGGAACTATCGAAATAGGGATGTAGCGGGGGCTCATTTACTTTGCATAGATATGTGTGTTGGCGGCGTTTTCGTTCAAATACGCTTTCATTCTGCACTTCGCAGATGCTTTTTCATAGTTGGGTAATACCATATATGTAATACTCCTATATTGGCAGTAAGAGCTAGTACCGTCCGAAAACACTACAGTATAGATATATCAATAAACACGTTCGAAAGAAAAGGAACACATACGTCTATAAATAAACATGTACACAACAGGGATTGGCAAAGGGTGCTGTTTTTGTGACTTTAAGCCTACTCACGTTAAAAACGGAAGATGAACGAACACCACCGCAAAGCGTGCTGTCTTGCAAATACAGCCACTACAAGTGAACGATGCTTATAACAGCTCATACTGATATTGACTTCGGCAAATCTGTACTCCGAATGATCGTGCACGAAACCAGCAACCGCCGTATTTGATCGACTGCCAAAAGCACGATACTGCTTTGGACGGTTGCCGAAAGCATGACAGCTTATGTGAAAGACTGGCGAAGGCAAGATGCCGCAGTTAGCTAACTTGATTTGTTGCAGAAGTCAAACCGCCGCCTTTGGTTTGTTGCTGAAGGCGCGTTTGACGTGTTGCCGAAGTGATGATACTGTAGTTCAAAAACATTCAAAGACACTTGCTTGTTTGAAATGAAGCATTGATATGTACATACATACATACTTACGTACGTATGCATATTCACAACTAGCCAGCAGTGAGCAATGCAATTGATTGGTAGACGCGCTATAAATACATACATACATGCATACGAGACGATAAATTACCCTTTACCACATTCGTCGTCATTTCAGCAACAAGTCAAATGATTTTCAGCAACAAGTCAAATGGCTTTCAGCAACAAGTCAGATGATTTTCAGCAACAAGTCAAACGACTTCTGCAACAAATGATGACTCTCATGTTTTCGGAGCCGTTCAACTGCCACGTTTGCTGGTTTCGTGCACGATCATTCAGAGTACAGATTTGCCGAAGTCAATATCAGTATGAGCAGTTATAAGCATCGTTCACTTGTGGTGGCTGTATTTGCAAGACAGCACGCAATGCGCTCGTGTTCAGTCGTCCTCTAATTTCGTTTAGGTATCGATACTACTAAGCCAACGCCGCTGCTCAGTCATACAAAGCAGCGGTATTGAATGAGTATGAACAGTTGACGATCAACCAATGCCAATCCCTGGTACACAACACATACCCAAAAACAGCACTAACGTACACAATTCATTGACAAAAGCGGTACTAGACTGTCTCGCTTTGATTTCGAAATGCTTACTAGAGGTGGGTAACTCAACTCAGAGTTGAGTTATTGAGTTGATTCCTATAAGTGAATCGGTAACTCAGACTCCCTGTCCAAAAAAAATGTAACTCAGTAACTCAGTTGATGCCGTAGGGCTCACATGAATCAATTGAATCATAGTGGCTCATATTTGTCCATATAACTCTCTCGCTTCGCCACAGTGTTTAGCATGGCAAAGTCTTGCATTTTGTTTTTGCACGAGGCGAATTTATACAAGGTGGTGGAAAGAATACAACAACAACAACCACATGTATTTTGTATTGCGGGTGTTATGTCAAATCTCACAAATTCTTATAATTTCGTTTTTTTTTTAGTTTTTCTCGAAATATGTATGTATGTAAGATATATAAAGATGTGCATATCAAATCAATTGCCTTTCCAACCATATCCACATTTTGAAATTCGGTACAATAGGTTTCGAAATATAAGCTTTTGAAAATATTGAAAATTCCACCTTTACCCTCCCCCTAGCACCGCCCTATTAATTTGCACACAAAAAAAATTACACCTTTCAAATCAGTAGAAAGGAGCTGACTACGCCCACTTTAAAGTTTTGTTTTATCTCAACGGCTGCTTTACCGCATCTATGCCTCAAAACGAGTCTACGATACGAATGAGTGTAACATACAAAGAGTCAAATGAGTTAGTTGAATGAGCTGACTCCTTAAAGTGAGTTGGAGTCATTGAGTCAACTCCTATAAATTTGCTTACCCACCTTTAATGCTTACACATTGAGAAGCTAGCTTACTGCCAATATAGAAGTATTACATATATGGGTAATACAAAACAAAAATTTGTGTTAACATTTTAACAGACGGTCCCAAGAGTCTGGAATCTAACCAATAACAGCGAGCATCTCTGCAAACTCAGCTACAGCTAAAGGTATGTATTTCTTACAATCATTCGAACAAATTTAAATTCAAATTGAAAACACCTTTCTTTCAAAATAATTTAAAATCGCACACACGGAAGAACCGAAAAGATTGAAAAATCATGATACTTTTTTCTTTCGTCTGTTGATTTTAAAACTGGCTCGGAACTATAGAATTTAGGAGTACATCTGGCGATGTTCTAGGAAGTGTCAATTGCCCCCCACTGCATCCCTTTTTTGATAGCTCCGAACTTCACCTTTTCCAACAGTATTTCAGAAAAACACAAATGTATTTCAGAAAATGCCAAATGAATTTCAGAAAACGCCAAATGAATTTCAGAAAAACTCAAATGTATTTCTGAAAACCTCAAATGTATTTCAGAAAAGGGCAAATGTATTTCAGAAAAGCTCAAATGTATTTCAGAAATGGCCAAATGTGTTTCAGAAAAAGTCAAATGATTTTCAGAACAACGCAAATGTATTTCAGAAAAGGGCAAATGTATTTCAGAAAAGCACAAATGTATTTGAGAAAAATGTTTTTAGAATACAGTTGTGATTTTCTGAAAGTCATTTGTGTTTTTCTGAAATACATTTGCTCTTTTGAAATACGTTTGTGTTTTTCTGAAAATCATTTGAGCTTTACTGAAATACAATTGTGTTTTTCTGAATTTCATTTGGTCTTTTCTGAAGTACATATGAGCTTCTCTGAAATATATTTGCCCTTTTCTGAAATACATTTGAGCTTTTCTGAAATACATTTGAGCTTTTCTGAAATACAATTGAGTATTTCTGCAATACATTTGAGTGGTCCACTTGCAAACAGCGTTATGTGATTTTATAATAGTAAGCCATAAATTAAAAAAAACGTCTACAACAACAAGTAACATCTAAATTGTATATTTCTTTTTATTATCTGAAAATTTGGATAAATGAGAGCCTAATAACATCAAAAATCAAAATCGCAGTGTGGTAGTTATTGCAAATTTTATATATAGAAATTAAATATAGCGTTCACGTTCTCTCCTCTATGAAGGTTGGTCTGCTTCTTTTTTAAGACGTCTTCCACTAGGCACCGAACTACCACGTTTTCTTGCAGTTTTCTAAGTTCATCAGAATATGGAGACTTTTGAACTTGTATAATTACATACAATAAATATTATAGCGACTTTTGAAAGTGTATATATACATACAGTAAGTTTTATAGCGACTTTTGCTAGAGTGGCTAACATTTGATACTATTTTATTCAGAATATATAAGGATTTTGCACTGTATTGTTAGTGGACATGAAACTACTTTAAATACTGGTACGTCAACCCCCAAAAACTAAATATCGAAAAAAAATTTACATAGCGCACTTTGCAAGTGGACTACTCATTTGTGCTTTTCTGAAATTCATTTTTTGTTTTTCTCAAATACTGTTGGAAAGGTGTAGTTCGGAACTATCAAAAAAGGGAAGCAGTGGGGGGCAATTGACACTTCCTAGGACATCGCCATGTTAAATTCGTCAGTTGTTTGCATGCAAAAGAGATTTATCGCGAACCAGTACTGGGTCTAAATGAACTAGAAGCGCACCAGTTCAGAACTAGAGATTTTCCCCACAGGATTAAGTTAAATGTTAAATATTAAAACTGGCCGATATGGCCGAGTGCTTAGAGGTGCATACTACCACTCCGTAGGACATGGGTTCGATCACTGGTCAGCATAGTTGCCAACTTGGTGATTAAAGCACTAGATTTAGTGCTTTTTGAAAATTAAAACGCCAAAAAAAATTATTTAGTATAGGGTAGTTTAAGGAGCTTTTCGGCCCGTTTAATAAAAAGCAAACAATGTTTCTTTTTCCTCCTACGCGTTTCGATGTTTTTTCACATCTTCCTCAGGGAGTCTCGTTTTTATTGAAAACAAAACATAAAAAACAAACAATTAGGCACATATGTATGTAAATAAAAATTATAACAAGTACAACACGTTGGTGTAACAATTTTTCCCTCAAAACATAAGTTACATTGAACATCAAACAAAGAAAATATAACAAAAATACACACTAATTTCAACTTATTTATATTTAAGTGTACTTCTGCTGGTCTGTTCTCCTATTGACCATTATTGCTGTCCTGTATGCGCAATTTATATTGTCGACGTCTTCCTTAAAATTCATTGCATTCTGTATTTTTTGTTTTATTCGCAAACTTTCTAATGTTAGTCGCGTTCTATCTCTGTTCTCCACATATAATATTTTCGCGTTTTCAAAGTCTGCTGTACGCCCGCTATTCGTTAAATGTTGTGCTAATGCAGTCGTTTTCTTCTTATTTCTTGCGTCGGTTTTATGTTCGCTTATTCTAATACCGACAGCGTGCTTCGTTGTGCCTATTGTAACGAACCCGGTTTATCCGGTCTATAGCTGGGCTGTGGCTCAGTCGGATGTTGGGTTCCCTTATCCAAACGTTAAAATAAATACGCCAATGATTCTTATAGTGACGCTTCTTTATTTCGCTATTTAGTTGGCAGCGTTTGCACGTCACACCAATATAACGTATTTCCTTGGCGGCGTTTCCAC
>NW_023458556.1:66188173-66198811 GCF_013731165.1 Rhagoletis pomonella
AATTCAAATTGTGGAGGCCCTTAGTGATGGACTTGGGGTCTTCACACTATGTATATTTTATTGCATGCTTCGCTAGCCTTACCATTGCATTTGATTTCGTTAACAACGTTATGTTGTTGTTCTTTGTTTATTTCGTCTTTTGTTTTGCTAAAAAATTCTATTGATCGTTCTATGTGGTTTATGTGCAAATGTTCTGTTTTTGTTTTGGATGCTTTTTCGTATTGTTTTACTGTCCGTTAATCTTTGTATATATGTGACGCCTGTGTATCTTTTGTTGTTTGTAGTTTCGGGTTGAGTGTTGAAATGCGCTGCTTTTGGCTTGTTTTTCGCTGTTGCTATCAACCTCTCAACAGCTTTGTGTGGATACCCGTTTTTATGTAATATGTTTCTAATTTTCCTGCTGTTGTCTTTTCTGAATTCCTGGTCACTTAAGGCGTAGATTTTCTTAATGAGGTTTGGGGCTGTATTCTTCTTTTGCGTCCACGGATGGTTGGAATGATTTGATCATTCTGGAGGATGCTACAGATTTCGCATACCAATTCGTTTTTATTATATTATCTGAACGGTGAATTTCTACGTCTAGGGAGGCTAACTTGTTTCCGTCTTCTAATTCAGTGGTGAATTGGATTTTGCTGCGTTGCGCATTAAAAACTTTTAAGATTTCTTCCACGTCCTTTTTCCTTACACAGGCGTCACATATATACAAGGATTAACGGACAGTAAAACAATACGAAAAAGCATCCAAAACAAAAACAGAACATTTGCACATAAACCACATAGAACGATCAATAGAATTTTTAGCAAAACAAAAGACGAAATAAACAAAGAACAACAACATAACGTGGTTAACGAAATCAAATGCAATGGTAAGGCTAGCGAAGCATGCAATAATATATACATAGGCACAACGAAGCGCGCTCTCGGTATTAGAATAAGCTAACATAAAACCGACGCAAGAAATAAGAAGAAAACGACTGCATTAGCACAACATTTAACGAATAGCGGGCATACAGCAGACTTTGAAAACGCGAAAATATTAGATGTGGAGAACAGAGATAGAACGCGACTAACATTAGAAAGTTTGCGAATACAACAAAAAATACAGAATGCAATGAATTTTAAGGAAGACGTCGACAGTATAAATTGCGCATACAGGACAACAATAATGGTCAATAGGAGAACAGACGAGCAGAAGTACACTTAAATATAAATAAGTTGAAATTAGTGTGTATTTATGTATACAGTATATTTTGCTTTGCTGCCTCTATGCTTAAGTGCACATTTAAGATACCTACCCCAAAATGCGCATCAAAAGCATTATTTTTAACATTTATAAGGAAACTGCTCCGATAGATGCATTCAACATACCTGCACATTGGCGATACCGGTCTTAAAAATTGTGCGACTAGTATCAATTATCAATGAAAGTATTACGTTTACCTGTACTGGCCCTACATTACCTAATTTTACAACCTTTTATTTATTTTGCTCATCTCGCAGAACAACGAAAATGGGTATCAACTTATGTAGTTATATAGATAATTAGATAACATTCGGTAAAAATTTCGCTTGCAGTAATTTCTACATGGTAAGTGCTCCGCCAATATTTGGTTTCATAGGGATTCGGATACCTTCCTCATTGAAGTAGTAAAGAAAATTCGCTTAAGTGCCTTTTTCGGTTACGTGCACAAGTTTTTCGTGCAAAGAAGGATGTGCAGCTAAGCAAAATATACTGTATTTTCTTTGTTTGATGTTCAATGTAAGTTATGTTTTGAGGGAAAAATTGTTACACCAACGTATTGTACTTGTTATAATTTTTATTTACATACATATGTGCCTAATTGTTTGTTTTTTATGTTTTGTTTTCAATAAACACCAGACTCCCTGAGGAAGATGTGAAAAACATCGAAACGCGTAGGAGGAAAAAGAAACATTGTTTGCTTTTTATTAAACCGGCCGAAAAGCTCCTTAAACTACCCTATAGGAAATTGAAAGTTGGCCCTAGAAACATAATAACAATTATTTAGTGCCTAGTGCCTTTTTAGTGCTTTTTTCTGAACTAAAATTACTTCGAGATAGTTAAAACCTGAAATAATTTGAAATAGTTAAGGCTGTGGCAGCACAGAATTTACAAGAATCTACATATAAATTTAAATGGACTAAAATACAACCATGATTGATAAGAAGCTGAAGTTGCAAACTCACCTTGTTAAATTCTATTCGCGTTTTAAATGCTAGTACGCAAGTAAGTTAAGTATTTATTTTCTTCTTTTCTAATTATTTGTACAAATTTTGTTTTTTTTTTCACCTAAGTAAAACACATCGTTTCTTGGTGCTGAATCCAAATCTGGCCTCACAATTGCTCTAGCACTAGAATTTTGAAATATCCTAACCTCAAAGTGCCAAAAACACGGTTTTTAGCGATATTTGAGGTTATATAATGAAAACATCAAATTATTTGCTCATTTCTAATTAGGGCACCATTTTCGTTTGATGCGATTCGATTTTTCTTTCTCGAGATATACCAGTTTTAATGTGCAGTACTTCGGTATTATGTTATGAAAAAAGCATCCCGATTATTTCTCTACGTCATTCTCTACTACTCATTAGCAGTAGAGAACAGGGCGGCGAATTCATATCTCAATTCGCCTTAGTAGAGAATTGTTACAGAAACGAACTACAGGCCAGTCTGCGGGGTCCATTCACCCGAGCGCCACAAATGTCAAGGGCCCGGCGAAGGATATAAATGGAAAAAAATTAAAAAAATTGCCAAATGCAAAAATGATAAAGCATGCAATAAAAAATTAACTGACCTGATTTTCTACAATATAAAAAAAGTGTGTTCATAGAAAGAAAAAAACACTCTCTTAGAGCCAATTTCACGAAAGAAATTTAAGTAAAAAATGATTTTCATTTTTAGAATTTTATATGAAAATTGACAGTAAATAAAAAATTCATTTTCCATTTAAATTGCTGATGAAACCGACTGTTATAAATCGAAAGAAAAAAATGAATATCCTCATAACTTGGCAAACTTTTTATGAAAGTTTTACATTTTTTTATTTTTTATTTACATTGAATAAGGTAGTCGATTTTACACGAAAACTCGTTGATCTTCTAAGCACTACCTATGCAAAAGCAAGCAGCATCCTTTTGTGAAACTTACGATGTGATATTTACCTCTCTCAAAACGTGGAGCCCTAATGCGCATGCATGATTCCGAGCCTTTCTGCGGAACATCTAAAGGTTACACTGCAGAATTGCTTAGGAGTTGGAAAGAATCTCAAATGACTAACCACTCGCGGAAGTCAACCGGAGTGAAATAATCTAATGGTGTTTTCGTGTTCGACTCTTAAATAACGGGAAACGGTGAGAAAATTTTGTTTTCGTTTCTTAAAATGTCACTTCTTGTAAGACAAATAACCAATTATAGTTTAAAAAACTAAAACCTCCCTATTATAATTGCCATTCGTACTGTCATCAGGTATGTAACTTGAGAATAGAAATCGCTGCATCTTTTAGGCGCATCAATATTACATAGTTACATCCCGAGCTAATAAAAGGAAGGTAATAAAAAGGCTCATCCTCTGCCCTTTAAAGCTTTGTCAGCGAAGATAGTTGCCCTGAAAATCAGATGTTTGTCGAGAACGATAAATTATGAAATGTGTGAGCTAGACAAGGACAAGAAGGCAAAAGCATGGTTGAGTGTAACGTCAAACAAATTTTGCACCGTAGCAGGGCACCATTTTTTGCAAGAAACGAGATCACCATGAGAGAGCGTTTTAGAACTTTTAAGGGCTTCCTGACAGCACACTGTAATTTAAGGTACCAAAATTGGGTTTTTTCTAGAGAAGGACCGCACTATGTGACTGCCCACGTATCATGAATCATAAACTGATACAGCTTGGGCAAAGATAACCTTCTCCACATTCCCACGATGGCCGGTTCTACGTACCGGAATGACTCGGGTTTTAATTATTTTTGGCCAAATTCCTATGAATTTTGTTTGCTGCGTTGGAGCTGCTTTGGCCGATGGAGTAAAAAGGCGAAATATTTATATTTTTCCCTTGTCCCCCCTACGAGTTTCGACACTCTTGTGCCATCTTCAGGGAGTCTGTTTTATTTGAACGATAAGCAATAAACATGAAGAACAAAAACTATGATTATTAAAAACATAATACTAGTTGCAATAATACATATATACACAACAATAATTACATACACACATAATATTACCTGAAACTCACATTAAATATTGACAACAGTTTTACATTAATTTGCACAATCTGAAAGTAGTAATACATTTACGAAGAATTATTCGAATGTATTCTTATTTATATTTTAATTTTATTACGTCTGCATATGTGTTTTTCGTGTTGTCGACGTCTTCCTTAAAGTTGATTGCGTTGTCCAATCGTTGTTGTATTCGTAGGCTCTCCAGTGTCATTCTCCTTCTTTCTCCTCTTTCGATGTCCAAAATTTCTATGTTGCCGAAGTTTGCTGTATGTTCGTACGTTGTCAAGTGTTGAGCCAGGGCTGTTGTCATCTTTTTATTTCTCGCGTCAGCTCTATGTTTATTAATTCTTATACCCGACCAAGTGCTATTGTTTCTGCGATCTAACCCCGTTTAGGTCGGCGAAATCCATTAAACGTTGTCCGTGCTCAGGGCCGGCGTAGTGTCCAACCCAGGGCCAGAAATTTGCACCTGCTGCGTATGCCAGAGACGACTGCATACAAAGTCCACCTCGGTCAGGTGCAACGCCTGTGTCAGGTGGAGTCACCACTTCGTTCACCGCCCACCACTACCACACCGTCTGCAGCACATACAGCAGAGGGGCCGGTAGGCAACACAGCTCCCTAACACCACACGTTTCAATTGGTCTCCCAAGTCACACAAAGGTGCTACAATTCAACTGTAATGGACCTCAGAGCAAGATCGAGTAGATAACCGTCTTCATGGGAAGGCATGAAATATTGATAGCTGCGGTCCAAGAGACGAAGTTGCACAGCAGTTTTTTATCAGCTTCATTTTAGAAAATGATCTTTGTGCTTAACTGTTGGTGACCATAAGAGAAGGGTACACTCTTAATGCAACTTCTACATTTGGAAAGCATATTTGACGTTATAATCAAACAAAGGTTTGAACGTCAATATTTCTTTGCTAACAACTTCTTGATTTTTTCATAGCCTGGTTGAAACTGCAGGCAAAAACTTTTAAATTGTATTACCTGGTTCCCTAAATTGTCATCCAAGTCGTTTAGGTATATATCTAACAATTTATTTATTACCGAGCGTATCTAATTTGATGAGGAACCCAAAACATTCATGGACAACTTTGTAGGCCTCAATCCTCTTTCTCAGTTAATTCCCAAGTGCGTCCATTACAGGCATTGGGTTCGAAATTTATTCGATGGTTATTTAATGTCATCTAATTTTTTTTATATTTTTATTTATATTTGCTTTAATTTCATTTTATTAATCAAATTACTTCACATAAATCAAGCACGTTCACATTTCGATGGCTGAGTGGATATCGACCTATAGGCAGCCAGTTCGAAAACGCTTTATCACGGAAAACCTTTCAAGAACGCCGTACCTCAGAATTTTATTGAAGAACGCTGAAAATGCATTGAAAATGTGCTGAGATAGGGCGTTTTTGAACCGAATTCTGAGATAGGACGTTCCTCAATCAAATTCCGAGATAAGGCGTTTTCGAAAAGTTTTGTGAGATAGGACGTTTTCCAACTGGTTGCTGAGATAGTTGATCTTTCACTCGGCCATAAATTTTCATTAATAATTTCTCTAGACTTGTGATTACCACGTGTAAGTACGAGTGGGTGGTTTGTACTTAATTTAAAAAAGGTTGCATACTTTTAGGCATTTTTATAAATTTATTCGACAGTGGTGGCTAAAATAAATGAAAAATTTTTTTTTCTGCATTTGGTTCTTGATTTATGATAAATTATCTCATTTTTATTTAATTTATTGACAGATTTTACAAGGCAAAATTATTTGATTTCCTTATAAATGTGGACATGCTTTTAAACCATGTTCATATTACAGCAATAGCAGGTGTACGTAGGAGTCTGTGGCTTGTACTTGATTTCAATTAAAATGGATGCATACCTTTAAGCGTTTTTTTTACTAATTTTCTCAACAGTGGCAGCTAAAATAAATGACAACACATTTTTTGCTTCGTTTGGTTATTGATTTATGGTAAATTATCTCATTTCTACTTAATTTATCGACAAATTTTACAAGGCGAAATAACTTGATTTCAGCATGATTTGCTTATAAATTACGAATGAGCCGTAAATTACGATAACCGGAACATGCTTTTAGTTATTATTATTTTAAATAGAAATAATATATATAAATTTTTTTTTAATTTAATTTTTAAAAACTGATTGCTAAATGTCGAACAGCATAACGCTAGAAAGAAAACTGAAAATTTGCCTTTAAAATATCGTATAAGATAGCCGAATGAAAGAACCTAAAGCCAGAAAGCTGTTTTATTGATTCACCGGTTTATTGCGCCTTTACCGCTACAAAACTTTAGGTGCGCTTAAGTTATCTCACAGCCATTTCTTTTATAATTTCTTTATTTATACTTTTTATAAATCATATATTTTTACAATTTAAAAACTACAATCTACTTTTCTTATTGAAAAGTGGAATGTTGACGAATTCACTGTTTTGACGGGCGAGGCGATCACCAAATCGACACGAAAGTTATATATAGACGGGCCCTTATACTCATATAAAGTACAAAAGTTACCCAAAGTAACAACTAAACGATATTCAACATAGCGCAGAATATTTATCAATTAAATAGAACAAATTTAAAACGCGAAACTATTGCATGAAGTGAAAGGGTGATAATAACCTAATCAAAAGCTTGTGGAATGGACCATTTTAAAAAGAATTGGACCAATGGACCAAACGAAATGAAATGGACCAAATTTGGTCCATTTGTACCAAAACGGCAACCGTGGTGACGCGTAACCGTCGCAAGTACACGATGGTGAGTTTTCATTTACATGGCGCTCTCATAAGTTTGATAGTGTCAGCCCACACTGACTGATGCAAGCGTACCACGTTTGTGGCTCCCTACAAGAAACTGCTTGCAGAGCATTGTGTTATGCTTAATGTGACCAACCGTACTTATTTCGGAAGTACAGTACTTCTTTTTTCGCTTTTGTACTCCGTACTTCGAATTACAGTCAAATGTACTTCTTTGCATGCGATATAAATGTTTTTGCGTCAAAAAGTGCGATAGCGATTCGAAAATTTAAGCTTACTGGTTTCAGAATCTTCCCCCAGTTCCTGTAATCCTCCAATCGATCGTCACATGGCCTGGGCGATAAATTCGTTCAAACCAGAAAAGTCGCCGGGGACCGATGGCATCATACCTGTGCAGCTGCAAAGGTCTCTGAAGGTGTCTGAAGGAAGCTTACTACGGTGGACAGAACTGTCGCGGCGGAGTGAGGGAGCGCCTGCACTCAGTGCAGAGCCATTAGGAGCACTCCACAAGGTGGTGTTCTTTCTCTCCTGCTCTGGCTTGCGGTTGTAAATAACCTTCTAGAGAAACTGGAAAAAGTGGGCTGTCGGGTGATCGCCTATGTAGATGATGTGCAACTTTTGGTTAAGGGACGATTCCTAAACACCCTTTTTGATCTGACTCAAGGTTACCTGAACTAGATAACTAGGTGAGCGATCAACGGCGGCTGTCGTGGAAGCCTAACATTAAGGTAAAGTAAGAAAGGTGTCGGTTGCTTTGTACTGCTGTACGGGGGCTATCGGTAAAAGGTTAGGAAACCAGATTTAAGCCTGTATTGTTTCAAGGAGCCATCGTCTGGTGGAACTCACTAGAGAAGCTATACTTGTAAACAGAGACTGAAATTAAAAGTTATTTTAAAATTTTTGATATCCAAAAGGCATAGCTTTTTCAAAGGTACCATTAGACTCGTCTCTCATTGTAGATTCTGATTCCTCCATGACTTTTAAAAATATGACTTTTATCATTTTGAGCAAATAATACCGATTATTTCTGCTTTTTATTTTTTTGTTTGCCTTTTATTTTTTTTGAGCAAAAAATAATCGGTTATTGTTGACTTTTATTTTTTCAGGCAAAAATAAAAGTCAAAATTAAAAAGCAAGTATTCCAGAGCTGTGTATATTGGAATTTGATAGTTTTGAAGCTCCTTCATGGATTTTAATAACCCCTATACCCAAATACCAGGGTTAATTCAAATCTATATACATATGTATACATACAATACGTGAAGGAAGTTTTTGCTAACGGCATCAGATCTGCACCGATTATTCGATTTTCAAAACTGAGGTGCCAAATTAAAGGGCTTAGCCTCTAGATGTATGTACTACAAGGCATGACTTATTTGAAAAGGGTTGCCACCTTTTTTAAAATTATAAAATCTGCACCGTTCGTTGTATTAAAACAGAAGAGGTGCCAAATGAAAGGGCTAAGCCTGTAGATGTGCAAGAAGGTCTCAGTTTTTTGAATAGGGTTGCCACCTGCTTGTAAAATAGAAGACTTACACCATTCGTTGTATTAAAATAGAAGAGTTGACAAATAGAAGGGCTGGGCCTGTAGATGTGCAAGAAGGTTTCAGTTTTTTGAATAGGGTTACCACCTGCTTCTAAAGTCATAAGACTTACACCGTTCGCGCAATTTAAAAAATAAGGAGCCATGTAAACGGGCTTGATGTA
This sequence comes from Rhagoletis pomonella, assembly GCF_013731165.1. NCBI lineage: Eukaryota > Metazoa > Arthropoda > Insecta > Diptera > Tephritidae > Rhagoletis > Rhagoletis pomonella. Next base: position 66,196,904 of record NW_023458556.1, read on the forward strand.
AAGATTTGCAGGAAAGAACGTCTTATTTTTTTGAAAAGTGTTGCCGCCTAATAAATTTTTATTTTTGGGAAGAGCATCAGATTTACACCGTTCTGTCGCGTTTCCAAATGAGACGTCAGATGAAAAATATTGACTTACAGACCTGTTTTGGTTATTTAAAGGATTCCCGCCTAATTAAAAATGCATTGTCTAAATATGATAGTCAGTAAAATGTCACAATATGGGCATCCAGCGAAAGGGGTGTGAGACTAAATTAATATGTTGGTGTTTTTAATAGAGTTACCACTTATTAAACGAATTTATAACTATGAATGGTAAGTAATGTGTTAAGGACATTCGATATTGCTATCAAACAAAAGCTGGTTGAGAGGGCTTTTGTGTAATTGTATGCGAATTTTTCGATGGTTGTCATATAGTTTATCATTTATTGATTGAAATATTCTAATTAATTAAAATGTTACAAAGTGGGCTTCAAACGAAAAGATTTTAAACTAAATTAATATGATCGTGTTTTTAATATACATATGTAGTTGCCACCTAATTAAAAAAATGGTGCACTTATTGAAATAATATTTAAAGATATCTAATATTGGTATCAACGGTAAGTAATTTATTAATGACGAGTATTGCCCAGTTGTCGAAATTCGACATCTTTTTTCATACACTTTTGAATTTTACCTGTCACCAATACTAACTCCTTTATGCGAATTACCGGATTGATTAATGCTATTTCTACCAAGTCTCCTCCAAATTTCTTCAGTTGCTTTTGAAATAAGACTGAAAAGGAACCTCGATTTTCATTTATAAAAAATATACATATTCATTTGTATGTATAGATGAGATGTTCATCACTGACTAACATGTCAAACATATACCAATTCAGACTGTAAATACTTTTTTCGATTATATTGGTCGGAGAGCCCCTTGGAACGTTAAAACTAAATTGCCAACATCTGCACAAACTCCTCATTCCTTTCATCAGAATCGGTGGAGGTTAAGTACCTCGAAGGTGTGAAACAAAATTAAATATTTCCTTCTCTAACGGCGGTTTTACACGGATTTTTGTCAGGATTGGGCCTAAAGCCCAAAATTTTTGCATCATATGATTGGGCTACCGAATTGCACCAAATTTTGTGTTGCTATTATGTGTTCTAAAGATGAAGCATTTCTGACCATACATTTTAAGGATAGCTCTCAATTAGAGATGGGCACGGAATATCGGGACCCACGGTACTGATTCAAGATGGGCGGTATCGGGAACGTCTGTAAACATTTAACGTACGGAACGGCACCAAAATATTTTCCCGATACTTCCGATAAAACCGCAACTTCCGCAAATTCAGAAAATCTTCATTAAAAAGTTTGTATAAAATATGCACTTTTCATGTTTTATTGAGACAAAACGAACAGCAAAGCAAAACAAAATAACTGAAGGATGCCTGATCTTTCATAAATTTTTTTTTATTTAAAATTAAATTAATAGAGATAGATTTCGTGGTCCCCGAGCCCGTGGTACAATTATGAAAAACGTCGGGATGAGCGGGCTCCGCCGTAAGTACGGCACTGATAGCATATGTGGCTGTGTCGAATTTCAGGACGTTAGCATAAGCGGTTCCAGAGATAAGCGATATGAGAATTGCAGTTTGTATGGGCGGTGCCACGCCCCTTTTCCAAAATCTACCACTTTTCGCTGAAAGTACGATATTGACACCATATGTTGCTGTGTCAAGTTTCAGGACGTCAGCATAAGCGGTTCCAGAGATAAGCGATATGAGAATTGCAATTTGTATTGGCGGTGCCACGCCCCCTTTTCCATTATTCACCACTTTTCGGCGTAAGTACGGTATTGATGGAATATGTGGCCCCCCTTTCCAAAATCTACCACTCCTCGCCGAAAGTACGGTATTG